>NC_138777.1:232052475-232504975 GCF_965119305.1 Pelophylax lessonae | reverse complement strand
TGCTTAGGGGCGGCTGCATTTGTTTTCTCCATGTATGAGCGTTGGAGTGCTACTGAAAATAAAGGCCACAATGGTGACTGCAGTCTATAATCTGCAGGAGAAATGCGAGGAAATGGATTTGCTGCCATGGGGTTTCCTTTAATACACTTTTCCATCATCACCTCTTCTGTGACGGAGGTTTCATCAGGAAGGCTGCTGACTGCAGTCACATACGGATTTATTCTATGTAAATGATGGAACAGTAAGAACGGAATAAACAGTTGCACCAAAAAATCTTCTTTAGAATTCTATAGGAACGTTCTCTGTGCTCACTCAGAGTACGCTACATTTCCTTCTAATTGGTTTCTCCATCCAGAACGGATATCTAAGTTTGGGTAAGATGATGAAATGTTCCCATTGCATTCTGGGATATCCTAGACCCGCTTAGTTACATCACTGCTGAGAAAATGTGACAACACAGACAAAAAGTTCACTTTCTGTACCTGCCTGCCACTCGGACACCCAAAGATCTGATAAAGCAGGGTCAGCAAACTACGGCCCGCAACTGGCCAACCACCGCTAAATGTCTGCGCTGTCATCGTGCACCCGGCCCCGCGGACATTTTAACCGCTATTTCATTGTACAGTGGCCGGTATCGCAGGGCTGGATGGGGGTGGGAGCTGCTGGAGTTAATTTGTTTTACATTTTACAGCAGGTGATTGGTTGCTGGGTGATCCTGCAATGAAATTAGCATTTTTTGGAGGTCAGCAAGCACAGGCTAAGGCTAGCCATGCACGCTTGGGGCACACACGCATGCTTGGGGACACGAACGCCCGGAGCACCAACGCCCGGAGCACCAACGCCCGGAGCACCAACGCCCGGAGCACCAACGCCCGGAGCACCAACGCCCGGAGCACCAACGCCCGGAGCACCAACGCCCGGAGCACCAACGCCCGGAGCACCAACGCCCGGAGCACCAACGCCCGGAGCACCAACGCCCGGAGCACCAACGCCCGGAGCACCAACGCCCGGAGCACCAACGCCCGGAGCACCAACGCCCGGAGCACCAACGCCCGGAGCACCAACGCCCGGAGCACCAACGCCCGGAGCACCAACGCCCGGAGCACCAACGCCCGGAGCACCAACGCCCGGAGCACCAACGCCCGGAGCACCAACGCCCGGAGCACCAACGCCCGGAGCACCAACGCCCGGAGCACCAACGCCCGGAGCACAAACGCCCGGAGCACAAACGCCCGGAGCACAAACGCCCGGAGCACAAACGCCCGGAGCACAAACGCCCGGAGCACAAACGCCCGGAGCACAAACGCCCGGAGCACAAACGCCCGGAGCACAAACGCTCATCTGATTGGATGCAGTCAGTGTTCGGCTGACCATTTTCCACCCAGCTCTTTCCTTTTTCCAATCAATGTTTGCTGGGCTAGTTGGTATCAACAGGGCCACCCAATACAAGTCAGCAGGAGCCATGTATGACCAGCATAAGTAGACAGGGCTCCCTGAGTTATGCTATGGGAACTCGGATTACTTTCCAAAAGAATCTTTTTTTTTTTACTACCAAAGGTCATGCCACACTGCTGCTAGGAAATGCTGAAATCCATTTCTCCTCTCTATTCACTCACTGGGTTCTCCTATACTAGCTGATCACCTTTATCTAACATGTCATCTGTAGGGTTATTATAGCCCTACCTCTTCCCTTCCCTATGGCCTGCATAATGCATAGCAGGGAAATCTGTCATCCTTATTATTACTATTGCCACATCCACACAGTGAGCAATCAGCCACAATCCCTCCCACATACAGAATGGAAGAAAACTCCAACTCATGTGACTGCAGTATACAATGAAAGGAAAGCTCGGGTAACAAAGACCAGTTCACACCATATGCAGTCCAGTGAGTTTTTATCCTGCATTTAAAAAAAAAAAATGCATGGTTAGTATTTAACCACTTGCCTACCAGCACTTTCACCCCCCTTCCTGCCCAGGCCAAATTTCAGCTTTCAGCGCTCTCACACTTTGAATGACAATTGCACTGGAACACTGTACCCATATAACATCTTCATCATTTATTTCACACAAATAGAGCTTTCTTTTGGGTTGTATTTATTCATCACTGGGGTTTTTACTTTTTGCTAAAAAAAAAAAAAAAAACAAAAAAAACTTTTGCATAGTTTGCAATAAAATTTTGCAAAAAGTTAGTTTTTTTCCTTCACTGATGTGATGTGATAGGCGGCGCTGATGGGACCTGAGTTGGGCTGCACTGATGGGAGCTGATAGGCGGCGACGAAGAGGCTAGCTGCCCCGACGGGCCCCGACGAGGCTAGCTGCCCCGACGGGCCCGACGAGGCTAGCTGCCCCGACGGGCCCCGACGAGGCTAGCTGCCCTGACGAGGCTAACTGCCCCGACGGGCCCCGACGAGGCTAACTGCCCCGACGGGCCCCGACGAGGCTAGCTGCCCCGACGGGCCCCGACGAGGCTAGCTGCCCCGACGAGGCTAACTGCCCCGACGGGCCCCGACGAGGCTAACTGCCCCGACGGGCCCCGACGAGGCTAGCTGCCCCGACGAGGCTAGCTGCCCCGTTGAGGCTAGCTGCCCCGACGGGCCCCGACGAGGCTAGCTGCCCCGACGAGGCTAACTGCCCCGACGGGCCCCGACGAGGCTAACTGCCCCGACGGGCCCCGACGAGGCTAGCTGCCCTGACGAGGCTAGCTGCCCCGTTGAGGCTAGCTGCCCCGACGGGCCCCGACGAGGCTAGCTGCCCCGACGAGGCTAGCTGCCCCGACGGGCCCCGACGAGTCTAACTGCCCCGACGGGCCCCGACGAGGCTAACTGCCCCGACGGGCCCCGACGAGGCTAACTGCCCCGACGGGCCCCGACGAGGCTAGCTGCCCCGACGGGCCCCGACGAGGCTAGCTGCCCCGACGGGCCCCGACGAGGCTAGCTGCCCCGACGGGCCCCGACGAGGCTAGCTGCCCCGACGGGCCCCGACGAGGCTAGCTGCCCCGACGGGCCCCGACGAGGCTAGCTGCCCCGACGGGCCCCGACGAGGCTAGCTGCCCCGACGGGCCCCGACGAGGCTAGCTGCCCCGACGGGCCCCGACGAGGCTAGCTGCCCCGACGGGCCCCGACGAGGCTAGCTGCCCCGACGGGCCCCGACGAGGCTAACTGCCCCGACGGGCCCCGACGAGGCTAACTGCCCCGACGGGCCCCGACGAGGCTAACTGCCCCGACGGGCCCCGACGAGGCTAACTGCCCCGACGGGCCCCGACGAGGCTAGCTGCCCCGACGGGCCCCGACGAGGCTGACTGCCCTGACGGGCCCCGACGAGGCTGACTGCCCTGACGGGCCCCGACGAGGCTAGCTGCACTGATGAGGCTGCATAATCGGGTCACTGATAATTAGTGCCCTGATTATCAGTGTACACGTCCCTTTTAGAAAAGCCGGTAATCAGCGCTTCTCCTTTCCTCATGTTGTCAGCCTGGGGAAATGAATGACAATAACCGGCTTCTGTTTACATCTGTGACTAAAGCGGAGTTCCAGTCTCCTAATCAATAAAAAAAAAAAAAAAAAAAAAAAAAAGCACCCCCATGATTTTCTTTGCTAGTACAAATGAAAGTGTAAACTTATCAGTGTGATCATCGATGTGGCTTATAAATCTTCGTTTACTCTCATTGCCCCCGGTATGCAGACAGTGGCCATTGCCACTGTGGGCATCTGAAGCCCGCTCATACTGGTTTCCTGGGATTTGGTACAGCTGGCTACCCAGAATGCACCTCCCAATCTCACTCTCTGTGCGGCCAGGACACAGCACAGCGCACGGTGTTTATTGCAGAAATTACGCAATGGCAGCAGAAGATGTTCGTCATAGCTTGACTCCTGGGATATCAGTGTCATCAATCCCAGGAGTCAATGAGAGTCAAGATAGAACGTACATCGCCGCGGTGACTAGGGCTGGAAATAAAGGGAATTTTCAATTAAAAAATGTAACTAAATAAAAAAAGTAAATAAAAATAGTAATATATAATAATAGTACTAGTAATATATAAAAAAAAAAAAAATAGTAATATATAATAAAAATAAATAAAAAAGACAACAAGCACGGGTATCGGCTACCAGTGGGGCCGTGGGTGTAAGAAAGGATGGAACTTCGCTTTAATGGAGTCCAGTGATGTCAGCACTGCAGTCGATGTTTCCAATCGGCTATCGGGTGCCGCCACCATTGCCGGTCAGGGAACCCAGCAGTGAAGCCTTGCGGCTTCACGGGCGGGTCCCTACTGCGCATGTGCGAAGCGCGCTGCGCATTGGGATTGGCCTGGCAGCAGAGGGTAGGAGGAGGGGTCCTCCATTACTCGCGGCGCCGTTCCTGAAAGTGGGGAAGGGTACCTGTCAAGAACAGGTAAAGAAAACAAAAAAGGAGAGGGGATAATGTCCAAATGAATAGTCCCAATATTAAGTGCAGAGATGTGAATCCACGTGCAAAATAACTTTCTTCCAGTGACACCAGGGAAAAGTGTAGGAAGGGGACACCCTTGTGCTCAGGTATAACAAGCAGCTTACCGAAATTCCGTGGCTGCTCAATTTAATGAGACAGCCTCTCCCAGCTAGTAGTAAACCAGTAGGTCAACCGATATCAAGCTCAGGTGCTTCGAAAGACTCCAAAAGCCGAAAGCCGTTTCCGGTGTGTTGTTAAACCGATCACATTAATATGCCACATATTAATGTGATCGGTTTAACAACACACCGGAAACGGCTTTCGGCTTTTGGAGTCTTTCGAAGCACCTGAGCTTGATATCGGTTGACCTACTGGTTTACTACTAGCTGGGAGAGGCTGTCTCATTAAATTGAGCAGCCACGGAATTTCGGTAAGCTGCTTGTTATACCTGAGCACAAGGGTGTCCCCTTCCTACACTTTTCCCTGGTGTCACTGGAAGAAAGTTATTTTGCACGTGGATTCACATCTCTGCACTTAATATTGGGACTATTCATTTGGACATTATCCCCTCTCCTTTTTTGTTTTCTTTATATGAGCTTTTCAGCTATATAATTGTATACTGATTTCAGCGCTGCACTTTTTGGTTTTTATTGTATTTTTTGAATCACTGTTAGTTGATTTTGTGCCAGCTGCTCACTATTGTTCTTAATCATTTGGTTTTCTGTCACATCTAGCGCGGAAATTTTTCTTCTATTTATATTACATATGTCAAGAACAGGTACCCGTTCCCCCCTCCCCCCTGAAAGGTGCCAAATGTGGCACCGGAGGGGGGAAGCAAATGAGCGGAAGTTCCACATTTGGGTGGAACTTTGCTTTAAATCAATGAGTTTAAAGTGGTAGTATACTCCGCTTTTTAACTTTTACCTACAGGTAAGTCTATAATGCGGCCTATAATAAGGCCTACCTGTAGGTAAAATTAATATCTCCTAAACCTGCACAGTTTAGGAGATATTTATCCTGCATGCAGCCGCTGACATAAGCGGCGCATGCGCTCTGAAGGTCCGGCGCATCTTGCCAGACCGCCAGAGCTCCTTAATGGACGGTGAACTCCCGCGGACGTCATCGCAGCTCCGGCCACTCACAGCGCCGGAGCCGCCGAATCCGGAAGAGACGCCGAGGGAATATCTCAGCTGCCTCAGCGATGTCCGGGCGGCCGTGTCAGGGCTTCATTCTAAGGTAAGTATTTCATAAAGTGCTAGTATGCGATGCCTACTAGCTCATTATGCCTTGGTCCTGCAGGGTTTGTTTTTTTTGGGGATACAAACACTTTAATTCAACTTTAATATTTACTGCTGTTTGGGGGCTTCAGCAAAATGGCAGCCTCCAGCAAGAAGCAAGTTGTTATGGGTAAAGTTCAACTTTAAATACTACTCCCCCAGTCATCAGGAGGGCAGCACCAAAATGAGGAAGCAGAACCCTGCCTCTACCAAGATGGCCGCCTCCACACAGAAACACAATACAGAACAGGGCATGGCAAGTCAGTAATAGTCAAGATAATCAGGATCAGCCACAGGATGCCTACAGGCAATGCTGGTGACTGGTCCACTGCTTCCACATTTCAGGAACCGTTCCAGGAATGTGACTCACTGGGTAGTAAAATGTGGATCAGAATCATCTCCCTGGGGCCGGCACCATTATAAACCTACACAGCTTTCCTTCTTCAAAAGGTTTGCTTTTTTTATAGAACGCAGATCCAGTTGGCTAACAGACCACTGTATAAAATAAAAATAATCATGTAGTTCTGTGTGTGTAGTAAATATTAAATGATATAATGAAGATTAATTCTTATCAGCACCAGACCAGTACATATATATATATATATATATACACACACACACACACACACACACACACACACACAATGTATACAAACATTTTCCCCAGGCTTATGATTTGTGTGAAATCATCACTTTAACCACTTCTGGATTGGAAGATTTCTCCCCCTTAATGACCAGGCCATTTTTTGGAGGAGGGGACCAAACTTCCGAGGGACAGTGCCGCCTCCCAGAAGTGGGAAAGGGTACCTGTCAAAAACAGGTACCCCCCCCCCCCCCCCCAAAAGGTGACAAATGTGGCACCGGAGGGGGGGGGGGAAGCAAACGAGAAAAGTTCCACTTTTGCGTTGAACTCCGCCTTAAAGCGGAGTTTCAGCCATTCACTCACCTGTCCAACGGTCCAGCGATGCGGCCGCCGGAAGCCTCGATCCTCTCCCTCGGCATCACTGCTGTGGGCACCCGGCTGTTACAGTTTGCGGCTTCACAGCCGGGTACCCACTGCGCATGCGCGAGTCGCGCTGCGCGCCGTGATTGGCCGGCAATCTTCTGGAACCTCTGACGTGTCCCAGAAGATTGCAGGGAGGGAGGGGGAGAGGAGAACTTCCGCTCAGGGCGCCGCGGCGCTCCGAGCGGAAGTGGGAGCGGGTACCTGTCAAAACTAGGTACCCGCTCCCCCCCCCAAAAAAATGACATGCCAGATGTGGCATGTCAGGGGGTCAGGACTCCCCGAAGCGGAAGTTCCAATTTTGGGTGGAACTCCGCTTTAAGAATGGGTTGAATCGAGATCACAATTTTTTAACAATTAATCGTGCAACTCTATGTGGAATGAATGTTTCTTCTTTATCAGGTTATGGGTGAAGTTCCACATTAAAAAAACATCACTATCAAACTGTTACAGGCAAAGTGCCGCTTTAAAGAGGAAGTAAACCCATTAATTTAACAGTTTGAAAAAACAGTTACATTTCCGGCACGTTCCCGGAAATGTAACACTCCCATTGGTTGTGCTCTCAACCAAACTGTCAAACCATCCAATGGCTGGTATCATAACTGATCACATATGCAGCATCATGGCAGTTGAAGATCAAAGGGCAAGATGGCAGCTTCCTTGCTTGAAAACGATAGGAGGGTTTACTTCCACTTTAACTTAGGGGGGTCAGTTACCCGATACTGTTAGCTGTATGCTATCAGCATGAGATCATCAGCAACTGTCAAACCTTAGGTGACCTTACACCAGGGCTTGCTTGAAATCTAGGAGCCAGCTAAGAAAGTTAGGAGCCAGTTTTTTTTTTTTTTTGCGCATGCCGAATGGCCGGCTCCTGTCGGACCGGCTGCTATACACACCGTTCGAATGGCGGGCAGTTTTTATTGAACCGGCTGATGTTGCCCTGCATTCGACACGTGTGTACTTGGCATGATGGGGTGATGGGCAGTGGCTCACTAGGGAAGGACAGTGCAGCAAGATGGGGGCGATAGGCGATCCAGTGACTCATGCCACCTTAGGCCCCTTTCACATGTTCACCTCCGCTAAGCGGAATCCACTTGCTCAGTGGGGATTTCTCTGCTAATCCCCGCTGAGCAGATGGATGACCGGTCCTGTCTGCTCCGCTGTGCAGAGCAAACACAGACACAGTCCCGCTCTCCTCTATGGGGCAGTTGGATGGAAATGGACTGCCTGTCCATTTCCATCTGATTCGATCCGTTGGCACAGATGGAAAGTAGGCAACCAGGACAGACAGCGCTATCCGGATGTCGGTACTATCATGGCAGTTCTCAGGTAATGAACAAGCTGCTGGACACGATAAACAGTTTATTGACAACAAGGAAAGATAGAAGTGGATAAATGTTGATTAAAATTGGTACAAGTGCAAAGTAGGACCACCCATCCGTCTGTTTTTGGCCGACAGGATCGGATGGCGGCGGTTGTCAGTGGACACCCGCCACTCCATAAGGGAGACTGGAGGGAAGGAGATCAGACTGGAGAAGACTGGAGAAGGGAAATCAGGTCCGCCTGAAAAACTGACAGGCAGACAGCCCGTGTGAAAGGGGTCTTCGGCTGTGTGGCATGAAAGGGAGAGAATAAAAAATAATAAAAAGTTCATTTTATTGAAAAAAAATAAACGGTTTTCATCTCAGCGCCGCCAGTGACTGCTTGCTGCAGCCCCTGCCACCACAAGAGGACGCCAGTTCCCCAATGGAAGCGCCTCCCTACAGCAGGCCGCAAAGCCGCGGCCTCAATAACTGGCTGCCGCGGCATCTTAGTCCGTGCACCCGCGGGCGCCAGGCCGCTAATTCCAATGCGACTTGGCGCCTGGGGTTTGTAGAGCCCTGCCTTACACCTCAATCTCCCAGAGCCAATCTAAGATGCAATAAATACCGGAGTGATAGTAAACTTGTCAAACTTGCGCTCATCTCTGCGACTATGCTAAGATTCTTGAATAAATCAAATGCCATCGACTCTTGTCTGTTTTCTGTCATTCCTTTATAGAGATGAGCTCAGGCGTGTTCGAATGTGCCCGATCCCGCCAGGAAGTCGACATTGCACTCCACTAATCACAGGCAGTGAGATATTTCCCAATCTGTGCAGCTGCGGATCAGGAAATGTCTCACTGTCTGTGATTAGTGGAGTGCAGTGTCTGCTTCCTGGCGGGATCGGGCACACAAGAACTCGAACACGCCCCAGCTCATCCCTGTTCCTTTAGTGCCAGTTCACACTGATGCAATGGGGAATTTGCAGCGAAAATTGCACCCCATTCATGCAAACCTGCTGCTGGTGAGTATGTAAAGTTCACTCCCCGAAAAATCGGTTTACAAAACACAGTGTGATGAGTATCATCAAAAGGTGTTTTACGGACACCGCCACTCGCTTGTCTTCTTTTAACCACTTGCCTACTAAGCCTATTTTTGACATTTGGTGTTTATAAGCTAAAATCTGTTGTTTTTGCTAGAAAACTACTTAGAACCCCCAAACATTATATTTTTTTTTTTTAGCAGAGACCCTAGAGAATAAAATGGAGATTATTGTAATATTTTTTATCACACCGTATTTGCGCAGCGGTCTTCCAAACGCAATTTTTTTGGAAAAAAAATCACTTTTTTGAATTAAAAAATAAGAATCCAGCAAAGTTAGCCGAATTTTTTTCCATAATGTGAAATATAATGTTACGCCGAGTAAATAGATACCCAACATGTCACGCTTCAAAATTGCGCACGCTCACAGAATGGCGACGAACTTTGGTACTTAAAAATCCCCATAGGCGACAATTTAAAAATTTCTACAGGTTGCTATCTTAGAGTTACAGAGGAGGTCTAGGGCTCAAATTATTGCTCTCGCTCTAACGATCGCGGCGATACCTCACATGTGTGGTTTGAACACCGTTTACATATGTGGGCGGGGTTTCCGTGTGCGTTCGCTTCTGCGCGCGAGCTCACGGGGACAGGACGCTTTAATTTTTTATTTTTTTACTATTTATTTCATTTATTTTTTATTTTTACACCGTTTTCAAAAAAAAAAAAAAATTGATCATTTTTATTTCTAATACAAGGAATGTAAACATTCCTTGTATTAGAAATAGGCACGACAGGACCTCTTTTTTGTGAGATCTGGGGTCAAAAAGTCCTCAGATCTCACAAGTACACTAATAAAGTTGGAAAGGAAAAAAAAAGAAAACAAAAAAAAAAAAAAAAGGGACCTTTAAGTCGGTTGCTCGGCAACGACGTTTGCCGTCGCTCCGGTCCTCCAAGACAATAGAGCTTGCCCTAACTCGACATCCTGTCTGTGAGGATCCGGGACCCGATCGTTTTCCCTGCTGCCGGCGGGTCCGGTAAGCGGGGAAAAGGACCGGGAAGCGGCGGGAGGGGGGGGGGGCACCCCTTCCGCCATCCCGGAGGGTGATCTCGCGGCGAATCCGCCTCTGGGACCACCCTTATCGGAAAGCCCATCGCCTGCAGTTTAAAAAAATACCAGGGTTATGGAAGCTATCTGCTGCCATAACACCGGTATTTAGCTTTAAACTCAGGACGTATATATATATACTATGGGCCGGTATTGAGGTGGTTAAGGGCTTTCTTGCCCATTTTTATTAAAATAAATTTCAGAATAAACACAAACATAGGTTTCCCCTGCAGCATTTCTTCTCCTTTACCATAAAATAACATTTAGCCCTCCTGCCTTGTACTGACAGCGCTGCTGCTCTGGCCTTAAACTCCAGGCCCTCGTCCATTTCCTACAGACTGGTCACTCCCCAACTGTGTGCACATAGATAGCTGCACTGACTCCCATGTGGAGCCCCCCTCACTCCTGGGCCAGACCTCCTGTCTGCCAGGGTGGAGCCCAGAATCATCGTCCTTTCCTAAAAGACCCAGCCACACCTGCACCATCAGTGTCCTGCAAATAAAAACAAAGAAAGGGGCGCACCAGCCTAGCGCATTATCCTCAGAGGGCTTTTAACAACATAAGTTTAAAATCAGCTACTCACAAACATGCGTAATAATCCAGCATTTCAATTCCATAGAGCAGCATCTTTTTACAAGTCCAATGTCTCATGAAGACGGAGGGCTGACGCGTTTCGAGGCCGTGCCTCTTCCTCAGAACCATCAGTGTCCTGGCTAGTCCTAAATCCTGGTCCCAGGATTGAAGATTTCCTCCCACCCAGATCACTGCGAAATCTCCAGGCTCCCAACTGGACTTTACAAAACAACGAGGAAACTTAGGCCCCTTTCACATGGGCGATCCGATCCGCCTGTCAGTTTTTCAGGCGGACGTGATCGGATGCTCCATGCAGCCTTATGGGGTAGCGGGTGTCAGCGGTGACACTCGCTGCTATCCGATCCGATCCTGTCCGTGAAATGCGGACGCATGGAAACCCTATTTTCCATCCGTCTAGAGGATGGGATCGGATGAGAACGGACAGGCGGTCCGTTCTCATCCGATCTCCCATAGAGCGGGGATCTGACAGCTCCGTCTCTGCACACAGAGTGGAGAAGGAGCTGCCATCCGCCTGCTCAGCAGGGATCAGCGGATCGATCTCCCGCTGTGCAGAACGGACTCCGTCGGGCGGTGCGCCCGTGTGAAAAGGGCCTTAAAGGCCAGTTTCCTCGAAATAAAACAATCCTCCTGGAGCCTCTCACCTGGTTGACATTCCTGGGTGACATACCCGCTCACAGCTGACTGCGCGGTCACAACAGTTTAACCACTTCCAGCCCAGGCCTATTCTGGCATTCCTCTCCTACATGTAAAAAATCATTATTTTTTTTCTAAAAAATAACTCAGAACCTCCAAACTAATATATATATATATATAATTTCTTTTTTTTTTTTTAGCAGAGATACTGGAGAATAAAATAGCGGTGAATGCATTTTTTACGTCACACGATATTTGCGCAAGAATTTTTCAAATGCAATTTTTTGGGGGAAAAATACACATTCATGAATTAAAAAGAAACAAATCAGTAAAATTAGCCAAATTTTTTTGTTGTATAATGTGAAAGATGATGTCACGCTGAGTAAATAGATACCCAACGTCACACTTTAAAATTGCGCACACTCATAGAATGGCGCCAAACTTCGGTATTTACAAAAAATCGAATAGGTGACGCTCTAAAATTTTCACAGGTTACCAGTTTAGAGTTACAGAGGAGGTCTAGCGCTAGATATATTTCTCTTGCTCGAACGTTTGTGGTGATACCTCACATGTGGTTTAAATGCCGTGTACATATGCGGGCGTGACCAATGTATGCGAGCGCATGGGGTGGGGGATTAAAAAATGTTATTGTTTATTTTATTATTATACTTTCCCTTCACATTTTTTTTTTTATCACTTTTATTCCTATTACAAGGAATGTAAACATCCCTTATAACAGAATAGGGCACGACAGGTCCTTTTTATGGAGAGATCCGGGGTCTATAAACCCCCACATCTCTCCTTTATGCTGGAAAGCCTGATATAAAAAAAATAGGCCTTCCAGCAAAAAAAACGGCAGTGTTTACATTTGCCGATGGTGGAAGTCATGACATCTCCTCTGGCCTCAGAGTCATAGAGATAGCGGGGGACCATATGGTCCGCAGTCAGCTCTATGGTAAACCTCTGCCACCGCCGGATTTGTTATTATCTGGCTTGGGGGGGGGGGGGGGGTTGGAGGAAAAAAAATAAAAGCAAAAAATCTTTAACCACTTCCCGCCCGCCCTATTACAAAATGACGGCGGGAATGTGGTTGTGTTATCCTGACCGGATGTCATATGACGGCGGCAGGATAACACAGCTCTGGGCGCCCCCTGGGGGAGCGCAGAGCGGCGATCGGTGATGCGAGGTGTCAGTCAGACACCCTGCATCTCCGATCTCGGTAAAGAGCCTCTGACGGAGGCTCTTTACCATGTGATCAGCCGGCTGGTCACATAGTAAACAGGAACAGCTGTTGATCAGCTTTCCTTAGTTCGTGCCTGACAGGCACGAGCAAAGGAGCGCCGATTGGCGGCTCCCCTGACAGGGGGGGGGGGGGGGGTCGGCACTGGTAATCAGATCATTGATTACCAGTGCAGACCCTCGGGGGGGGGGGGGATGCCACTAGATCCACCAGGGATGCCCACTATGACCCCAGGGATGCCCACTATGACCCCAGGGATGCCCACTATGACCACCAGGGATGGCAATCAGGGCTCAGGGAGCCCCCCATTGCCCTCCCCATCAGTGATGCCCACCAGTGTCCTCCCTATCAGTGCTGCCCACAAGTGCCCATCATTGCCATCCTTTAGTGTCGCTCACCAGTGCCCATTATTGCCCACCAGTGCCGCCGGTCAGTGCCACCCATCAGTGCCCGTCAGTGCCACCTATCAGTGCCCATCAGTGCCACCTATCAGTGTCCATCAATGCCGCCGATCAGTGTCCATCAGTGCCGCCTATCAGTGCCCACCAATGCTGCATATCTATGTTACCTATCAGTGCCGCCCCATCAGTGCCACCCCATCAGTGCCACCCCATCAGTGCCACCCCATCAGTGCCACCCCATCAGTGCCACCCCATCAGTGCAGGAAAAAACTTATTTATTTACAAAATTGTATAACAAACAAAAAAACTTTTTTTTTTTTCAAACTTTTCAGTATTTTTTTATTTGTTTAGTAAAAAGTAAAAATGGCACAGGTGATCAAATACCACCAAAAGAAAGCTCTATTTGTGGGGGGAAAATGACATAAATTTGGTGTAGGTACAGTGTTGCATGACCGTGCAATTGTCATTCAAATTGCAACAGCCTTAAAAGGGGAAAATTGGCCTGGGCAAGAAGGGAGGGAAGTGCCCGGTATTGAAGTGGTTAATTTCACCTGAATCTCTTTTATCCTTTCCACTAACAGTAATTGTATTCACATGCATTGTGCCTTTACACCAAAACATGAATTTCCTGGCACAGCCCCTCCCTCCTTGTACATCATAGTTCTCTCCTTTTCTAGGAGCATCTAAATACTGTCTGTGCTGGCCAAGCTCCTCCATCCGACAGGGGAGGAGCAACATAGAATACTACAGAGGGTCCCCTGACTGGCAGCTGTGGGTTTGCTGACATCACACCTGAGATGGCCGCACCTAGAAGAAGTCTGGGGACTTTCTGAGGGCAGCACAAGGGAGGATTTTACAGGTAAAAAACACACTGCTGGTTATGGGCGTTCCTTTCCTCACACTGACATAGGAGAGGAGAGCCGGACACCGGTAAGTGTGAAAGGGGACATCTACTCTATGAATCAGTGTCCTAATTATCAGTACAGTCCCAACAGTGCTCATCCTCTGCCCCACACCCTGCCGACCCCATCCTCTGCCCTACTGACCCCTGTACTACATCCTACTGACCCCCCTTATCTATACCCTGCCGACCCCATCCTCTGCCCTACTGACCCCCCCTAATCTATACCCTGCTGACCCCATACTCTGCCCTACACCCTGCTGACCCCATCCTCTGCCCTACTGACCCCCCCTAATCTATACCCTGCTGACCCCATACTCTGCCCTACACCCTGCTGACCCCATCCTCTGCCCTACTGACCCCTGTACTACATCCTACTGACCCCCCTTATCTATGCCCTGCTGACCCCATCCTCTGCCCTACACCCTACTGACCTCATCCTCTGCCCTACTGACCCCCCTTATCTATACTCTGCTGACCCCATACTCTGCCCTACACCCTGCTGACCCCATCCTCTGCCCTACTGACCCCTGTACTACATCCTACTGACCCCCCTTATCTATGCCCTGCTGACCCCATCCTCTGCCCTACACCCTACTGACCTCATCCTCTGCCCTACTGACCCCCCTTATCTATACTCTGCTGACCCCATACTCTGCCCTACACCCTGCTGACCCCATCCTCTGCCCTACTGACCCCTGTACTACACCCTGCTGACCCCCCTTATCTATGCCCTGCTGACCCCATCCTCTGCCCTACACCCTGCTGACCCCATACTCTGCCCTACACCCTGCTGACCCCATACTCTGCCCTACTGACCCCTGTCCTATATCCTGTTGACCCGATCCTGTGCCCTATTGACACCAATTCTCTGCCCTGCTGACCCCCCCTTATCTATACCCTGCTGACCCCATCCTCTGCCCTACACCCTGCTGACCCCATACTCTGCCCTACTGACCCCCCTTATCTATACCCTGCTGACCCCATCCTCTGCCCTACACCCTACTGACCCCCCTTATCTATACCCTGCTGACCCCATCCTCTGCCCTACTGACCCCCCTTATCTATACCCTGCTGACCCCATCCTCTGCCCTACTGACCACCCTTATCTATACCCTGCTGACCCCATCCTCTGCCCTACTGACCACCCTTATCTATACCTTGCTGACCCCATCCTCTGCCCTACTGACCCCATCCCTTGCCCTACATCCTTCTGACCCCATCCTCTGCCCTACTGACCCCTGTCCTATACCCTGCTGACCCCATCCCTTGCCCTACATCCTTCTGACCCCATCCTCTGCCCCACTGACCCCTGTCCTATATCCTGTTGACCCGATCCTGTGCCCTATTGACACCAATTCTCTGCCCTGCTGACCCCATCCTCTGGCCTCGCTGACCCAATTCTCTGCTCCACTGACCTCTGTCCTACATCCCTCCAACCCCATCCTCTGCCCCACTGATCCCTGTCCTCTACCGTGCTGACCCCATCCTCTACCCCACATATATGGCACTTGGACGACACAACTTTAGTCTTGCCTAGGGCAGCACAAAACCAAAACTACAGCACTGGTGGTGGCTGCATTAGTTTTCTTTTCTTTTCTTATGCTCCCCCCCCCCCCCTTGTTTACACCCGGTGATCTTGCCAGTAACATGGCTCCTATATTAGAGTGCCCCCCCACACACACTCTGGATGAAGTAGCACAGGGGACACCACTGGACAGCAGCACTGTCAGTCTGAGGGGGGTGTCAGATGGACTAGCAGATTTAGATACACTAACAAATTGAAACCAGACTCCTCATACTTTATAAACAGTTCCAGTTTTGTTCCTTTTGGATAAAGGTTTGACATCAATAAATAAAAGCTGATCATTGTAAGCACTCCTGTCAGTAGTAAAAGGTTTGTGTCATCCATGCAACTGCTACATCTGCACAATCGTTTGTTCTTTTGAAAAACAACAGACTTTATGGCAGGATCACCAGGTAGGGGGTGCACATGCATCCCGCCGGCTCTTCTTACACACACTGAAAGCCAATCGGTGGCGCCCGGTACCCGATGTCCTTTGGCAGAGAGACGGAACGGCTGTGTAAACAAGGCAGATCTCCGCTCTGACAGGGGGGAGGGGGAAGGGATGGATTTGTGTCCCTGCAAAGCGGGGAATAAAATCCATCTCTTCCCATCAGTAAAAGCCCCTCCCACAGTACACAAACACCGGCTAGGCACACAAGTTATCCTATGATCACCCCTGACGCAATGGCGGGGCGGCAGTGTGGGGGGCGGGAGGACACGCGATGGTGGGGTGGTAATGGGTCCACGCGATTGTACGGCGGCAACGGGGGGGGACCACGAGATGGCAGGGCGACAATGGGGGGGGGGGGCACCGCAATGGCAGCGCGGCAATGGGGGGGCACAAGATGGCAGCGCGGCAATGGGGGGGCACTGCGGCAATGGGGGGGCACGCGATGGTGATGTGGCAATGGGGGGCACGCGATGGTAATGGGGCACGCGATGGCGAGGTGGCACCGGGGGGGGCACCACGATGGCAGGGCGGCAATGGGGGGGCCACACGATTGAAGGGTGGCATTGGGGGGGCACGCGATGGTAATGTGGCACTGGGGGGGGGGGGGCGCACAATGGGGGGCACGCAATGGCGAGGTGGCACCATGATGGCAGGGCGGCCATGGGGGGGGCCACGCGATTGAAGGGTGGCAATGGGGGGGCACGCGATGGTGATGTGGCAATGGGGGGGGCACGCAATAGCGAGGTGGCAATGGGGGGCCATGCAATTGAAGGGTGGCAATGGGGGGCCACGCAATAGAGGGCACGCAATGGCGAGGTGGCAATGGGGGGGCACGCAATGGCGAGGTGGCAATGGGGGGGCACGCAATGGCGAGGTGGCAATGGGGGGGCACGCGACTGAAGGGTGGCAATGGGGGGGAACGTGATGGTGATGTGGCAATGGGGGGGCACGCAATGGCGAGGTGGCTATGGGGGGCACGCAATGGCGAGGTGGCAATGGGGGGGCACGCGACTGAAGGGTGGCAATGGGGGGGAACGTGATGGTGATGTGGCAATGGGGGGGGGGCATGCAATAGCGAGGCGGCAATGGGGGGGGAACGCAATGGCGAGGTGGCAATGCGGGGGGCACGCAATTTGCGAGGTGGCAATGGGGGGGCACGCGATGGCGAGGTGGCAATGGGGGGGCACGCAATTTGCGAGGTGGCAATGGGGGGGGAACGTGATGGTGATGTGGCAATGGGGGAGGGGGCACGCAATAGCGAGGTGGCAATGGGGGGAAACGCGATTGCAATGGGGGGGCACGCAATAGCGAGGTGGCAATGGGGGGAAACGCAATGGCGAGGTGGCAATGGGGGGGCACGCAATAGCGAGGTGGCAATGGGGGGAAACGCAATGGCGAGGTGGCAATGGGGGGGCACGCAATTTGCGAGGTGGCAATGGGGGGGCACGCAATAGTGTAAGGAGAAGACAGAAGAGGACGCCACGGAGACCTCGGCAGGGCGCAAATGGCGACTTCTAAGGAAAGTCACGCCCCCTCCAATGAGAGCTCGCGGGGGATGGGGCCTCAGCAGCGACTTCTCCTCAAAGTCGCCATTTGCATATCACCGAGGGGGAGGGGCCCCTGTGAGGTCCTCAGGGGCCCCAATCTGTCCCCCAGCCCAGCTGTAGGCTCAGGAATCCCCAATGACAGGAGGAGTTGAGCACTGAGGGGCCCCTTCCAGGGACTCAGCCCGGATCTCAGGGGCCCCCCTGACAACTCTGAGGGAGTCAGTAATCCGCCCCTCCCCCAACTGACACCCCCTCCAGCACCCCCTCATTCACACCCCCTCCCCCAACCCCCCTCCAGCCGCTGTCACTCTCACCGCCCGGTGCTGCTACTCCTTCCTCGGCTCCGGGACACCCAAAATGGCGGCTGACGGGCCGCAGCACCGCGGCTGTGCGGAGGAATCCGTCCAAAGCCTGAGCGCGGGCCGCCGCGGAGAAGACGGGAGGTATCCGGGGGCTCAGCGAGGCCGGTGTGAGTCCAACGGGCCGCCGCCGTGGGAGGGAGGAGAATCGGGCTCTACGTCACCCGCTCCGGGGGCACCGGAACTCTTTCTCAGCGGCGGAAGGATAGCAGTGAGGCGGCCGAGGGCAGCCAGTGATGACGTCAGCTCAGTGCCCCGTCACTGTCAGACCCGGAAGTAAGGGGAGGGCGGTGCCCAGGGTGCTGTCATGGAGCACGTGACGCCGGTGTTCCGTGAGAATTACCTACCCGTGAGAAAAACCTACCCCTCGTCACTTCCGGTTCACGGCACTGTATGGAATGCAGCTGTTACATTAAAACAACTGTGCTGCAATACGAATCATCTCCGCTCCTGTGGCTGTCACTGCCCTGCTCTCGGCAAGTAAATATAAAAGCGGCGGCGGCTGTATGAAAAGATAAATCACGGAGACGCCAGCCGCTTTTATATTTACTTGCCGAGAGCAGGGAAGTGACAGCCACAGGAGCGGAGATGATTCGTATTGCAACCCCGCTGTTTTATTTAACCGCCGCGTGGGTAGGTTTTTTCCACGGTACACCGTCCTATTTCCATACTAGTGCGCATGCGCACTAGTCTGCTCCTCTGTCGTCCCTTTAGGTATCCGGCCCTGTGAGCATGCGCACTGCTGCGCTGCTCAGCTGTTCCTGGCCGGAAGTGACGAGGGGTAGGTAATTCTCACGGGGTAGGTAATTCTCACGCTACACCGGCACCTGAGGGCGGAGGCGGATGACGTGAGACGACCTGTCAGTGAAAGGCGCCGCCCCCTTCAGGTGACAGCTGCTTGTAGGGGGGATCCCATTCCCTGGGCTGAGCCAAACAAAACCCTTTTTATAAAGATCAGGCTTTTTATTTACAAGTTTAAATCAGTACTTTTTTTTTTTGCTAGAAAATTACTTATAAACCCCAAACATTCGTTTTATATGCACACATATATATATAAGTTTGGGGGTTATAAGTAGTAATTTTCTAGAAAAAAATACAAAAAATTGGGGTATATATTGTATTTTGCTTTTTAATTAATTAAAATGTATTTTTTCCAAAATGTTTATTTTCCTAAAAAAAAAAAAATTGCAAAGATTGCCATTTTATTCCCCAGGGTCTTTAAAAAAATTGTAATTATATATATATATATATATATACAGTATATATATATATATATATATATATATATATACATATATATCTAGATCTATATATATATACATATATATATATATATATATATATATATATACATATATATATATATATATACATACATATATATATATATATATATATATATACATATATATATATATGTGTGTGTATATATATATATATATATATATATATATATTTATGTATATATATGTATGTATTTATTTATGTACATATATATATATATATATATATTTTAGCAACGACCCTAGGGAATAAAATGGTGATCATTGCAATTTTTTTTATGTCATGCGGTATTTGCGCAGCAGTTTTTCAAACACAATTTTTGGGGAGAAATTCAATTTTAATGACTTAAATGAAAAACAAAAACAAAACACAATATATACCCCAATTTTTAAATTTTTTTTTTTTGCTAGAAATTTGTAGGGGGATCCCATTCCCTGGGCTGAGCCAAACAGAAGTTTAATAAGTTTAAGCATCACTTGTAATAGAAATAGGGATGACAGGTCCTCTTTATGGAGAGATCTGGGGTCAAAAAGACCTCTAATCTCTCCTTAACCCTTAAAGTGGTAGTATACCGATTTTTGTGACTTTTACCTACAGGTAAGTCTATAATGAGGCTTACCTGTAGCTACAATTAATATCTCCTAAACCGGCACGGTTTAGGAGATATTTGCACTGCATGCAGCCGCTGGCGCTAGCGGCGCATGCGCTCTGAAGGTCCGGCGGATCTTCAGAGTTCCTTGCTGGGAAGTTGACGGAAAGTTAATCCCCCACGCGCATACGTGGGAGTGACGTCATCGCGGCTCCGACCACTCACAGCGCTGGAGCCGCCGAACCTGGAAGAGACGCCGAGGGATCATGTCCGCTCCCACAGCGGTGTCCGGGGGTCCCTGTCGGGGCTTCGTTTTAAGGTAAGTAATTCATAATGAGCTAGTATGCGATGCATACTAGCTCATTATGCCTTTGTCTTTACATGTGTTTTTTTTTTTTTTGAGTATACAAACACTTTAAAGGGTAACTCCACTTTCATGGGGAAAAAAATAGCAAATAAAGAAAAAACAATACAGCGTATACAATTGTGACACAAATCATATTGTAATTGAATCTTATTAAAAATTATCTTTCCTTTTCAATCTGCAGCTGTTGTAATTTTCTGAAAATGCAATATGGCCGCCTTCTCTGTACACAGAATGTATACTGACCACACCCCCAGAAACATCATTTCCTGCTTGTGTGATTGGCTCACCAATTTTCCCAGAAGTTTGCATAAGATACAAGTCAGATTTCTGGCATCCCCTGCAACACAAATGTAATTTTTGGTGACATCCTCCCAATAGGAACACGTCTAAAGGGACGCAGGCCCAGCAGATTTCCTCATTAGAGCCCTGCAGCTGCCACAGCTAATTGACAATTACAATATGATTTGTGTCGCAATTGTATACGCTATATGGGTTTTTCTTTATTGGCTGACTTTTTTCCCCATGAAAGTGTAGTTACCCTTTAAAGTGGAAGTAAACTTTCATTGATTATTTATACATATATGTAGCGCTGTCCCTGTAGGGCTTGCTGTATGATGACTCCTCTGATTACCAGCAGACAGTCATTTAGGGTACAGTTCACACATTTATCCTTACTCCCGATGGCTCCTCATACAATAAACAGTCCAGGGGGGGTGTTGGTTTTTAACCACTTAAGGACCACTCGCTGCAGTTATACTGCGGCAGGCAGCCCTTCCTGCGTGAACCGCCGTATGTGTACGTCGATCGCGCGCCTGGTGCTGGGGGGGGCGGCCCCTTCGCCGCTGGTATCACAACCTGCCCCCCGCGATCATTCCCCGCTGAGAAAGAAGAACGGTCAGCTGTTGTAAACTCAGCCGACCATTCTTCTCCCTGAAATGATCACAGAGTGCCTGTGATCCTTCTATGTAGGATCACAGGTCTCTATGGTCATTTCACAAGCCCCACCCCATACAGTTAGTAAACACGCCCCTAGGCTTACATTTAACCCCTTGATCACCCCATAGGTTAACCCCTTCCCTGCCAGTGTCATTATTACAGTAACAGTGAATATTTTTAGCACTGATTACTGTAGTAATGTCACTAGTCCCCCCAAAAAGTGTAAAAAATGTCAGTTAGGGGTCCGATCTGTCCGCCGCAATGTCGCAGTCCTGTTAAAAATCCTCACAGCGTGCCCCCTTTCAATGCAGACTGACCACAGTGTGCCCCCTTTCAATGCAGAGAGACCACAGCGTGCCCCCTTTCAATGCAGACTGACCACATCGTGCCCCCTTTCAATGCAGAGAGACCACAGCGTGCCCCCTTTCAATGCAGACTGACCACAGCGTGCCCCTATTCAATGCAGAGTGACCACAGCGTAGCCCCTTTCAATGCAGAGAGACCTCAGCGTGCCCCCTTTCAATGCAGAGAGACCACAGTGTGCTCCCTTTCAATGCAGAGAGACCACAGCGTGCCCCCTTTCAATGCAGAGAGACCACAGCGTGCCCCCTTTCAATGCAGAGTGACCACAGCATGCCCCCTTTCAATGCAGAGAGACCACAGCGTGCCCCCTTTCAATGCAGAGAGACCACAGCATGCCCCCTTTCAATGCAGACTGACCACAGCGTGCCCCCTTTCAATGCAGACTGACCACAGCTTGCCCCCTTTCAATGCAGACTGACCACAGTGTGCCCCCTTTCAATGCAGAGAGACCACAGCGTGCCCCCTTTTAATGCAGAGGGACCACAGCGTGCCCCCTTTCAATGCAGAGAGACCACAGCATGCCCCTTTCAATGCAGAGAGACCACAGCGTGCCCCCTTTCAATGCAGAGTGACCACACACAGCGTGCCCCCTTTCAATGCAGAGAGACCACAGCATGCCCCTTTCAATGCAGAGAGACCACAGCGTGCCCCCTTTCAATGCAGACTGACCACAGCGTGCCCCCTTTCAATGCAGAGAGCCAGTGCACTTACCTGTAGCGGCGGCGTCTCCTCGAGTCCTCCCGCCTCCTCCTCGACCAATAGCATGGGTTCGCCTTTCGGCCAATCAGGAAGCGGGTCTCGGACCCGCTTCCTGATTGGCCAGAAGGAGGATCCGTGTGGCATTAGCAAATTTTCATTCGCTATTGTCACACAAATGGGTGGGCTCGGGGCGCACTGCTCTGCGCCCCGGGTTCACCCTTTTTTGAACCTTTTCTGTAACTCACACTGTCAGGACGGAGCCATCAGCTCCTTCTGACAGCTCCGCTGGCATACACAGGCTCAGCGGCACGGGGGGGGCGGACGCAACGATTGTGCGGGCCGCATGCAGCCCGTGGGCCACAGGTTCCCCACCCCTGACGTACAGTTATGTCGTTTCGCAGGACAGAGCTCACCTGCCGCAGTAAATCTGCGGCGGGCGGTTGTTCAGTGGTTAATCAGTACAGTTATCTTCTGTATCAGTACAGTTGTCGTAAATGTGTCCCTAAGGGGTGCTTTCTAACTGTGTGGGGGATGGGCTTGCTGCATCAACACAGAGACCTGTGTTCCTAAATATAGGAAAACAGGAACCATGTGTTCATAACTGACAGAACAGTGGTCTGCTGTGTTTACATCGGCAGACCACCGTTCTGTCTCCACGGGGAGCGATCGAGGGTGCCCGGCGGCAATTGCGGCTTCCCCTATGGCGAATCGGCACCTGCCCCCCCCCCCCCCCGGTAGAGGTCCCACGAAGTGACGTACAGTTATGTTGTTTCGTGGGACAGAGCCGACCTGCCGCAGTAAAACTGCGGTGGGCGGTTGTTAAGTGGTTTATCAGTACAGTTGTTGTAAATGTGTCCCTAGGGGGTGCTTTCTAACTGTGAGGGGGGTAGGCTTACTGCATGAACACAGAGACCTGTGTCCCTAAATAAGAGGATCCCTGTGTTCACAACGATAGACTGCCGTTCTGTCTCCACAGGGAGCGATCGCGCGTGCCCGGCGGCAACCGCGCCCGCCGGACGCGCTAATCGGCCACCCCTGCTAGAGGTCCCGCAAAGTGATGTACAGTTACGTTGTTTCATGGGAGAGAGATGAACTGCCGCGGTAAAACTGTGGCGGGAGGTGGTTAAGTGGTTAATCAGTATAGTTGTTGTCCGTATCAGTACAGTTGTCGTAAATGTGTCCCTAGGGGGTGCTTTGTAACTGTGGGGGGGGGGGGGGGTCTTTTGCATGAACACTGAGACCTGTGTTCCTAAATAAGAGGATCCCTGTGTTAATCACTGACAGAACAGTGGTCTGCTGTGTTTACATCGGCAGACCGCCGTTCTGTCTCCACGGGGAGCGATCGCGGATATCCGGCAGCAATATACGCCGGACCCACTAATTGGCTTCCCCTGTGGGGAATAGGCGCGCATGCACCCTCCCCCCCCCCCCCCTGCTAGAGGTCCCATGAAGTGACGTACAATCAAGTTGTTTTGCGGGCCAGAGCCGACATGCCGCAGTAAAACTAGTCGACTCCCCCTGTGGCGAATAGGCGTGCATGCGCGCCCCCGCAAAGCGCCGTACAGTTACACCGCTTCGGGGGACAGAGCCGACTACGGCGGGCGGTCGGTAAGTAGCTCAGTACAGTTACACTGTTTCGCAGACAGAGCCGACTACGGCGGGCGGTCAAGTAGTTATTCAGTACAGTTGTCATCCGAAAATACAATACAACACATTACATCACTTCCCAATTTTTATCCCGTCTTACGAGAATTTTCGTAACTTTAGTAACTTCTCCGATTTTCGATGTGCGACAAGCATGCAAAAAAAAAAATGGACGCTCTTGCGTGCGATTTTCGGATGGTTTGTAGGGGCCATAAAGGGTCCATTCACACGCCGCAGTATTGGGATGCGTTAACGCGCGCAATATTGCAAATTTGCGGCAGCAGGCATTACATTTTGCACGGCGCCCCAACAAAAGGCGACGCCCCCCTGGTCACATCCAATCTCTGGCAGGTTTTGGGTGCGTTGGCAGTCCATTATTTTTGAATCAGCCATTCACCAGAACCCGCGTTCACCCACATGGCAGCAATATGGTGAATCTTTCCATTCTCCCAGCACATAAATCGCAGTACCTTCATAATCTGCTCCAATATAATCTGCTCCATCGTCCCTTCCACGCACTCCTTCCTTCATGCAGCCCAAGCAGCCATGTCACCCGGACGGAAATTTTAAACTTTCAGGCAAAAGTCAACAGGTAAATCCTCATCACCGATTGTAGCCCCTCCCCCGACCTGTGACGTAGGCTGGGAGAAGTGACACCTGGATGTCACAGGAAGAACCTGTCCTGCACCCCTATGGGGGGGATATCTGGACCTCCGACTCCAGCACAATATGGTTCTGCTTATGGTAAACTCAAAAAATGTTTTGCATGCAGTTGGATTTCATTGAAGTCTTCAGTTTTGTGTTGCAGATTTACCCCCCCCCCCATCCCCCCCCACGCCTGCAGCAATGAACGGAAATAGCTCAGGTGACATTTCCAACAATAGGAGTGGCGTGTCACAAGTCAGCGAAGGAAAGCTCTACAGCTGGTTGGTATACAAAGTCTTCTGCTTCTGAGGCAGAGATTGGGCTTTCATTAAAAAAAAAAATGAAATTAAGAAAATCCCCAATTTTTTTATTTATTTATTTATTTTTTATTTTTTATTTTTTTGTACCGTTGATCATTTAGCGCCAGGCTGTGCTGATGGTGGAATTTCTGACAGGTGGACACAACACGCATGTCAGGTATTTATAAAGTCACGCAGTGTAAGCTGCTTTCTATATCTACGTCAACCTTGCATTCTTTTCATTCATTTTCTTTTAATTTGTATTCAATTGGGTAAAGCGCATCGGAAACCCCGAGGCTCCATTCACACCTATGCAGTTTGCTTTTGAGCTTTTCTGCAGTGTTTTTTTTTTATACTTAGAACCCCCAAACATTAGATATATATTTTTTAGCAGAGACCCTAGAGAATAAAGTGGTAGGTGTTGCTTTAAATGCCTTTACAGGTTACCAGTTTAGAGTGGCACAGGAGGTTGGGTGATAGAATTACTGCTCTCACCCCGATGTTCGCGTCAATACCTCACATGTGTGGTGCGATCACCGTTTACATATGCATGCTGGAGTAACGTATGTGTTCGCATTTGCGCGTAAGCACGGTGGGACAGGGGCGCTTTATTATTTTTTTATTATTATTTATTTATTTTATACAATTTTTTTTATTATTATTTATTTATATTTTTTTAGCAGAGACCCTAGAATAAAGTGCGGGAATAACATATGTGTTCGCATTTGCGCATAAGCACGGTGGGACAGGGGCGCTTTATTATTTTTTTATTATTATTTATTTATTTTATACAATTTTTTTTATTATTATTATTTATTTATATTTTTTTAGCAGAGACCCTAGAATAAAGTGCGGGAGTAACATATGTGTTCGCATTTGCGCATAAGCACGGTGGGACAGGGGCGCTTTATTATTTTTTTTTTATTATTTATTTATTTTATACAATTTTTTTTTTTTTTTTTTTGTGCTGTTGATCATTTAGTGCCAGGCTGTGCTGATGGTGGAATTTCTGACAGGTGGACACAACAGGCATGTCAGGTATGTATAAAGTCATGAAGTATAAGCTGCTTTCTATATCTACGTCAACCTTAAATTCTTTTCATTCATTTTTTTTCTTCATTTGTATTCAATTGGATAAAGTGCATCGGAACCCCGAGGCTTCATTCACACCGATGCAGTTTGCTTTGGAGCGTTTCTGCAGTGTTTTTTTTTATACTTAGAAACCCCCCAAACATTATATATATATTTTTTAGCAGAGACCCAAGAGAATAAAGTGGTAGGTGTTGCTTTAAACGCCTTTACAGGTTACCAGTTTAGAGTTGCACAGGAGGTCGGGTGATAGAATTACTGCTCTCGCCCCGACGTTCGTGATAATACCTCACGTGTGGTGCGATCACTGTTTACATATGCGTGTGGGAGTTACATATGTGTTCGCATTTGCAAGTAAGCACGGTGGCACGGGGGCGCTTTCATTTTTTTTTTTTTTATTATTATTTATTTATTTTATACAATTTTTTTATTTTTAATATTTAATTATATTTTTTTAGCAGAGACCCTAGAACAAAGTGCGAGAGTAACATATGTGTTCGCATTTGCGCGTAAGTACGGTGGGACAGGGGCGCTTTAATTTTTTTTTTATTATTATTATTTATTTATTTTATACAATTTTTTTTTTTTATAATTATTTATTTATATTTTTTTAGCAGAGACCCTAGAATAAAGTGCAAGAGTAACATATGTGTTCGCATTTGCGCGTAAGCACGGTGGGACAGGGGCGCTTTCATTTTTTTTTTTTTTATTATTATTTATTTATTTTATACAATTTTTTTATTATTTATTTATATTTTTTTAGCAGAGACCCTAGAATAAAGTGCGAGAGTAACATATGTGTTCGCATTTGCGCGTAAGCACGGTGGGACAGGGGCACTTTAATTTTTTTTTATTGTTATTTATTTATTTTATACAATTTTTTTATTATTTATTTATATATTTTTAGCAGAGACCCTAGAACAAAGTGTGAGAGTAACATATGTGTTCGCATTTGCGCGTAAGTACGGTGGGACAGGGGCGCTCTAATTTTTTTTTTATTATTAATATTTATTTATTTTATACAATTTTTTTTTATTATTATTTATTTATATTTTTTTAGCAGAGACCCTAGAATAAAGTGCAAGAGTAACATATGTGTTCGCATTTGCGCGTAAGCACGGTGGGACAGGGGCGCTTTCATTTTTTTTTTTTATTATTATTTATTTATTTTATACAATTTTTTATTTTTAATATTTATTTATATTTTTTCTAGCAGAGACCCTAGAATAAAGTGCGGGAGTAACATATGTGTTCGCATTTGCGCGTAAGCACGGTGGGACAGGGGCACTTTAATTTTTTTTTATTATTATTTATTTATTTTATACAACTTTTTTTTTATTATTATTTATTTATATTTTTTTAGCAGAGACCCTAGAATAAAGTGCGGGAGTAACATATGTGTTTCGCATTTGCGCATAAGCACGGTGGGACAGGGGAGCTTTAATTTTTTTATTTTTTTTTTTATTTATTTATTTTATACAATTTTTTATTTATTTTTATTTTCTATTTTTTTGTGCCGTTGATCATTTAGCCCCAGGCTGTGCTGATGGTGGAATTTCTGACAGGTGGACACAACACGCATGTCAGGTATTTATAAAGTCACACAGCGTAAGCTGCTTTCTATATCTACGTCAACCTTGAATTCTTTTCATTAATTTTTTCTTAATTTGTATTTAATTGGGTGAAGCGTATCGGACACCCCGAGGCTCCTTTTCCACCTATGCAGTTTGCTTTTGAGCTTTTCTGCGGTGTTTTCTTTTTATACTTAGAACCCCGAAACATTATATATATATTTTTTTTAGCAGAGACCCTAGAGAATAAAGTGGTAGGTGTTGCTTTAAATGCCTTTACAGGTTACCAGTTTAGAGTGGCACAGGAGGTCGGGTGATAGAATTATTGCTCTCGCCCCGACGTTCGCGACAATACCTCACATGGGTGGGGCAATCACTGTTTACATATGCGTGCAGAAGTAACGTATGTGTTCACATTTGCAAGTAAGCACAGTGGGACCCTGCATTCTGCCCAGGACTCTGCATTCACTATATCTGATCTCCCCAGGACTCTGCATTCACTATATCTGATCTCCCCAGGACTCTGCATTCACTATATCTGATCTCCCCAGGACTCTGCATTCACTATATCTGATCTCTCCAGGACCCTGCATTCACTATATCTGATCTCCCCAGGACTCTGCATTCACTATATCTGATCTCCCCAGGACTCTGCATTCACTATATCTGATCTCCCCAGGACTCTGCATTCACTGTGTCTGATCTCCCCAGGACTCTGCAGTCACTATATCTGATCTCCCCAGTACTCTGCATTCACTATATCTGATCTCCCCAGGACTCTGCAGTCACTATATCTGATCTCCCCAGTACTCTGCATTCACTATATCTTATCTCCCCAGGACTCTGCAGTCACTATATCTGATCTCCCCAGTACTCTGCATTCACTATATCTGATCTCCCCAGGACTCTGCAGTCACTATATCTGATCTCCCCAGTACTCTGCATTCACTATATCTTATCTCCCCAGGACTCTGCAGTCACTATATCTGATCTCCCCAGTACTCTGCATTCACTATATCTGATCTCCCCAGGACTCTGCAGTCACTATATCTGATCCCCCCCCCCCCCCCCAGGACTTTGCATTCACTATATCTGATCTCCCCAGGACTCTGCATTCACTATATCTGATCTCCCCAAGACCCTGCAGTCACTATATCTGATCTCCCCAGGACTCTGCATTCACTATATCTGATCTCCCCAGGACTCTGCATTCACTATATCTGATCTCCCCAGGACTCTGCATTCACTATATCTGATCTCCCCAGGACTCTGCAGTCACTATATCTGATCTCCCCAGGACTCTGCAGTCACTATATCTGATCTCTCCAGGACCCTGCATTCACTATATCTTATCTCCCCAGGACTTTGCATTCATTATATCTGATCTCCCCAGGACTCTGCATTCACTATATCTGCTCTCCCCAGGACTCTGCATTCACTATATCTGATCTCCCCAGGACTCTGCATTCACTATATCTGATCTCCCCTGGACTCTGCATTCACTATATCTGATCTCCCCAGGACTCTGCAGTCACTATATCTGATCTCCCCAGGACTCTGCAGTCACTATATCTGATCTCTCCAGGACCCTGCATTCACTATATCTGATCTCCCCAGGACTCTGCAGTCACTATATCTGATCTCCCCAGGACTCTACATTCACTATATCTGATCTCCCCAGGACTCTGCAGTCACTATATCTGATCTCCCCAGGACTCTGCAGTCACTATATCTGATCTCTCTAGGACCCTGCATTCACTATATCTTATCTCCCCAGGACTTTGCATTCATTATATCTGATCTCCCCAGGACTCTGCATTCACTGTATCTGATCTCCCCAGGGCTCTGCATTCACTATATCTGGTCTACCCAGGACTCTGCATTCACTATATCTGCTCTCCCCAGGACTCTGCATTCACTATATCTGCTCTCCCCAGGACTCTGCATTCACTATATCTGATCTCCCACAGTACACAGAACATGGAAATGCAATTATTTTAGTAAATATGAACTGCTAGATACCTTTGCTTATCAGCAGTATATAGCAGTCTTGTGACTTCTATCATTGTCCAGCCGAGCACTGGCTAAAGCTTTTAGGATGAATTTTTATTCTCCTCTGACTGTCCTATGACGTGGCAGGACCCCTGAACCTCTGTCTGGACAGTGCTGATTGGCCCTGTGCTGATCACATGCACTCTTCCAAGGAAAAAAAAACTCTCTAGCAATACTCACCAAACTGAGCATGTGCAGAGTGACTCCAAAGGCTCTGTCTTATCAGGACATGGATTGGGGACAGTGGAAGAAGGGGAGGATCAGAGAAGACCGTTTCCAACAGCCTTTTTACACAATGCAGAGGATTAACCCCTTAGGTTCCACAGTGAGTATAGCAAGCATGCCTTACTACATATACAGACTGATTTTACTGTTGTGGGTTTAGTAACACTTTAAATAACAAATCATAATTTAGTTTAAATTGAATTTATAAACTTAATCAAATTAAAAAACAAATTCAAAATAGAAACATATTACTCACTATTTCTGATTGTGTATTAATATAGAATATACTATGTTTTAATTTAGAAAAGAATAGAATAAAATAGAATAGAAAATAATAAAATACAAAATAAAAGAATTGAATCGCAAATAATAAACTAGAATAGAAAAAATAGAATAGCCTTCTTCCAAAGTTTGAATTTTGAATAGAATAGAATAAAACAGAGTAGAATAGAAAAGAATAGAGTAAACAGAAAGAAAATAATTAAATAGAATAGAAAATAAGGAAATATAATAGAAAAGAATAGAACAAAAATAAAAGAACAGCATAGACTAGAAAATAATAGAGTAAAACAGAATAGAATAAAAATGGAAAATAAAATAATAGAATGAAATAGAAAAGAATAGAAATAAAATAAAAAAATTGAATAGAAAAGAATAGACTATAATAGAAAAAAATTGATTAAAATAGAATAGAAGAATATAGAATATAGCTGTCTTCCAAAGTTTGAATTTTGAATAGAATCGAATAAAACAGAGTAGAATAGAAAAGACTAGAGTAAACAGAAAGAAAATAATTAAATAGAATAGAAAATAAGGAAATAAAATAGAAAAGAATAGAACAGAAAATAAAAGAACAGCATAGACTATAAAATAATAGAGTAAATCAGAATAGAATAAAATAGAAAATAAAATAATAGAATGAAATAGAAATTAAAAAAAAAAAAAAATAGAATAGAAAAGAGTAGAATATAAAAGAAAAAAAATTGATTAAAATAGAATAGAATACAATAAAAAGAATATATCTGTCTTCCGAAACTCGAATTTGTAAATTAAAAAGAGCCAGCTATTCTTCACAATGCATTCGTATCAATTCGATATTTTTGATTCGAACCTATTGACAAAAATTTGAATCTAGTCAAAAAAGGAATAGGTAAAACAAAACTAAATTAAACAAATTTCGTTACGAATGCAAAACGAAATTAGTAACTTAACAAATTGAGCCGAAATGAAACCAGTTTTTTTCCATCTGCATGTACTAAAAAACAGGAAGTATTATTTTAATGAAAGCTGCAGATTTTAAAATAATGAATTTTATTTATTTATTTTTTTTTTTTTTTTTTAGAAAAAATTGGGAAACCGACAACTTGAAAATGAGAATACAAAATTTGCTGGGCCAAAAAAAAAAGTAAAAAAAGTTTCAATCTAAAAAGAAAAAAGAAAACCTTTGCACTCCTTTTTGGGTAGATTGGGTGTAAAAGTATAAATGATCCTCAGATATTCTTTATAATTAGGAAACCTCCCCTCCCTTCTGTGTACTGCACAGTGACACGCGTGTCTCCTCAACATATAATCTATACTGACAGCTCCTTAATTGATATCCTTATTTCAGCCTTTCTCTGAATAATTTACAGCACATAAAGGCTTTACTCTGAGAAATCTAATTAATGGTATAATTAATTACTCACGAGCAGGGTGTAGTTATTTACTTTCAACATTTATTTTTATTTCTACAATTACACGCATGCAGATGAATAAAGACGATGAGGAGTGAAGGTAAGTTACCTCCTCCAGGCAGAGTGAATTCACTTACAAACTTCACAATGAATCTCCGATTGTATCACTGCTCCTTCTGCAGACAATTACCACTTGCCCACCGCCCTACCCAGATTTACTGCAGCAGGGCGGCTCAGCTGCGCATAATCACGTAGATGTACGTGATTATATTCATGCTCGCGCCGCTGAAGCCACGCTCCCGCTGTGTCTAGCCAGACTGCGGGAGGAGCGGGCACAACCGCCGCCGGCCTCCTGCAATCTTCACAGAAACTGACAGAAGAGCCACCTGTCTATGTAAACAAAGCAGGCGGTTCTTCTATCGCACAGGCACAATGAGATTGTGTGTCTCAGCTAAGCTGAAACAACGATCTCTGTGTGCCTGTCATAGAACCCCCCCACAGTTAGTAAGCACAAATAGGTATACATTTAACCCTTTGATTACCCCCAGTATTAACCTCTTCCCTGCCAGTGTCATCTATACAGTAACAGTGCATATTATTTAGCACTACAGGGGTTGCAGAGGTTGCAATTGCAATTGATCATCAGTGCCCTGATTAAAGAAAAGTGAAAAAACAGTGCCAATCAGTGCCCACCATCACTGCCCATACTGTCCACCATCAGTGCCCATAGTTCCCACCATCAGTATCCATAGTGCTGCCAGTCAGTGCCCATCAGTGCCCGCTCATCTGTGCTGCCCATCAGTGCCCATCAGTACCACCCGTCAGTACCCATCAGTGCTGCCTGTCAGTGCCCATATGTGCTGCTTGTCAGTGACCATCAGTGCCGCCGCTCAGTGCCCGTCAGTGCCGCCTTTCAGTGCTGCCTATCAGTGCTCATTAGTGCCGCCTATTAGTGATCATCAGTGCCACCTATCAGTGTGGCATATTAGTACCTCCTCATCACTGCCCATAAGTGCCACCTCACCAGTGCCCATCAGTGCAACCTATCAGTGCCCATCAGTGCATCCCATCAGTGCCCATCAGTGCCGCCTCATCAGTGCCCATCAGTGAAGGAGAAAAATGACGGTACTTATTTTCAGAATTTACTGACAGAAAAAAAGAAAAACTTTTTTTTTTCAAAATTTTGTCTTTTTTCTGTTTCTTTAGTAAGAAATAAAAAACCCAGCAGTGATTAAATACCACCAAAATAAAACTCTATTTGTGTGAAAAAAAATGATAAAAATGTCATATGGGTACAGTGTAGCATGACCGCGCAATTGTCATTCAAGCTGTGACAGCGCTGAAAGCTGCAAATTGGCCTGGGCAGGAAGGGGGTGAAAGTGCCCGGTATTAAAGTGTTTAAAGCAATATGGCGTGAGTATCGTGAAGTACACTACACATTTTCCTATGGACCATTAGAGTGGTCAAAATGATCTTCACCTCTGCAAACGGTACTGAGGGTTTTTTCCAGGCCCTGGCTATCGCCCGTTTGGCAACTATAAATAGGTACAAGGTCAGTTTCTGTTGGTGAAAAGCACCTGCTTAGCATCTTTGCGGAAAGGGGTATTTTTTATCCCTTCCCAACACAAATCCCCTCAATCTCCTTGTGTGGTATATGTGGTACCACAGTGCCCAGGGCAGCTTCCCCTCTTGCCCACCCCTTGTCCCAGCCCTGCACACTTGCAAAATCAGCCTGATGGGATGCTTACAAATCACAGATTCTTACAGATCATTGGTATAATCTTGTTTTACTTTATACAATATATTGATGACATATCACGCTATGGGTTGTAAAGATTTGGACACTATGTACAAACATTCTATGTTGAGAGACACTGTAACAATACATGCAATATGTATATTCTCTGTAAAATAAAAAGATTAAAATTTGCACTATTACTTAATTATTACATAATTTTCACAGCAAATGTTGCATTTTTCATGGTTGCTCTTCTATAGAGGAGTTTCCTCCTTTTTCTCCCTTGTTTTTTATATATACAATATATAATTAATGTATGTTCGCTTAGTATATGCAATATTTATTTTCATTTCATTTTTATTTGTACACATTGTATATTCATTATGTATTGTTTATTTAATATAAGGTTTACACGAAATAGAAGTCGGATCCTGAAGAAGTCTGTAGTGTTGGCGAAACGCGTAGATCCATACGTCTTTCGGGGTTCATCCAATATCTTTACATGTGTACTCTATCTTTACATGCATATGTGTAGGAATTTTAATGTATCATATTTTCGTGTAATATATATATTTTTGTTGTATTACCAATTAAAAATGTATTGTTTAAGATTTTTTTTTGTCTTGGGCACTCTCAAAACCCCCATTTTCAGTGTCTCTTCTTTGCTTTGAGACCTTGAACATAATTTGTACTCTTCTATACTTTATTGTTTTAAGCATTGAGATTTGTAGGTTGGCACTAGAGAACGCAATCATTCAGACTGGAATTACCCCTTCCATCCTAAAAAGCACCTGTCAAAAATGTTTTGCAAATAGGCGCGGGAATACTTACCTTACCTGCTGCCCGTGCTGCCAAACACCAGCCTTCAATAGAAATTGTCCCCCTAAAGATGCTTCAGGGGTATCAATCTCCTAAGTCCCTCTTCACGCTCTCTGGCTTCTCCTCCTGACCTCCGCATGCATACAGTATTACCGCGGAGGTCAGAGGAAAAGACCTGCGAAGAGCGGCGGGGGTTCCAGGAGAGTGACACTCCCTGAAGTGTTTCTAGGTAGAAGCTTTCTATTAAACGAGAAGCATGCTGATAGCATAGGAAGCAGGAGAGCTGAGTATTAGATTGTAAGCTCCTTGAGGGCAGGGACTGATGTGAATGTACAATGTATATGTAAATCGCTGCGTAAATTGACAGCGCTATATAAGAACCTGAAATAATAATAATAATATTCCCTCCCTTATTTAGAAGGTACACATGTCTGGAAAACTTTTTTCATAACAGGGCCACTTTAACAGCTTTTGAGATAATATATCGATTGCACAGGGAGTGCATTGTTTTCAGTGACCTATTGATTAGCATGGTGAGGAAAGGGCAGTAAAAAATCAAATTTATTCATCATTTTAGGCCAATTGGTATTCTGCTACATATTTTTGGTAAAAAAAAAAAAAAAAATTCCAATAAGTGTATATTGATTGGTTTGCGCAAAAGTTATCGAGTCTACAAACTATGGGGTAGATTTATGGAATTTTTTATTTTTTTTTACTAGCAATGGTGGCGATCAGCGATTTTTAACAGGACTGCGACGTTGTGGCGGACAAATCTGACACTAAGTGACACATTTTGGGGACCAGAGACACCAATATAGTGATCAGTGCTAAAAGAAATGCACTGTCACTATATAAATGACACTGGCAGGGGAAGGGGTTAACATCAGGGGAGATCAAAGGGTTAAGTGTGCTCCTAGGGAGTGCTTTCTAACTGTGTGGGCACTGCATGTACTAGAGGGAAACCGAGATCTGTGTTTCTGCTTAGCAGAAACACAAAATCTCCATCCTTCTCTGGAACAGAACGGCGGTCTGCCTTGTTTACATAGGCAGGCCGCCGTTCTGCCTCTCCTCTGATGATCAGCGGGTCCCAATCACAGCGGGAGCGGGCAGGTGGAAGAGCATGGGTGTTCCCCCAGAGCCAGAGCAAGAGCCGATGTACAGTTTACACTGCCATATGTGAATTGCTGGGGGTGTCAATACAAAGTTAACGATACCTCCAGATCAGTTCACATATCGCAGTGCGATCTGTCAGTTCAGACATGAATCGGATCGCATAGGTGTGAACAATAATGCAATCCGATTCTGGTGCAGACCAAAAAAGGTTCCTGTGCGACATTGGTCCGAATGCAATGCAAATTCAGCCATACAATCTGTTGTAGCTGTTTGCCTATTGTTGTGACTAATGAGAGAATCAGATCACATTTTATGGCAAATTACTGCAGAAAACCAGTTAATTCCAAAGGGTTCGAAGGGATTCTTGCCACTGTCTCTGTCACTCTGCTCTCTCCTCCTATCAGCTGTACAGTACAACTGATTGTCTCATTGTGCTGCTTCTCCCACTCATAGTCTGAGCTCTGCTGTATAAGGACTGCAAAGCCAAGTCCAATCCAGTTGCTTAAATTACTTACATTTAAAAAATATACATTTAATGATGTAATTAATTATGAATCTGAAGCTGCATTAATTTGTGCCTCTTATACTTGCTTGGGGTTCTGCTTTATAAGACCGCCTGCCGCACATATACTGCGGCAGGCTGACTCTCCTGCGTAAACTGACATAGCCCTATGTCAGTCCTGCGAGTGGTGCTGGGGGGCCGGTGGAGCGCTCCCACCCCCACTAGGCAGCGGGGATGCCGATGCACGGGGCCAGCGCCCACGTTTGCTCCCCGCTGAGAGAGAAGGACGGTTAGCTGTTGTAAACACAGCTGACTATTCTTCTCTCTGAAATGATCACATCTATATAGGTCACAGGTCTCTGTGGTCATTTCACAAGCCCATCCCCCATACAGTTAGAAAACACCCCCTAGGCTCACACTTAACCCTTTGATCACCCCTAGGTTAACCCCTTCCCTGCCAGAGTAACAGTGCATATTTTTAGCACTGATTACTGTAGTAATGTCACTGGTCCCCCCAAAAGTGTCAAAAATGTCAGTTAGGGGTCTGATCTGTCTGCTGCAATGTCGCAGTCCCACAAAAAATCGCAGTTACCTGCCATTACCAGTAATAAAAAAAAAACAAAACAAAAAAAATGACATAAATCTTTCCTGTAGTTAGTGGCACAATAACTTTTGCGCAAACCAATCAAAATCCGCTTATTGCGATTTTTTTTACCAAAAATATGTAGCAGAAAACAAATCGCAGATCACCGCCATTACTAGTAAAAAAAAAAAAAATAAATAAATAAAAATTACATAAATCTTTCCCCTAGTTTGTAGACACGATAGCTTTTACGAAAACCAAAAAAAATACGCTTATTGCGATTTTTTTTTTTACCAAAAATTTGTAGCAGATTACAAATTGGCCTAAAAGGATGAAAGAAATCGCAGATCACCGCCATTACTAGTAAAAAAATAAATAAAAATGAGACAAATCTTTCCCATAGTTTGTAGACGCGATAACCTTTGCGCCGCAAATCAAAATACACTTATTAAAAATATGTAGGAGAATACAAATGGGCCTAAAAGCATAAAAAATATTTTTTTTTTATTTTTTTTTTATTGGGAATGTTATATAGCAGAATTTGAAAAATATGTATTTTTTTTCAGAAATGCTGCTCTTTTTTTTTGTTTATAGCACAAAAAATAAAAATCGCACAGGTGATCAAATACCACCAAAAGAAAGCTCTGTTTGTGGGAAAATAAGGACATCAATTTTACTTGGGTACAGCGTCGCACGACCGCGCAATTGTCCGTTAAAGTAACGCAGTGCCGAATCGCAAAAAATGGCCTGGTCATTAAGGGGGCAAATCCTTCCAGTCCAGAACTGGTTACCTAGGAAGCAGGGGAGGGCTGGCAGCCTTAGGCCTGGGGGGCAAGTCCAGTCAAGTGGCCTATTGAACCATGGAATCAGCTCACCATCCATGCCCACCTGGTTTTGGACTGCCAGCTGTATACAGTGTCTGGCCCCTACATTAATCCAGCCCTGAGTGTTGCCTTTTTACTAGTTTTTACCACTTTTTCCAGAGTGGCCCGGGGGGCATTTGCCACCCTGCCCCCCTTGCCAGTCCTCCCCTGCTAGGAAGTGACAATTTATTATTTTCTCAGATGTTGTTATTTAAGACATAAGAAACCTGAAAATGTCCCTCTGTCACCAGGCCTTGGTTTCCTTCAATTTCTCCTGGCAATGATCCTATAATTTAATGCAGAAGAAAGAAGATGAGTATTTTGTATTTCTGGTAAGGCGCACAGACGGCGTACATCCTTGAGATTGATTGAATAGGAAAAGTTCCAGGCAGCAGACTTGGAGAAAATTAAATTGTTCTTTATCTTCATAGGAAATAAACAGCAGAAGAGATTTTATTTCTTCTTTAGCCCCTCCAAACGTTTAGACAGGTCCTCAAAGTCTATATCTTCATACGGGGACGGGTCCGTTGTGGGGGTCCGAACAGGGCTGACGGGGATAGAAGGGAGCTTGGGTAGTGGTAGGCCATCATAACCGTCAGGAACATTGTTTGGGCTCAGTGTTGTCCTTGGTTTAGTTACAGGTCCTACAAATGAGAATACATGACATGGTTATTACACATAGGGCTACAGGATATCAAACTTGATCTATAATTCTCTGTTGTCTTCCTTATTCAAGAACTTCTAAGATCCAACCCCTCATATCTTTCATCTTGAAGGAATCTTTTAATCATTAACTAAGAGCTGGAAGAACCAGCCACTCAACCTAAGGATCAGACAGTTGACTCTCTGTTAGATATGGCCAGCTATGCTGTTGTAATGACTCCTTGGAACCATACCTGGTTACTCCTGCCCAGATCTCCCTTAAAGAGCCTCCTCAGTTTGGCATAAACCAAACCCAAGGATCAAGCCACTGACGCCCAATTTTGTATAATGTGAAAGACCACTTTTTTTGCTGTCACAAGGAATGTAAACATCCCTGCGACAGTAATAGGCAGTGACAGGTACTCTTTATGGAAGGTTTGGGGGTCTAAAAGTCCCCAAACCCCTCCTCTGCACTTAAAAGCATTAAAAAAACACCAAGTTTGACTGCTTTGAATGCTGTCATCTGTCGCATTTAAGGTTTCAGTAACCGGAAGTGATGTCATGACATCGCCTCCTGGATTTTTACATCGGAGACCCGATCAAAGCCGAATCCTGCTTTGTTTGGGTCTTCAGCCAGCCGGTGTTGTGCCGAAAACTCCAACTTACCGAGAACTGCAATCACGTCACTTCTGTTGAGTGTAGACCAGGAATAATTGTAAATTTTGAACACTTAGTGTCCTCACAGAACACCGGCAGCCTTTACACTCCGGTACACGCTACACGCCCCCTAGTAACCAACAACATGGCCGCCTCCAAGGCGGCGACAACTAGCAGGTGGACTAACAAGGTCCATTCATTATAGCGTGTACCGGAGTGTAAAGGCTGCCGGTGTTCTGTGAAAATACCAAGTGGTCGAAATCTGCAAATATTCCTAGTGTACCCTCAACGGAAGTGACTTGGTTGGAGTTCTCGGCAAGTTAGAGTTTTCGGCAGAACACCCACGGACGTGTTGGCTGGTCGCTCGGGTCTCCCAGTGGGAGAGGAGACCTGGGCGACCTGCGGAAGGTGGCAGGAGGGGGGGATGTCTCTTCCCGCTCCTTGTAATAACAACCCAGTGGCTCCTCAGCCTCATCGGTTGTTATTAAAAGAAAGCCGACCGTCCGCTCTAAACAATGGTACCGGGGTGATGCCTCTAGCTGCATATCATCTCGCTACAACCCCTTGAAGCCGAGGCCGTATATTTACGTTCCGTGTTCGCGCAAAGGGGTTAAGGTAAATTATGGTAAGAAATTATGGTATTATGGTAAATTAAGGTAAAATATGTTAAGAAATTATTGTATTATGGTAAATTATGGTAAGAAATTATGGTATTGTGGTAAATTAAGGTAAATTATGGTAAGAAATTATTATATTATGGTAAATTATGATAAGAAATTATTATATTATGGTAAATTATGGTAAGAAATTATGGTATTATGGTAAATTATGTAAGAAATTATGCTATTGTGGTAAATTAAGGTATATTATAGTAAGATGATGGTATTGTGGTAAATTAAGTAAGAAATTATGGTAATATGGTAAATTAGGGTAGATTATGTAAGAAATTATAATATTATGGTAAATTAGGGTAAATTATGGTAGGAAATGATGGTATTATGGTAAATGAAGGTAACATATGGAAGAAATTATGGTGTTATGGTAAATTAAGGTAAATTATGTAAGAAATGATGGTATTATGGTAAATTAAGGTAAATTATGATAAGAAATGATTATATTATGGTAAATTATGGTAAGAAATTATGGTATTATGGTAAATTATGTAAGAAATGATGGTATTATAGTAAATTAAGGTATATTATGGTAAGAAATGATGGTATTCTGTTAAATTAAGGTAAATTATGTAAGAAATGATGGTATTCTGTTAAATTAAGGTAAATTATGTAAGAAATTATGGTATTATGGTAAATTAAGGTAAATTATGGTAGGAAACGGTGATATGAACTCTGCCATCTGCATACTTTTATTTTACACATGCATTATGGAAAATTAATAAAATAAATGAATATTTGAATTATGAAGTATACAAATGGTCATTTTTTGTACACATCATGACTCTTTGCATTCTGATTGACACAATACTTAGATAAGAAAAACGATACAGATCCTATATTGTACTTACCATTGCTCGGTGCAGGAAAAACCTGTGTGTCAGGTCCAGGGGGTTTCAGCTGGGAAGAATAAATAAAAAAAAAGATTTTCACAACGAGCCTCTAAACCATATAACCTCCCCTGCCCTTCCCCGTTATTACACACAGGTAATAAGGAAGCGTTGGGTAGATTTACCTCTAGCAACTGATTTCTTCCAACGTTCCTTATATTCCTTTTGTATAGCCAGAACAATGACGGATATTTTATGGTTGAAGAAAATTGGATCTCACACACTCAAGACTTTTCTTTTTCTCCTTTTCTCCATGCATTGGCCCCTTTCACAATCGTGGTCTGATCGGATCTGCCTGTCAGTATTGCAGGCGGATCAGAACAAAACCTCTGTGTTAGTCTAGAGTGCATAAGCATCATGGGAAATGTCATTTCAAAACATCTGGGGTGCCAAGGTTTGCCATCACTGGTCTATGGGCAGTCAGATGTAAACAGATGTGAGTCCGGTTACATTCAGGGCCGGTGCTACCTATAGGCAAGGTAGGCGATGGCCTGGAGCCCACATCAGTCGGGGGCGCCACCTGGGATTGCCTCCTGTATGGGAATTCTTCTTGAAACCTGGACACAGCAGCAGACATCTAGTCTCAGCCAGTGTTGGAACTAAAACCTCCAGCCCCCGCTAGCGCCGTTCCCCCGCCCCGCTCCCACAGGGCTACTTCTGGCTGCGGCTTCAGCGGTGGTGAGTGCTCCCTCCCTCCTCCTTGCCCCCCAGTCAATGTCACTGATTTGTGGTGCACTCTTCCCTGCCAACAGCACCCCCCCTCCCCCGCTCCTACAGGGTTAATGACTTTTGGCTCCGCCCCCAGTCAATGCAGTGCTAATGAAGCCTAAATGCTGCAGCTCAATGCACTGTGTGCTCTCTCCCACCAGCACACCCCCGCCACCGATGCCGCCAATGCCGTCAATATATAAGAGGACTTTAAAGGAATGGGGTTCTGTGCTCTGTAAGGATCAGTGGAGGTCGCTATGGGGGGGGGCTCATTCACACCATAATCGCCACTGGTGCTGATATAAGGTGAGTCTGTACTAATGGGGGGTCTCTAATGGGGGATGCTGACTGCTGATTTAATGGTTGCTGACTCCACCCCCGCCACCTCCACCGTATACAAGGGCAGGGCAAAGGGGGTGGAGTCAGGAGTGGAGCCAAGGGGGTGGCAAAATGAGATTTTGCCTAGGGTGTCAAAAATCATTGCACCAGCACTAGTTACAGTCCATCTAGGTCAGAAGACGTGAAAATAACAGAAAAAAGGGGAAAGATCTGAATCTTTTATTATTTTTTCAGACATAAAAATGATGGATCTGAGGTAGTCGGATGTAAACAGATGCACGTCTGTTTACATCCACCTGCCCATAGTACATAACATCGGTTTGCTAAGGTCTGGGAGGGCAAAGTTGAACAAAACACAAATGTCACAAATATGACATCCATACAGTTCAGTTCCAATTCAGTAGTTCTGTTCATGTATTCCTCTGCCACTTTATTAGGTACATCTTGCTAGTACCGGGTTGGACCCTCTTTTGCCATTATTCTTTGTGGCATCCTCCAGCCTCCTGGCTCACTTTTGCTGCAACGCTTCTTAGGCCTCAAACTCAGACCTTTTGGCTGGTCCCTCAGGGTGGTTCACGATACCATAGTGGTCACATGAAATCTACGCACTTCCTCATGCATCGTCTGCATAACTCTTGCAGCAACTTGCTGCACAGGACCCATGCCATGACTAGGGCAGGAGACCTACTGTCTAGGTGGAGCCCTCAACTGTGACCAGGCTCTAGATTATAAAGGCTGTGCGCACCTGCTCAAATGGTGGCCGGAGTGAATATATTCTGACCCAGCTCCAAAGATGATTGGCTTGACAAAGGGGTAGCATTATCCTGAAATGCGTTGCCATACCCCACTGTGACATCGTCATGCCCTCCGGATGCTCAGATTCTACCCTGAGGTTTCTGTGCAGTGTACAGCTGGTTGCTGATCAAGGTCAAGAAGCTCTCTGCAGGAGATACTCAGCTTGGCTCTGGATAGGCTGCCACCTGCTGGTTGGGATTATATGTGCTTTGTGGAATATACAATTGTGAGTGCGTACTTACTTTTTATTAAAATATTTGCTACAGTTAGTCAGTGACGCTTATATGTTTTCCTATTTTTTTTTTTTTGTGCTTTTACACTTGCCCACACAGCCAGCTGGTCCCCAATAAAACTTGGACACCAGGTTAAAGACTTCTTTCACTTCTTGTTCTAAAAAGGGGTTGATAGGCAGGGCTGGTGCACTGGTACCACTATACTGTAAATATGAGTTTGAAAGGACGTTTTATTGAAGGTAATTAGGGGGAAAAGGGAACAGCCATTTTATTTATCAAACGTGTTTAAGCCAGGGCTCGAATGCCCCGGGCGCCAGATCGCATTTGCGACTAGAATTAGCGACCTGGCGCCTGGGGTGCCCTGCAGGAGGTGTCCTGTCCCTTTTGCGCCCCCACCTCCTCCCCGAGTGCACGGACCTCCGCGCCGTCCGAAAATTGAGTCCCTGGCTTTTCGGCCTTCTTCTGTGAGATGAGAGGCTTCCAATGGGGAACTGGCGCCCTCTTGTGGTGGCCAGGAGTAATGACTTTCCACTGCCTGTTCTCAATGCATTCTCATCTCTTTCCCAAGAGGAAATGAGAGGAAAGTTTTTGCAGGCTTCATCTCCCTGTCCACTTACCTTTGCTTAAAGGAGAGTGGACAGGGAGTGTGGTTATTATTATTAATTTATTTTTTACATTTAAAAAAAATAAATAATAATAATAATTTTTTTCTTTTTTTTTTAATTATTAAAAAAAAAAAATGTTTCTTTTTTTTTCAATTATTATTATTTAAAAAAAATTATATATATATATATATATATATATATATATATATATATAATCTTTTTTTTTTCCTCATCGTCATGCCACAGCCACAGCCGAAGGCCCCATTCACACAGGCTGTCTGATCAGGTCCGCCTGTCAGTTTTTCAGGCAGACCTGATTGGACCCTTCATTCTCTTCTATGGAGCAGTAATCTGCCGCCATCTGATCCTGTTCGCCAAAAACAGACGGATGGTGGTTCTATTTTCTATCCATCCCGTGGATCGGATCAGATGGCATCGGATGGAAAGAGACAGACAGTCTGTTTCCATCCAATTGCGCTATAGAGGAGAGTGGGGTTCTAGTCGTATTTATGTGTAAATTTAGTATCTGTTTTATTAAATAAAGCTTGGTTGTTAGTTTAAAAAAAAAAAAAAAAAAGAAAACTGGCTCCTTACTTTTTTAGCTGGCTCCTAGATTTCAGGCAAATTTGTCAAGCCCTGGTTTAAGCAGATATATTGAATGTATATGTTAGAAGTCATATTGTATAATAACTGTTGTGTTCAAATGCCGTTTACTTGTTCAGCTGTATAGATTGCTTTCTGGACCTTTAAAGACCTGTTCAGCCAAGGAGCCTTGAAAGTGACAAGCCTATGTGAATGACCATCTGCATATAAAAAAATGTCACCAAAGACCAAATGGGACTTCAAAATAATGTAGCTAGCCAGGTGCCACCCACTTCAGAATGTATAAATTGTATTGGGTGTCCTAGCCAGCTAGAACAATTGATTTCAAACCAACAGAATGTAATGTGACCGAATTGCTCTCCAAACATGTCTTTCTACCAACATGTTTGTAAAATAAATATTTTTTTCAGTCTGGCTTCAACAGTCAAAATGTTACTGAAACCCATGAGTTTTGTTGTTTCCCCTACAGTAGCAACAAGTAAAATCAAGCCAACACGTTTTGGGGGAACAGAGACTCCCTCTTTTTTCTCTGTTCCCCTGAATCGCGTTGGATTGATTTTACTACCTTCAAAAAAACGTCCTTCAAACTCACATTTGCTGGATACCGAGTGCTCCTTTCTATCTACTTTCCAAGATTAAATTCCCATTCGACCACAAGGCCGTACCTGAGGCAGCAGCCCAGGCCCTGATCGGGTTCACTAACACCTCCTTTAAAGCTGGACACAAATCTTTGGAAAGGAATTCTTCTTACCCGCCAACATCATCACCTACCAACAAACAGTGACTGATGGAGTCGGACCAGCACGATCTCCAAAGAGGTACTTACCATGTTATAGGATGGAGGAAGACCAGGGAGGGCTGGTGGCAGATTTCCCTTCTGAGAAGGAGGAGGAGGATACATGAATGCACACTCTTCATAGATCCCAACTTCTGCATTAGGAATTGGCTCCTAAAAAGTTTACACCAACAAGTTAAAAAATTACTAGCAGGTCAGTTTCAAAATCAATTAAGAAAGGGTGAAACTTACATTGGGCATGCACACCTTGATTTTCTGTCTCAATACATTTTTATTGAAGGTGTACGGAGTCACAGCAACATAAAAACTTACAGTATCTCACAAAAGTGAGTACACCCCTCACATTTTTGTAAATATTTTATTCTATCTTTTCATGTGACAACACTGAAGAAATGACACTTTGCTACAATGTAAAGTAGTGAGTGTACAGCTTGTTTATACAGTGTAAATTTGCTGTCCCCTCAAAATAACTCAACACACAGCCATTATTGTCTAAACCGTTGGCAACAAAAGTGAGTACACCCCTAAGTGGAAGTGTCCAAATTGGGCCCAAAGTGTCAATATTTTGTGTGGCCACCATTATTTTCCAGCACTGCCTTAACCCTCTTGGGCATGGAGTTCACCAGAGATTCACAGGTTACCACTGGAGTCCTCTTCCCCTCCTCCATGATGACATCACAGAGCTGGTGGATGTTAGAGACCTTGCGCTCCTCCACCTTCCGTTTGAGGATGTCCCACAGATGCTCAATAGGGTTTAGGTCTGGAGACATGCTTTGCCAGTCCATCACCTTTACCCTCAGCTTCTTTAGCAAGGCAGTGGTCATCTTGGAGGTGTGTTTGGGGTCATTATCATGTTGGAATACTGCCCTGCGGCCCAGTCTCCAAAGGGAGGGGATCATGCTCTGCTTCAGTATGTCACAGTACATGTTGGCATTCATGGTTCCCTCAATGAACTGTAGCTCCCCAGTGCCAGCAGCACTCATGCAGTCGCAGACCATGACATTCCCACCACCATGCTTGACTGTAGGAAGACACACTTGTCTTTGTACTCTTCAACTGGTTGCTGCCACACACGCTTGACACCATCTGAACCAAATAAGTTTATCTTGGTCTCATCAGACCACAGGAGATGGTTCCAGTAATCAATGTCCTTAGTCTTCTTGTCTTCAGCAAACTGTTTGCAGGCTTTCTTGTGCATCATCTTTAGAAGAGGCTTCCTTCTGGGATGACAGCCATGCAGACCAAATTGATGCAGTGTGCGGCGTATGGTCTGAGCACTGACAGGTTGACCCCCCACCCCTTCAACCTCTGCATCAATGCTGGCAGCACTCATACGTCTATTTCCCAAAGACAACCTCTGGGTATGACGCTGAGCACGTGCACTCAACTTCTTTGGTCGACCATGGCGAGGCCTGTTCTTAGTGGAACCTGTCATGTCAAACTAAACTACTGTATAGTCTTGGCCACCCTGCTGCAGCTCAGTTTCAGGGTCTTGGCAATTTTCTTAAAGCCATAATTGTTGAGCAACAATTTTATTTTTTATTTGCAATAAAATTTTAATTAAAGTTTTGTGGTTACAATATAAAGAAAGTCATCAGAAGCATGTTGACATCAAGCAGCAACAATAATTTTTTTCAGATCCTCAGAGAGTTCTTTGCCATGAGGTGCCATGTTGAACTTCCAGTGACCAGTAAGAGAGTGAGAGCGATAACACCAAATTTAACACACCTGCTCCCAATTCACACCTGAGACCTTGTAACACTAGCGAGTCACATGACACCATGGAGGGAAAATGGCTAATTGGGCCCAATTTGGACATTTTGAACCTAGGGGTGTACTCACTTTTGTCAGCGGTTTAGACATTAATGGCTGTGTGTTGAGTTATTTTGAGGGGACAGCAAATTTACACTATTATACAAGCTGTACACTCAATACATTACATTGTAGCAAAGTGTCATTTCTTCTGAAGTAATCTTTGCAATCTATACAATATATAAAGTATACAGCAGAGGGCGCCAAATAGGTGCAATATAGAGGAAAAGCCTGCCTTTCTTTTATCAATAAAATCTTTATGGAACCAAAAAAAAAAAAAAATACAAGAGTGGCAACTCTCAAGATGCGTAAGGATAAGAGCATGTAATCCACCGAGTGCTGTTTGCTGTTGAGCCTCAAAGTTTCTTCTGGATCCAAGCAGCAGGTGCAGCTGTCAGGAGCTGAGTAGGATGCCGGAATCAAACCTACAAAGCTCCTGACAGCTGCACCTGCTGCTTGGATCCAGAAGACACTTTGAGGCTCAACAGCAAACAGCACTCGGTAGATTACATGCTCTTATCCTTATGCATCTTGTGAGTTGCCACTCTGATTTTAATATTTTCTTATATACTGCACTAAGTTGGCGCCCTCTGCTGTTTCCTTCCTCCAATTACAGAATGCTATGCATTCTTTAATATTTTGGAGTCCTGATCTTGGAGTCCAAAGGACCTTGTCCCAGCACTACCCTCTATCCAATTCAGCCTTACTAGTAATCCTGTGCCCTCACATGGGTACATAGTGATTGCACAGCCAGGAAGTGAAGTCAGAGGCACATTCAATACAGAAGTGTAGGAATCCACAAGTATATGAAGGTATGCTTCATGAATATGGAGAGACACAATGGGGAAAATTACTAAAACTTGAGCACTCAGAATCTGGGGCAGCTGTGCACAGTAGCCAATCAGCTTCTAACTTCAGGTTCTTCAATCAACCCCTTCGCACCAGGAAAAAAGGCAAGTCCAGTGGGGCTGCATATTTGTGTTAGGTTGGCGTGAAGGGGTTAAGCTTGAACAATAAAACCTTTCTATGCAGAGATGCACCAGATTTTGCACTCCCTAGTTTTAGTAAATCCTCCCCAATGTACTCACCTGGTTCTCTTTGATAAGCCATGTGCTAAACATGGCCCCAACAATTAGGCCCACTAGGGGACGAAACGCGTCCGAGGGACCTCTTCTGCAGGGGTGGGGGAGCAGAGCTAAAGCCACCTTACATGACCTGGTTTAGTTTTGGTCACAGTGAGTCGGCGTCCTGTGTGCAATTGGTTGCCATTTTTCTGTAGCGTGTGCTAACACGGGCCATATTACTGGAACAGTCCAGAGAGCCGTGCTACATAATAATCTGTGCGTCATCATACCATTCATGGAATGCGCTCACTTAGCAATTATAAAACTGAAAATTGTATAATAAAACTTACTATCACTTTTGGGTATAGATTATTTGCTTTGCTTCCGAAATCGCCACCACCAGCTCCTCCATTACCTGGACCCCCTCTTCTATTGCTTCTTCTAAAATCGCCTCCATTGACTTCAGGGGGCACCTCGCTCTAAAGAGAGAGACGTACAAAGTTATAATCCTCTGATTTAGGACTAGTAGTCACAGCGGCTGAGCTTCCATGCGTTTGGTAACCCAAGATAATGCAGAAAGCAATGCATTCACATGGAGCCCATTCACATATATTGGGGGAAACAATTCTACTCTTTTATGTCTAAAGTGCACCAACAATGTGAAGGGTGCTTAGAAAGTGTACAGTTACAACAAGGGTTTTTTTTCAGTGGGAACGCAGTTCCAGCACCTCCAGACCCTCCCAGCACCTCCCAGCACCTCCAGCACCTTCAGCACCTTTAGCACCTCCAGCACCTTCAGCACCTCCCAGCACCTACAGCACCTTCAGCACCTCCCAGCACCTCCAGCACCTCCAGCACCTCCAGCACCTCCAGCCCCTCCCAGCACCTCCAGCACCTTCAGCACCTCCCAGCACCTCCAACACCTCCAGCACCTTCAGCACCTTTAGCACCTCCAGCACCTCCAGTATCTCCAGCACCTTCAGCACCTCCAGCACCTTCAGCACCTCCAACACCTCCAGCACCTTCAGCACCTTTAGCACCTCCAGTATCTCCAGCACCTTCAGCACCTCCAGTATCCCCAGCACCTTCAGCACCTCCAGCACCTTCAGCACCTTCAGCACCTCCAGCAACTTCAGCACCTTCAGCACCTCCAGCCCCTCCCAGCACCTCCAGCACCTTCAGCACCTCCAGCCCCTCCCAGCACCTCCAGCACCTCCAGCACCTTCAGCACCTACAGCACCTACAGCACCTTCAGCACCTCCAGCATCCCCAGCACCTCCAGGACCTTCAGCACCTCCAGGACCTTCAGCACCTCCAGCACCTTCAGCACCTCCAGCAACTCCAGCACCTTCAGCACCTCCAACACCTCCAGCACCTTCAGCACCTTTAGCACCTCCAGCACAGAACGTTTGTAATGGAAAGGGGTGCTGGGGTGTGCTGGAGGGTCTCTTGTTGCTGACTGCTGGAGCGTCACTGATCACCCCCTGCACCATGTCCACATCCACTGATCACCCCCCGCACCTGCCCTATTTAAAGCCCTGTTCCATGTGCCCCTTTTATACTTTGAGCACCTGCCCCTCCAAAGGTCTCTGCACGGCCCTGAAGTTGCCTATTGTCTTTTATTCCAATCAATATGTTTTGTTACACTTGGATCACGCCCCTCCTCTCTCTATCTGTACTAGGCAGCGGCTGGGTCAAACCCGCCACAAATGCAAGTTGGTATCAGACAAAGGAAAGTGGAGCAGTCCAGGTGGCTGGCAGGAATCAGAGAGTGAATGTAATACTTGCTGAACCCAGTGATGTCACAATTGTCTTTAAGGCTCAATAAAAGCAGCGCTGCCACAAACTTCTGACTTACTAACCATGACTCTGGCATCCGGCTCATACTGGACGTTGTAATTCTTGGCAATCTCAATCAGGTATCTCTCCACCAGGATTTTAGGGGGCGCCTCCGCACTTAGCTTATGCATGAGCTGTGGAAGGAAAGCGTGTTCAGCAGATGTTTGCATACGGCAATTACAGAATTAAATATAACATTATTGTTCTGTAGGTTTATGCAAAACGTAAAAAAGGATCTATAAAAAAAAGCAGTATATAGTAGAGATCGACCGATTATCGCTGCTTTATCGAGGGCCTATATGCACTTTACCCGATATATCGGAATCAGCCTTTTGATTTACCGATATTGCCGATATTTCGGGAAAGTGCTTGTACCGGAGTAATGCCTGCAGCTAGAGGCATCACCCGGTACCGGCGTCCATAGCCGACGGTCGGCTGTCTTGTAATGACAACCGATGCGGCTGAGAAGCAAACACCGCTCGGCTGTCATTCCAAGGAGCGGGAGGGGACGTCTCCCCCCCCCCCCTCCCTCCACAACAGTACCTGTAGACATTAAAAAAATAATATTTTTTTTTTTCATTTTCTAAAATATCGGCCAATATCGGCCGATACCGATATCTGATGACCAAAAAATCGGTATCGGCGGTAAAAAAACGATATCGGTCGATCACTAGTATATAGGATTTAAAAGAAGCAAATATAGCCCTGATTTATGAAGCATCAATAACTATTAAAGTACATGTAAACTGTAACCCTAGCGGTCTGTGTGGATGTTTTAGGATGGAGAGTGGGGGGAAGAGGCTAGTAAATACACTATATTGTCAAAAGTATTGGGACGCCTGCCTTTACACACACATGAACTTTACTGACATCCCAGTCTTAGTCCATAGGGCTCAATATTGAGTTGACCCACCCTTTGCAGCTATAACAGCTTCAACTCTTCTGGGAAGGCCGTCCACAAGGTTTAGGAGTGTGTCTATGGGAATGTTTGACCATTCTTCCAGAAGTGCATTTGTGAGGTCAGGCATTAATGGTGGACAAGAAGGCCTGGCTCGCAATCTCCACTCTAATTCATCCCAAAGGTGTTCTATTGGGTGCAGATCAGTCAAGTTTCTCCACCTCAAACCTGCTCATCCACACAATATTGCAAAAAGTATTGGGCCACCCCTCCAAATCATTTGGTGGAGGGGGGATTATGGTGTGGGGTTGTTTTTCATGGATTGGGCTTGGCCCCTTAGATCCAGTGAAGGGAACTCTTAAGGCATCAGCATACCAAGACATTTTGGACAATTTCATGCTCCCAACTTTGTGGGAACAGTTTGAGGATGGCCCCTTCCTGTTCCAACATGACTGCGCACCAGTGCACAAAGCAAGGTCCGTGGCTCTAATGCAAGACATGGATCTAATTCATCCCAAAGGTATTCTATCGGGCTGAGGTCAGGACTCTTGCTTTGTGCACTGGTGTGCAGTCATGTTGAAACATGCAGGGGCCGTCCCCAAAATTTTGGAAATTGTCCAAAATGTCAATTGCTGGGACTTCATTTTCATTTTAGCCGTCAACAGAGAATGCCACTGACAGCTGAATGAGTCATCGGTTGTTAAGGACGCAGCGATCCGGCTCCTTATCAACTGAAAATTGCCTGCTTTTTTTTTTTTCTTTTACATTTCAGCTGTCAGTGGGGGAATCCCGCTGACAGCTAAAAGAGCCGAGCATGAAAGTATTGGTTTTAGGTATGAGAGCATTACACGGGTACCGATACTCAGGGCTGCTGTTAGAAATTGCGGGGCCCCGTACAGACTACCTGGCAGGCCCCCCCCCCCCAAGAAAATATTAAAAATATATTTAGCTAAAATTACAACAAAATCACTATTAGAAGACACAAATATAACATAACAAAAAAAACTGTTAAATAAAAATGAAGATGAGATAAGAAAAATATACAGGCTGGGCAGTTGGAGCTCTGGGATCAAAGAGACAGAGAGAGAGAAACAAAGTTACAAATAAACTCCTGAGTAGAGATAACATTAGAGCCAGTGCTGGGAGGGGGGCCCACACAGGGAGGGGGATTAGTGAAGGCACGACTGTCTCTTTCTCAGCAGATAAAAGCTGATAGCAGGAAGGGGGACAGATCATATTCAGGTGCTGGAGGAAGATTTCTGTATTTGTTGTCCATCACTAATCCCCCTCTCTGTGTGGGCCCCCCTGTGTGCTCAGGCCCCCTATAAGAGGGCTGGTGGTCCCCCCCTATCAGCGGCCTTGCCGATACTCATGCAAATGCGTAGTACCGGCACCGATCCTGATACCGGTATCAGTACAACCCTAGTATACTGTGTTCTGAAGGCAGAGATACATGGTGTCAGTTCACAGATCATACTCACTCTTTCACTGACTGTTCCTATCTGATTGGTCCGGCAGAGGTTGCCGTATTCCTTGCTGTATTTATTGCACAGCTGGCTGGCCACCTGGAACAGAAAGTAATAAAGGTATGTAGCTGTATTCACGTATTTTCTATTGCAATAGCAAGAAAAAAGTTTCCACTCCTAAATATCAAAACCTTTACTACCCATTGAAGCTCTGACATTTGACAGCTGAATTGTAGAGGGTGGGGCTTGGTGTCTGAAGTGGGCAGGGCTTAATTTTGACTTTAGCAGAAGTCAGTCTCGTGCCACCTATGTCTCTTATCTCAGGGGTCCACAGGGACATAGGGATCATTTTGAAGGCCAACACAGAGGGGCTCTGACATGCACAATTTAGCACATATTTTACCTTACAAATGTTGTAGGTTGGGCCAGTTAACTTTTATAGGAAACCTGTGCTGTGTCCATGCATGGCAAAACAACAGCTATGCTTTAAAGCAACTCTATTGCTCTTTATAAAACCCAATAAGCAGTTTTGTCTCCAAAGCAAGCAAATGATACTTATCTGTCCCTTGCCTGAGCCACCAAACTCCTCTTGTGACCATACAATGTTACTAACACTTTCCAATACATTTAGAACTGTGCCGGCACAATATCTGCTTTTGCTCAGTTTCAGAATTGATCCTACAAGGTTAAAAAGTTCTGCCATGTGACCATGCATACCATCTTCCTGATATAGGGAGGTGGGCTTACAGGACACTGTGCAGACACACACTGCGCCTGTATTCCATAGTCTGTTCAGCCCCAAGATGCAGGCTGTGATTGGGAGGGGTTGTGTGCCAGAGGCAGGCTGTGATTGGGAGGGGGTGTGTGCCAGAGGCAGGCTGTGATTGGGAGGGGGTGTGTGCCAGAGGCAGGCTGTGATTGGAAGGTGGGTGGGGGGTGTCAGAGGCAGGCTGTGATTGGAAGGGGGGTGGGGGGTGTCAGAGGCAGGCTGTGATTGGAAGGGGGGTGGGGGGTGTCAAAGGCAGGCTGTGATTGGGAGAGAGTGTGCGTCAGATGCAGGCTGTGATTGGGAGAGAGTGTGCGCCAGATGCAGGCTGTGATTGGGAGAGAGTGTGCGCCAGATGCAGGCTGTGATTGGGAGGGGGGCGTGCGCCAGATGCAGGCTGTGATTGGGAGAGAGTGTGCGCCAGATGCAGGCTGTGATTGGGAGAGAGTGTGCGCCAGATGCAGGCTGTGATTGGGAAGGGGGCGTGCGCCAGATGCAGGCTGTGATTGGGAGGGGGTGTGTTTAAGAGGCAGGTTGTGATTGGGAGAGGGCGTGTTCAAGAGGCAAGCTGTGATTGTTTGGGGGAGTGTGGTGTCTGAACAGACTACCCAATCCAGGCATGCTGTGTGCCTGCACAGTGTCCTGTACCTCTGAATGGCAGCCAAAGGATGATAACTGACCACCTAGCACAGATCAGCTTCTGTACTTTGTGTGATCAGTTTAGAAAAAAGAAAGGTGACTGGGAGGATCAGCCGGGTACTTCAGATAGAAGAAGTACAAGAAAATGATAGAGCCTATGATTTATAAAATACACAAATGTGAACACATACTGTACATGAAAAAAAATAAAGATTTTGGGTAATATCCATTTTCAGGAAAGAAACTTGCTCAGAGACCTGAACACTTAAAGAATCCAATATGCAAATAACAATAATATTTGGAGTCAGAATTCATATATGGGCAGCACAGTGGCTTGGTGGTTAGCACAGTGCTGTGATTGCCGGTTCAAATCCCAATCAGGACTCTACCTGCATGGAGTTTGCATGCTCTCCATGAGCTTGTGTGGGTTTCCTCCCCCACTCCAAAGACATACTGGTAGATTAACTGGCTCCTATATAAATTGGCCCATGTATGTGTATGTATGAACCTTAGATTGTAAGCTCCTTGAGAGAAGGGACGGATGTGAATGTGCAATATACTGTTTATGTTAACAGTGTTGTTCTTGCAATTCTTCTTTTGGCCAGGTGAGGGTGCAACATACTCATATCTATTGTAGACTGTGATATATAGATTGCTATTATTTACTTGCTTTGCAAAGCTTTTGGGAAGGGCTGTGTACACAGCAAATGTATCTTTTATAGGGATGATAGATCTCTATCAAGCAATGTGGTTAGGCTGTTGGTGCCTTCATAGAACATACAGTATGCAAAAGAAAAAGAAAAAGAGAAAAGTCCATGTTATTGTGGATTTTTATATTGTAAGTGTTTATCAAATAGACTGTAACAAATCAACTCAATAATAACAATGTACTTTTTTATTGTTTGTCCATTAGTTGTGTTGTAATTAAATGTTTCGGGTTTTCTATGTACAATAATGATGGTTGTAGATCTGTGTATTTAAATATATTGAGAATTAATATTAATAACAATAATACTATTAACACTACTACTACTACTACCCAAACTACTACAACTACTTCTACTCAACTTACTACTACTACTACCCAAACTGCTACTACCCAAACTACTACTACTACTCAAACTACTACTACTACTTCTACTCAACCTTCTACTACTACTCCTCAAACTACTACTACTACTAATATAATAAGAATAAGAATACTATAATTACTACTACTACTCAAACTACTACTACTACTACTTCTACTCAACCTTCTACTACTACTCCTCAAACTACTACTACTACTTCTACTCAACCTTCTACTACTACTCCTCAAACTACTACTACTACTAATATAATAAGAATAAGAATACTATAATTACTACTACTAATATAATAAGAATAAGAATTCTATAATTACTACTACTACCCAAACTACTACTACTAATATAATAATAATCTAATATTATAATAATAATAATACTCAAACCACTACTACTACTAATAATAGGAATACTATTCATGCTACTAGTACTCAAACTACTAATATAATAATATTAGTAAGAATACTATTAATACTACTACTACTAAAACTACTACTACTAATATAATAATAATATTAATAATATTATTTCTACTAATGCTCAAACTACTTCTACTACTACTAATAAGAATAAGAATATTAATACTACTACTAATAATATGTATATTAAAAAAAAATAATACTATTAACACTACTTCTACTACTACTACTACTACTACTACTACTACTACTACTACTACTCAAACTACTACTACTACTACTCTACTCAAACTACTACTACTACTCCTTAAACTACTACTACAAATATAATAATAATAGGAATAGGAATACTATTAATACTACTACTACTCAAACTATTACTACTAATATAATATTAATAATCATAATAATATCAATGCTGCTACTCCTTATACTAATTCTACTAATCTAATAGTAATAATAATAATAAGAATACTACTAATACTACTACTACTCAAACTACTACTACTAATATAATAATCATAATAGTAAAAATACTACTAATACTACTACTACTTATATAATAATAATAATAATAATAATAATAATCTCAAACTATTAATACTACTGCTACTACTCAAACTACTACTTCTAATATTATAATAATAATAATAATAATAATAATAATAATAATAATAATAATATTAATTCTACTAATACTCAAACTACGTCTACTAATATTAATAATAATCTCAAACTACTACTACTAATAATAATTTTTATATTAAAAAAAAATAATAATGCTAAATATTAAGAATACTTTTAATACTACTACTACTCAAACGACTACTACTACTTATAATAATAATTCTATAAAAAAAACATAATAATGATAAATAATATTAACACTATTAATAATAATACTACGCAAACTGCTACTAATAAAAATAATAATTATTAAAAAAATAATAATAATAATACTAAATAATATTAATACTATTAATACTATTAATAATAATACTACTAAAATATTATGAATAATGATAATAATAAGAAGAACATATTGAATATTATTATTCAGGACTTACATAGCACCAACAGTTGCACTGCGGTTTACAAAATAGGAGACATTACAATTACAATGCAATTCAATGCAAGAGGGATCAGAGAGCTCAGTAGCCACCTTGTGTGCACCAAATACCTTTGCAAACCCAGATAAATCTTTATACAGATATCAGCGACATCATCACTGTGCTGTACATAGACTGTGCAGAGAGCAGAGCTGTGGAAAGCTCCCAACAGGCTCCACCCACTGCAGGCTACCTGCAGAAAATTACAGGAGGGGGCGGAGACAAGACCAGTCACTCTGCACAAGGAGAGGGCAGCAGTGAGCGGTCTTTATTACAGGAAACTCCTGCACAGAGGCTAGGTGCCAGTGTTGTTTAATGTTGGATTACTGCACTGATATGGAACAAAAATACCCATAAATTTCCAAGATTGATGAAGAAATACACAGGACTCTCATATACAAACAATTTTTGTTCAGCTTAGACACAGCATGTTGTAGAAGTAGACACCACAATTTTTGGAAGCTGTTATTAAATTGGTATGTTGACTTACAGTCTTCAGCTCAGAGACTTCTGTCTGCATGCGGGGGGCAGCCCAGATCAGTGTGGACACAGCTTCAGCCAGTCCGGGGTCCAATTCCCTGTATAAGAGAAGACTGTTACACAGGACCCTAAAATATCAATGTGTGTTTAACCCCCTCATTGATGGCATTTAGTTCTTCAAACCTCTTTTTGTACATTTTAGGTACATTAATGTCGTTTTTTTTTTTTTATCTTTCTTTTTTTTTTTTTTATGGTACAAAGTGATAGCCAGCATGTTATTTCGTGTTAGTTAGTGAGATGCCCTAACTTTTTTGCAGGAAGGATATGTGAACAAGAAAACAGGTTAGTGCTTTAAAAAGTTATTTTAGAAACCCTCATTTAAAATTATCCAACAAAACTAACCGCTAAGGCCCCTTTCACATTAGTAAGTCAATAAAAGAATTAAATAAATAATGATAATAATTAATAATAAAAATAATAAATAAATTAACTGTAATCCTAACCCCTAACCTAACAAAACTAAATAAATAAATCAATAAATAATTAATAATAAATAATAAGAATAATTAATGTATTAAATAATCCCTAACCTCCAACTCAAACCCTTAAATCTAACCCCCTAACAAAAAAAATAATAATAATAACTAAATAATAACAAATAAAAGAGGATTAAAAAGCTGACAAAATTATAGCAACAAATGATAAAACAGATATTTTTCTCTATTGATTGATAAAAAAAAAAAAATATGATGCACAAAAAAGTGCAAAAACGTCACAAAACGCCTGAAAAAATGCTCAAAATGCGATGCTTAGGTGTCAATAAAGACTAACGGGGGTTTGAGTACACAAAACCTCCGACCAATTCTTATTAGGGCTCTTTCACACGGTCCGCCTCCGTAGGCGGATCCGTGCTGCTCAGCGGGGATCGATCCGCGATCCCCGCTGAGTCGGCGGATGACAGCTCCGTCTCCACTTGCAGTGCGGAGAGGGAGGTGTCACAGCCCCCGCTGCCCTCTATGGGAAATCGGATGAGAGCGGACCACCTGTCCGCTCTCATCTGATCCCCAGGACGGATGGAAAATAGGGTTTCCATCCGTCCGGATTTCACAGACAGGATCGGATGCGGATGGCAGTGGGTGTCAGCGGACATGACCCATAGTCACATAGGGCTGAATGGGGCATCCGATCAGATCCGCCTAAAAAACTGACAGGCGGATCTGATCGTACCGCCCGTGTGAAAGAGCCCTTACTGCATGTGTCCCCACTGGATCAATTACCATTGACTTCCTGTCCCAGTGACATTGGGATATAAGGTGAAGGGAAATCTCCCCATTCAGGATAATTTGGCAGTAAGGCTCGGTTTCCACTAGTGCGACTTGCGGTGCGACTTGACACATGTCAAGTCGCACAGCAAGTCAAAACCCATTGTTTTCAATGGGGCACGTTTCCACTGCCGCGGCTTCAGTTGCCGCGACCTCAAAAGTAAATCGTGTACTACTTTTGAGCGCGACTTCCCTCTATATATGAGGGACAAGTCTAACTGAAGCCGCGGTTTACTTTTGCTACGAAGTCGTGCTAGAAGTAGCACGACTTCGTAGCCGCACTAGTGGAAACCTAGCCTAAATGCCAAATGCAGTATTTAACCCTTCCTCATCCATTCCTAACATTGTTTGGTCTGGAGCCCCATTTTTATTCAGCAAAGCCTGTTTAGTCTTACTTCATGGACTGGATTAATCCGAATCGGGCCAACAAGAGGTCACAGTACAACTCCAGGATCTCCATTGCCTCCACCATGTAGTCTTCTCGGATGATGTGCTCCACGCGGATTCGCGCTCGTTCGTCCTTTCTGCACGATAAGTAGTCGGCAATCTCTTTCCTGGACTTCATGGCCATTTCCGCTACAGGGACATAAAAAACTCAAAGATTAATCGTTATGTAGTGAAATCTCCACTTAATAAATAATAGATTTTCTACACGAGCCATCTTGCAATTTATCTCAAGTTATTCTTATTTACTTTTTACTCAGCAGCTTCTATACATTTCTTTAAAAATTTAAATGTTGCATTCTTACAATTATGCAAACACCGATATAATGTCCGGTTCACTGATGGTCCACAGAATGCCTCCAGAAATCGAATTTCCTGCTTGTGTGATTGGCACTTTGATTTTCCCCAAAAACTCACACAGAGCTTCAAATCAAATCATAGGCATCCCCTGCAATGGGTGCTTGAAGCCTATTCCACTTTACCCTCGCTGACCCCCTGCCCCCTCCTGCTTATATTTTTGTATAAAAGATTTTTTGGTAAAGTGTAAACTTTCATGTTTAGTCTTTGGGTGGTAAAATGTGTAAGGGTTCAAGAAGGAGGAGCGGTCAGCTCAGGAGAGGGCACAGTGGTGGCTGGTGATGGAGGTTCTGTAAGCAGGGTGGTCTGTCATGTGATGCACCCTGCCAAATGATCGGGTCCCTATCTTAGGGCCCTCTGTGGAAAGGAACCGGCCCAAGCGACCTGGCCTGGAACCATGATGTGCGAGGCCTTGTGATGTGTGCATCGGCTCCCCACCTGGCCTATGGGCTGAAGCAGGAGAATCATGATGCACCCTGCCGAGCAGTTGGATCTCTATCTTGGGGCCAGCTGCGCAAAGGAACCGGTCCAAGCAACCTGGCCTGGAACCAGGGTGTGCAATGCCTTGTGATGTGTGCATTGGCTCCCCACCTGGCCTACGGGCTGAAGCAGGAGAATCATGATGTACCCTGCCAAGCAGTCAGGTCTCTATCTTAGGGCCAGCTGCAGAAAGGAATCGGTCCAAGCAACCTGGCCTTAAACCAGGGTGTGCAAGGCCTTGTGATGTGTGCATTGGCTCCCATCTTGGCCTATTGGCTGAAGCAGGAGAATCATGATGCACCCAGCAAGCAGTTGGATCTCTATCTTAGGGCCAGCTGCGCAAAGGAACCGGTCCAAGCAACTGGCTTGGAACCGGGGTGTGCGAGGCCTTGTGATGTGTGCATTGGCTCCCATCTTGGCCTATTGGCTGAAGCAGGAGAATCATGATGCGCCCTGCCAAGCAGTCGGGTCTCTATCTTAGGGCCAGCTGCGAAAAGGAACCAGTCCAAGCAACCTGGCCTGGAACCATGATGTGTGAGGCCTTGTGAGGAGTACAGTGGCTCCCCACCTGGCCTACTGTCTGAAACAGGAGAATCATGATGCACCCTGCCAAGCTGTCGGGTCTCTATCTTAGGGCCAGCTGAGGAAAGCAACCAGTCTAAGCGACTTGGCCTGGAACCATGATGTGTGAGGCCTTGTGAGGAGTACAGTGGCTCCCCACCTGGCCTATAGACTGAAGCAGGAGGAATCATGATGCACCCTGCCAAGCAGTCGGGTCTCTATCTTAGGGCCTACTGCGGAAAGGAACCAGTCCAAGCAACCTGGCCTGGAACCAGGGTGTGCGAGGCCTTGTGATGTGTGCATTGGCTCCCCACTTGGCCTATGGGCTGTAGCAGGAAAATCATGATGCACCCTGCCAAGCAGTCGGGTCTGAAGGACCTGGCCTGGAACCATGGTGTACAAGGCCTTACGATGATTACAAGTGACTCCCTTCTTAGCCTATTGGCTGAAGCAGGAAAATCGCTATGTGGTGAAGAGCTGGTGGAGAAAATCAGCGCTCAGTGCTGTAACCCTCAAAATGTCTCTGTAGTCAGTGCCAGGACAGGTGAAAGGACATTATCCTTCCAAACATATAAGGGAGGGTGAACCCACATGAGTAACAGTAACAATTCTAGCTGCATGCAGTTCCCCAATGCTAACTAGCATGATGATGCACCCCCAGACAGCATGTCCTTGATACCCTAGGCCAGTGATGGCAAACCTTGGCACCCCAGATGTTTTGGAACTACATTTCCCATGATGTTCATGCACTCTGCATTTTAGTTGAGCATCATGGGAAATGTAGTTCCAAAACATCTGGGGTGCAAAGGTTGGCCATCACTGCCCAAGGCTCAATGAAAATGGATTAGATGATGCTCAGTGTTGGACCATAGAGGAGTGAAGCCTCAGAGGACAAGGCCTGAAAAGCGTATTGCAACGAAAGCTAATTTTTCCCTTTTATAACTGTAGGGCAATGGATTTTTTCATTTCCATTACTTTTTATTAAGTATTTCACTGAAGTACAAAAGCCAACTTGAAAACGTGGCAGAAAAGATCAGATATCAGTCTCCGGATACTTTCGTCCTACAATAGGGCAATGGATTTTTTGAAGATGAAACATGGAGTTACGGGAACGACCGAGCATTTCCACTCACAATTTTTAAAGCAAAATGTGTAGGTGGAAACGCGTGTTGTCCATAGGGCAGCATAGTCACTTCAACAGGCCTCCATTTGTGAGCTTGTCACCCATAAGAATTCCTGCTCCCTTATGGGTGACCGGCTTAGGGGGATTTTTAACATTTTAGCCTTTTCCTGTGATTGCCCCGTGATTCTGTTGCACCACAATGGCGCAACAGAATCGACAATCATTGTCTACCTGTCACTCAGACATATCAAGTGGTAATAACGAAGGCAGTTCCTCCCATTTAATGGTCACTTTATTAACCAGTTCTGGACCAGAAGATTTGCCCCCTTAATGACCAGGCATTTTTTGCGATTTAGCACTGCGTTTCTTTAATGGACAATTGCGTGGTTGTGCGACGCTGTACCCAAATAAAACTGATGTCCTTTTTTTCCCACAAATAGAGCTTTCTATTACCTCTCTGATTTTTATTTTTTACGCTATAAACAAAAAAAAGCAACAATTCTGGAAAAAAAAAATTATATTTTTCACTTCCTGCTATCTAACATTCCTCAAAAAAAATTTAAAAATCTAATTTTTTTCATCATTTTAGGCCAATTTGTATTCTGCTACATATTTTTGGTGAAAAAAAAAATCCTAATAAGCGTATTTTGATTGGTTTGCGCAAAAGTTATCGCGTCTACAAACGAGGGGAAAGATTTATGTCATTTTATTTATTTATTTATTACTAGTAATGGCAGCGATCAGCGATTTTTAGCTGGACTACGACATTGCAGTGGACAGATCGGACCCCTAACTGACATTTTTGACACTTTTAGGGGGACCAGTGACATTACTACAGTAATCAGTGCTAAAAATATTCACTGTCACTGTAATAAGGGCACTGGCAGGGGAGGGGTTAACCCAGGGGCGATCAAATGGTTAAGTGTGAGCCTAAGGGGTGTTTTCTAACTGCGAGGGGGATGGGCTTGTGAAATGACCACAGAGACCTGTGATCCTCAATAGGAGGAACACAGGAGCTCTGCATTGATTCCGGAGAGAACAACGGTCTGCTGCGTTTACAACAGCAGACCGCCGTTCTCTCTTCTCAGGGAGCGATTGCAGGTGCCCAGCGGCAATAGCAGCCGACAGCCCCGTGGCTTTCCCGCTGGTGAGTGGGCAGGCTCACGCGGACCGCCGTATGGGAACCTGCCGTCCTGCCGCCATTCAATTGCGGCAGGTGGTCGGCAAGTGGTTAAAAGGGGTTGCAAGCAATAAAGATTGCTAAAAACCAAACCATGCCTTACACCAATAGGATAGTTTTTTCTTAACCGGTTCAGGTCCGCCCACAGCATATATACTGCAGCAGGCTGGTCCTCCTGTGCGAACTGACGTAGGGCTAAGACGGCCGCGCACCGGCAGCTAGGGGGCGAGCACACCCCGCTACCACAACCCCACTCGGCAGCGGGGAAGCCGATGCACGGGGCAGGCGGCTCCGGTTGCTGCCTGACACCCGCGATCGCTCCCCGCTGAGAGAGAAGAATGGTCGGCTGTTGTAAATACAGCCAACCGTTCTCTCTGGAATGATCACAGAGCGCCTGTGATCCCTCTATATAGGAACACAGGTCTCTATGTTCAGAAGTGGTTAAAGTGGTTGTAACCCTCAGACATGAAATATGAACAAAGATTATCCCTCTATAATGTGCACTTGTCTCACTCCAGAGCACTAAGTGTCATTTCTGTCTGCTGCCTCCTTCCTCTGTTATTAGCATGAGTCACTTTTGACAGGTTTGCCTGACACCAAGAGATAAATGGTAACAGGGGACGGATCTCCAGCCCACAGCCTGTGATTGACAGCCTCAGCTGTTCCTGTGTGCTGTGTGAAGTGGGGGGGGGGGCTGTCCCTTTCCTCCAATCAGCTCTCAGAGCTCTCCTCACTGATCTCTACAAAGTGTAACCTCAGCTCTCTGCTCCCTTTTTCTCAACTCTCAGACAATATTCATAAATTCTGTAATTTGAACAGCTGTAGAGAAGAGAAGACTGCAGATAAACAGAATAATAATAATAATAACAAAATAATAAAGAGAATTTCACACATACAAAGGCACTAGGTGCAGGGGTGCCAAACTGGTGGCCCTCCCACTGTTGCAGAACTACAAGTCCCATCATGTCTCTGCCTGTGGGCAGGGCCATCTTTAAGGCAGGGCAAAAGGGGCCCCTTGAGCCTGCACTTCCTGAGAATAGTTAATAAGTGGATTTGGGAGGGCCCAAGAAAATGTTTTCCCAGGGTCCAATCAATATTAAACACGGTGTTCCGTGAGAAAAACCTACCCCTCGTCACTTCCGGTTCACGGCACTGTGTGTAATGCAGCGGTTACATTAAAACAACTGTGCGGCAATACGAGTCATCTCCGCTCCTGTCCCTGTCACTTCCCTGATCTCGGCAAGTAAATATTAAAGCGGCGGCGGCTGTATGAATACATAAATCACGGAGCCGCCAGCCTCTTTTATATTTACTTGCCGAGAGCAGGGAAGTGACAGGGACAGGAGCGGAGATGACTCGTATTGCCGCACAGCTGTTTTATTTAACCGCCGCGTCGGTAGGTTTTTTTCACGGCACACCGTGCTATTTTCATACTAGTGCGCATGCGCACTAGTCTGCTCCTCAGTTGTCCCTTTAGGTATCCGGGGCTCTGAGCATGCGCACTGCTGCGCTGCTCAGCTGTTCCTGGCCGGAAGTGACGAGGGTAGGTTTTTCTCACGGGGTAGGTAATTCTAACGTTACAACGGCCCTGCCTGTGAGAGTCATGCTTGTAATGCTCAGGCTTGCAATGCCTCATGGGACTTGTAGTTCCACAACAGCTGGAGGGACGCCAGTTTTACACCTGTGCTAGGGAGTTGATTTACTAAATGCAAATATGCTGTGCATTTTGCAAAGTGCAGTTGCTCCAGAGCTTGAGGTAAAGCTTCATATGGCAAAGAATACCCAATCGAATGCAAGGAAAAGAAAACAGCATTTTTGCCTGCATGTGATTGGATGATGGAAATCAGCAGATCCCCCCCCCCCCCCACACATTTACTAATCTCTGGAGCAACTGCACTTTGCAAAGTGCACAGCCTATTTGCCTTTAGTAAATCAACCCCTAAATCATTAATAAGCAAAACAATTCAGTACAGTGCACTCACTTTTCTTTTTTTCCAGAAGCTTTAAACGGTTGATGACAAGTCGGAGATTGACCCTCAGTCGCTCAGATTTAAATCCTGAACCCGGCATGGCGCCTTCTCCTCTAAAGAAAGAGAAAATGTAAGTTTACAGTGAGAAATTCCTGTAACTAGATACACAGTCTATTTGCCTTTAGAAAACCGACACCGCGGTGTCTGATTCACTGCTTTGACTCATTATATCTGTGTGTAAATCTCAGCTTAACCCGCTGAGCTCTGTAAACAAAAGCAGCAGTTAAGGAGAAACTAGAAAACGACAACAAATAAGCCTAATGCTCCTCATTTATATGACTGCCTATAAGTAGGACACATTTTCATGTGCAATATTTCATATTTACCTGGAAATATAATATAATATAATATAATATAATTAGTGATCGACCGATATCGTTTTTTTATTGCCGATACCGATATTTTGGTCATCACAGATCGGTATCGGCCGATATCTTCGGACTTTTAACATTTTTAAAATTTTTTTTATTAATTTTTTTTACAGGTACTGTTGTGGAGGTATCTGGGGGTCTAAAAGACCCCAAACCCCTCCTCTGCACTTAAAATCATTCAAAACGCCAAGTTTGGCTGTTTTGAATGCTGTCATTTTTCTTAATCTGGCCCCGAGTACCTGGAAGTGACGTCATGACATCACTTCCGGGTTTATATATGGAGACCCGATCAGAGCCGAATGCGGCTTTGATCGGGTCTTCTCTTTGGTGGCGGTGCAGGTAGGATGCCCGGGTCTCCCGGTGGGACGGGAGACCCAGACGAGCCACGGAAGGCGGTGGGAGGGGGGGACGTCCCCTTCCGCTCCTTGTAATGACAGCTGAACGGCTTTTCAGCTGCAAATGAGAGCGGCGATCAGTGATGGGGGGTGTCACTCTGACACACTGCATCTCCGATCTTGGTAAAAAGCCTACTGACGTAGGCTCTTTACCATGTGACAAGCTGTGTTCAATCACAGCTGGTCACATAGTAAATAGGAAGAGCCGTTGATCGGCACGAGTAGAGGAGAGCCGATCTGTGGCTCTCCTGACGGGGGGGGGGGGGGTCTGTGCTAGTAATCAGAGTATTGATTACCAGTGCAGACCCTTGGGGGGGTGCCACTAGAGCCTCCAGGGATGCCCACCAATGGCCACCAGGGATGCCCACCCATGACCATCACAGATGCCCACCATGGCCACCAGTGATGGCAATCAGGGCTCAGGGAGCCTGCCAGTGGTGCCCTCCCTATCAGTGCTGCCCACCATTGCCACCTTTCAGTACTGCCCACCAGTGCCATCTATTAGTGCTGCCCAACAGTGCCCATTATTGCCCACCAGTGCCGCCCATTAATGACGATTAGTGCCCATCAGTGCCACCTATCAGTGCCATTCAGTGCCGCCTATCAGTGCCACCTATCAGTGCCCACCAATACTGCATATCAGTGCTACCTTTCAGTGCCACTTATCAGTACCCATCAGTTCTGCATATCAGTGCCTCCTCCTCAGTGCCTCCTCCTCAGTGCCTGTCAGTGCAGCCTCATCAGTGCAGGAAAAAACGTATACATTTACAAAATTTTATAACATAAACAAAAAAACTTTTTCTTTTTTTTTCAAACTTTTTGGTCTTTTTTTATTTGTGTAGCAAAAAAGAAAAAACTTGGGGTGATCAAATACCACCAAAAGAAAGCTCTATTTGTGGGGAAAAATGACATAAATCTGGTTTAGGTACAGTGTTGCATGACCGCGCAAATTCAAAATGCAACAGCGCTAAAAGCTGAAAATTGGCCTGGGCAGAAAGGGGGTGTAACTGCCCCGTATTGAAGTGGTTAAAGGAGAATTAAATTTAAAAAAATGATCAGTTAAATCCACCAGTGATTTTTTTACCTCTACTATTCCTTTATATTGGCTTGTGGAATTTACAAATGCAGCAATTTAGAAATTGGATGAAAGGTTTAGCACTGGGAAACACTTTTTTGAAAGCTAAAAAGTGAATTTATTTTTATACAACTATATACGGTAGATCAAACCAAAATGAGGGACAAATGAGGAGGAAAGAAGAACAGAGGGGCTTTGTTTCAAATCAAGGACAGTCCCTTGAAATCCAGGACAGTCCCTCCAAATCCAGGACAGTCCCTCCAAATCCGGGACAGTTGGGAGCTATGTATAAAATACTGTATATAAAAGATTTACTGTAGATAAAAATGTATTTTTCAGCCCCGTCCATAATAAATGAAGAAAGAAATCACATAAAAAAAATAAAATAAAACACTGCACTGTAATGATAACATAAAACATATAAGTAAAAGGTTAACCACAATACAATCCTCTGCTTTGTGGATTTGCCAGGATACACAGTGCCGCCGTGTACTCGTCTGGCAGGTGTGCGAATTCTCTTCCTATGAGTTTATCTCCATCACGTGGAAGAAAGAAATCCATCGGCGGCGTGCTGGTAATCAGTAATGGAAAATGACACACTGTACTGAGTCAATGTTTGCTCACTTTGGACCTTTTTGTCTTATGTCACACCCATAGCTCAATGGGCAGGAAAGCTAACTGACATCAATATAATGCAACCAGTATTAAGAAATCCTCATATTATGAAGTAAAAATGTAGTCCATAGAAATAGTCCACCACACTTGATCACCACCGATGCAACCAGTAGGCTCACTCTTCAGAGGTGCGGAGCAAAAGGGGAACCCATGACGATCCCAATCGCTTCAATCCCGCAAATTCCAGTATAAAAAAAACTATACCCAGCTCAGCCACCGTTTTCTGCAAGTGTGAACGAGCCCTTATAGTGTAAATGTAATAAAATGATGATGCCAAAAATGCCACATTGTTGTTTTTTTGTGTGATCATTTGAATGCAGCCGATTGCTTACACACGGACACATAAACGTCAGTAATCTAGCACCGCACCTAGATCAAAAACCACTTCTGGACTGGAAGGTTATACCCAGGGCCGCGGGACAAGGGGTGGGAAGGAGGGGCGGCCCTGGGCACTGTGGTATCATGTGAGATGGGGGAGGCACTGCAAGCAGATTGGGGGGGAAGGATTTGTGTTTGGAGGTGGAATTTGGGGGGGGGGGGGGGTGACAGGGGCTAAGAACTGTTCTAGGAGTGGTGATTTAGGGGAATTTGTGTTTGGAGGGGGGATGGCGTAAGACGATTTGTGCTAGTAGCAGGGAATTGGAGGATTTGTGCTAGAAGAAGTGATTTGGTGGGGGGGGGGGGGGGGGGAATTTGTGCTAGGAGGGGGGAATTAAAGTGGGGGGGGGGATGTGTACTCAGAGGGGAAATTTGAAAGGTAGAGGATTTTTGCTAGAAAGGGTAATTTTTATTTGGGGGGGGGGGCAAAGATTTGAAGGGTAGAGGATTTTTGCTAGAAGAGGTAATTTTTGTTGGGGGGGGGGGCATTTGTGCTGGGGGGGGGGGTTGGGGGATGAGTGGGCAAATATTTGAAGGGTAGAGGATTTTTGCTAGAAGGGGTGATTTTTATTTGGGGGGAATTTGTGCTGGGGGGATTTGGGGAATGAAGGGGCAAAGTTTGGCATGTTCGCCCTGGGCTCTATATAACCTTGTCCCAGCACTGGTTTTACCCCCTTCCTGACCAGGCCACTTTTTGCAATACAGCACTGCGTTATTTTAACGAACAATCGCGCGGTCGTGCGACGCTGTACCCAAATAAAATTGATGCCCACAAATAGAGCTTTCTTTTGGTGGTATTTGAACAATTCTGCGATTTTTATTTTTTGCGCTATTAACAAAAAAAAAACGACAATTCTGAAAAAAAAAACCAATATTTATTTTCGTACATCATTGGACACAGAGCCATAAATCATAACATATGGGTTATATAGCCACCTACAGGTGAAGGACACTGGCAACCAATCAGAAAGGATGCCCCCCTTTACAACCCCTCCCGCACAGGAAGTACCTCCGTTTTTTCACCAGTGTCTAAAGGTGATGGTCACGGTGGAGAGTCTCTCCACATTCTCTTCAAAAGAAGAAAGAAGATTATCCGCTTCCCGACCAGGCTGGCTCTTCTGCGCAAACCACTGTACCCATACGGGTCGGCTACTCGCGAAAGCGGGTCTCCGGCGCGCACGTGGCGCCGGCGGCGCGATTACGCGTCCGCTTTCTAGCCCTCCATACAGTCTGTGTCAGTCCTCTTGCTTCTTCCAGGATGAGGACATGGAGGGCGCTCTGGATAGTGGATTCTGGCCAGAGGCTATGTCCGCAATGGACTGGATACAGAACAGGCAAATACTGTAGGTGTCTCAGCAACACTAGGGCAGCAACTCCAAGACCAAGAGGGAAGCAAACTCTGGTACAAAGAAAACAGAAGGCGCCTCTAAGTGCAGAAAACAAAAGATTTTTTTTGCCAAAGGATAAAAATGCACTCACTAGCATTATAATAAACTAGGCTCATCATAGGATGTGGCAAGGAATCCAGTGACAGGTGGTCCCAGGGGTGGTCCAATGTGCAGCTTGATGGTAGAGATCCCAACCAAACACCAGAGGGGGGGCCGTCCTTCCTGGTTCTGCTGGTTGGTTGGGATCTCCACCATCTAGCTGCACATTGGACCACCCCTGGGACCACCTGTCACTGGATTCTTTGCCACATCCTATGATGAGCCTGGCTTATTTTAATGCTAGTGAGTGCATTTTTATCCTTTGACAACAAAAGTTTTTTGTTTTCTGCACTTAGAGGCGCCTTTTGTTTGTTTTCTCTTGCTTCTTCCACCTTCAGCAACAGTTAGGCCTCATGCACACTGGATGTTAAAAAAACGCGAGTAATGTTAGCTGTAGAATGCCGTGTAAAAGCCCATGTTTTTTTAGTGTTTTTGCTTTAGCGTTTTGCTGCATTTTTTAGCGTTTGCGTTTCTCAGCAAAACTATAAGCCCACAAAAGCTTAAGGCTCAAAAACGCTCATAAATGCTGGATATTACCACGTTTTTCAGTGTAAGCATTTTTCCAGCTGAAAAACTTCTCTTCAAGAGCACTAGTTCTGTTTTTTTTCCAGCCTGAAAAAACGCCCCTGCCAAAAAACGATGATAAAAGCCTGTGTGTGCATGGACACATAGAATAACATGCTGGGGAGTTTACTGGCTGCAGAAAAAAAACGCCTGAAGCCATAAACAACCCAGTGTGTAGGTCTTAAAACTGTCAGCTGATCAGCCTCTAGCGGCTCTGATTTTGGGCACAGTGCCGAGAATGGAGAGCAACTGAGCATGTGCAGAGCAGGGTGAGACAGTGCATTACTGGATTTTAACCACTTGCCAACCAGCTGCCGAAGATATACGGCGGCAGGTCAGCAGATTCCCGCAAATCGCCGTACCCGTACGGCGCTTAGCGGGAGTGATCGTGGGGGGCGCCCATGCCCATTCACCTGCTGGGAAGCTGATCTGCGGGGCTGGTGGCAGCGATTGCCGTTGGGCACCCGTGAACACTCCTCGTGGAGACGTGTTGTAAACGCAACAGACCGCTGTTCTCTCAGCTATCAACACAGGGCTCCTGAGTTCCTTCGATTTAGGAACACAGGTCCCTGTATTGATTCCATAAGCCCATCCCCCTCACAGTTATAAAGCACCCCCTAGGCATGCATTTAACCCTTTGATCGCCCCTGGTGTTACCCCCTTCCCTGCCAGTGTCATTATTACAGTGATAATGCATATTTTTGGCACTGATTACTGTAGTATTGTCACTGGTCCCCCCAAAAGTGTCAAAAATGTCAGTTAGGTGTCCGATCTGTCCGCCCCAACGGAGCCCCAGACCAAGCGAGATTGACGGTTATTTTGTGTTTCTTCCATTTGTAAATAATCGCACCAACTGTCGTCACCCTCTCACCAAGCTGCTTGGCGTTGGTCTTGTAGCCCATTCCAGCCTTGTGTAGGTCTACAATCTTGTCTTTGACATCCTTGGCCTGCTCTTTGGTCTTGGCCATGGTGGAGAGATTGGAATCTGATTGACTGATTGCTTCTGTGGACAGGTGTCTTTTATATAGGTAACAAGCTGAGATTAGGAGCACTCCCTTTAAAGCCTCGTACACACAATCAGATTATCGGAGGAATTTTCTTTCATTTTTTTGTTGCATGCTGGTCTCATATGAAATATGAAGAGGTTACTTTCATACAAAAATTCTCGTACGACAGAATTCAGCTTCAGAAGTGATGTCATGTGTTGAATTGTTTTGTATTCTTTAGTTTCTGAGCATGCCTAGTCTGGCTCTTATGATTTTTTTCGGACGAAAACTGTGCCAATTAAACTAAAATCGGACGTTGTGTTCACGTACGATAAAACTTTTATAGCCTGCACATCCAGTTTTTGTGGTCCGAAAATTCGTAATTGGCTATCGAAAGCACCATACTAACGATCCAAAAATCGGCAGATCATTGTGTGTACTGGCCTTTAGAGAGTGCTCCTAATCTCAGCTTGTTACCTGTATAGAAGACACCTGGGAGGCAGAAACCTTGCTGATTGATAGGGGATCAAATACTTACAGTCAGGTCCATAAATATTGGGACATCGACACAATTCTAATATTTGTGGCTCTATACACCACCACAATGGATTTGAAATGAAGCAAACAATATGTGCTTTACCTGCAGACTTTCAGCTTTAATTTGAGGGTATTTACATCCAAATCAGGTGAATGGTGTAGGAATTACAACAGTTTGTATATGTGCCTCCCACTTTTTAAGGGACCAAAAGTAATGGGACAGATTAACAAATCATAAATCAAACTATTACTTTTTAATACTTGGTTGCAAATCCTTTGCAGTCAATTACAGCCTGAAGTCTGGAACGCATAGACATCACCAGACGCTGGGTTTCATCCCTGGTGATGCTCTGCCAGGCCTCTACTGCAACTGTCTCCAGTTCCTGCTTGTTCTTGGGGCATTTTCCCTTCAGTTTTGTCTTCAGCAAGTGAAATGCATGCTCAATTGGATTCAAGTCAGGTGATTGACTTGGCCATTGCATAACATTCCACTTCTTTCCCTTAAAAAAACTCTTTCGTTGCTTTCTCAGTATGCTTCGGGTCATTGTCCATCTGCACTGTGAAGCGCCGTCCAATGAGTTCTGAAGCATCTGGCTAAATATGAGCAGATAATATTGCCCGAAACACGCTTTAGAATTCATCCTGCTGCTTTTGTCAGCAGTCACATCATCAATAAATACAAGAGAACCAGTTCCATTGGCAGCCATACATGCCCACGCCATGACACTACCACCACCATGCTTCACTGATGAGGTGGTATGCTTTGGATCATGAGCAGTTCCTTTCCTTCTCCATACTCTTCTCTTCCCATCACTCTGGTACAAGTTGATCTTGGTCTCATCTGTCCATAGGATGTTGTTCCACAACTGTGAAGGCTTTTTCAGATGTTGTTTGGCAAACTCTAATCTGGCCTTTCTGTTTTTGAGGCTCACCAATGGTTTACATCTTGTGGTGAACCCTCTGTATTCACTCTGGTGAAGTCTTCTCTTGATTGTTGACTTTGACACACATACACCTCCCTCCTGGAGAGTGTTCTTCATCTGACACACATACACCTACCTCCTGGAGAGTGTTCTTGATCTGACACACATACACCTACCTCCTGGAGAGTGATCTTCATCTGACACACATACACCTACCTCCTGGAGAGTGATCTTGATCTGGCCAACTGTTGTGAAGGATGTTTTCTTCACCAGGGAAAGAATTCTTCGGTCATCCACCACAGTTGTTTTCTGTGGTCTTCCGGGTCTTTTGGTGTTGCTGAGCTCACCGGTGCGTTCTTTCTTTTTAAGGATATTCCAAACAGTTGATTTGGCCACACCTAATGTTTTTGCTATCTCTCTGATGGGTTTGTTTTGTTTTTTCAGCCTAATGATGGCTTGCTTCACTGATAGTGACAGCTCTTTGGATCTCATATTGAGAGTTGACAGTAACAGATTCCAAATGCAAATAGCACACTTAAAATGAACTCTGGACCTTTTATCTGCTCCTTGTAAATGGGATAATGAGGGAATAACACACACCTGGCCATGGAACAGCTGAGCAGCCAATTGTCCCATTACTTTTGGTCCCTAAAAAAGTGGGAGGCACATAGACAAACTGTTGTAATTCCTACACCTTTCAACCTGATTTGGATGTAAATACCCTCAAATTAAAGCTGAAAGTCTGCAGGTAAAGCACATCTTGTTTGTTTTATTTCAAATCCATTGTGGTGTATAGAGCCAAAAGGATTAGAATTGTGTCCATGTCCCAATATTTATGGACCTGACTATATATCAACCATTAAAATGCAAATCAATTTATAACTTTTTTGAAATGCGTTTTTCTGGATATTTTTGTTGTATTTTTGTCTTTCACTGGTAAAATAAAAGACCATTAAAATTATAGACTGATCATTTCTTTGTCAGTGGGCAAACGTACAAAATCAGCAGGGGATCAAATACTTTTTTCCCCCCCGCTGTATCTACACCTCAACCCCTGGTGGCGAGTAAGCTTGTATTGATTACCGATCTGATTGTTTATTGATAATAATGTTCCGCTTTGTCAGTGATAATGAATGTTAGTGACGTATTGTGATCACGCGGTTTGCTGATAGGAGTAATTATATCTGTGCTTTGTGTGAGGCAATACATGACAAGCTGCCTCTGTAGAGGAGTTTCTGTCAGGTTATTAACGGCTGAAACTGGAGTAATGATATCACAGCGGAGGTAGGCCTGAAACCTGCCAGACCGGTCTGTGACAGAGAGCCGCGGTCAGCTGACATTAGGGTTGTCACCTCATCCCTTTAACCACTTCTGAACCGGAAGGATTTGCCCCCTTAATGACCAGGCCATTTTTTTGCGATTCGGCACTGCGTCACTTTAAGGGACAATTGCGACGCTGTACCCATATAAAATTAAAGTCCCTTTTCCCCCCCCCACAAATAGAGCTTTCTTTGGGTGGTATTTGATCACCTCTGCGATTTTTTTTTTTTTTTTGCTATAAACAAAAAAAAGAGCGACAATTCAGAATAAAAAAAAAAAAAAAAACAAAAAACATTTTTTACTTTCTGCTATATAACATTCACAAAAAAAATTAAAAATCTAATTTTTTCAACATTTTAGGCCAATTTGTATTCTGCTACATATTTTTATTTAAAAAAATTGCAATAAGTGTATATTGATTGGTTTGCGCAAAAGTTATCGTGTCTACAAACTAGGGGAAAGATTTATGTTATTTTTATTGTTTTTTTTTACTAGTAATGGCGGCAATCTGCGATTTTTAGCGGGACTGCGACATTGTGGCGGACAGATCGGACCCCTATCTGACATTTTTGACACTTTTTGGAGGACCAGTGACATTACTACAGTAATCAGTGCTTAAAATATGCACTGTCACTGTACTAATGACACTGACAGGGAAGGGGTTAACACTTTGGGTGATCAAGGGGTTAAATGTAAGCCTAGAGGAGTGTTTTCTAACTGTATGGGGGTTGGGCTTGTGAAATGATCATAGAGACCTGTGATCCTATATAGACCATTCTTCTCTGTCAGCGGGGAGCGATCGCGGGTGCCTGGTGGCAATCGGAGCCGCCCGTCCCGTGCTTCGGAGTCCCCCCTGCTGAGTGGTGGCGGGAGCGCGCCGCCGGCAGGGCACTCACCCCCTTCGCGCAGGAGGGCTGCCTGCCACAGTTAATCTGCGGCGGGTGGTCCGGAAGAAGTTAATGACCAGGCCATGTTTTTTGCGATTCCCCACTGTGTTATTTTAACTGACATTTGCGTGGTCGTGCGAAACAAAACAGGAAGTGAGAGGAAATCCCTGCAAGGTAAGGGAATTCCTTGGGAACCCCCCAGATCACGAGAACCATTGTCCCCATTGGAAGATTTCCTTTCACTTCCTGTCCCATAGTCAAAACAGGAAGTGAGAGAAAATACCTGCAAGTTAAGGGAATTCCTTGGGGATCCCCCAGCTCACCAGAACCATTGTCCCCATTGGAAGATTTCCTTTCACTTCCTGTCCCATAGTCAAAACAGGAAGTGAGAGGAAATCCCTGCAAGGTGAGGGAATTCCTTGGGGATCCCCCAGCTCACCAGAACCAGTGTCTCCATTGGAAGATTTCCCTTCACTTCCTGTCCCATAGCCAAAACAGGAAGTGAGAGGAAATCCTTGCAAGGTAAGGGAATTCCTTGGGGATCCCCAGCTTACCAGAACCAGTGTTGCCATTGGAAGATGGGCAGGACATTGCTAGAACGTTGCTAAGTGAGGCAAATCCTTACCATGCAGCACCCATCACCTCTTCTCTACTTGTAGGTGGGGTGCAGCGTGATGTGCCGGCAATAACACACACTGTCCAAGTGCAATAAATGAACTTGTATTGGAGCAACGCAAAGAAAAGTAAAACTTTTTTCACCATCTGAGTCCCATTGCAGAGATTCCCCTTCACTTCCTGTCCCATATTTAAAACAGGAAGTGAGAGGAAATCCCTGCAAGGTAAGGGAATTCCTTGGGGATCCCCCAGCTCACCAGAACCAGTGTCCCCAATGGAAGATTTCCCTTCACTTCCTGTCCCATAGCCAAAACAGGAAGTGAGAGGAAATCCTTGCAAGGTAAGGGAATTCCTTTGGGACCCCCCAGCTCACCAGAACCAGTGTTCCCATTGGAAGATTTCCTTTCACTTCCTGTCCCATAGTCAAAACAGGAAATGAGAGGAAATCCCTGCAATGTAAGGGAATTCCTTGGGGATCCCCCAGCTCACCAGAACCAGTGTCCCCAATGGAAGATTTCCCTTCACTTCCTGTCCCATAGCCAAAACAGGAAGTGAGAGGAAATCCTTACAAGGTAAGGGAATTCCTTGGGGACCCCCCAGCTCACCAGAACCATTGTCCCCATTGGAAGATTTCCTTTCACTTCCTGTCCCATAGTCAAAACAGGAAGTGAGAGGAAATCCCTGCAAGGCAAGGGAATCCCTTGGGGATTCTCCAGCTCACCAGAACCAGTGTCCCCATTGGAAGATTTCCCTTCACTTCCTGTCCCATAACCAAAAGAGGAAGTGAGAGGAAATCCTTGCAAGGTAAGGGAATTCCTTGGGGACCCCCCAGCTCACCAGAACCAGTGTCCCCATTGGAAGATTTCCCTTCACTTCCTGTCCCATAGCCAAAACAGGAAGTGAGAGGAAATCCTTGCAAGGTAAGAGAATTCTTTGGGGACCCCCCAGCTCACCAGAGCCAGTGTCCCCATTGAAAGATTTCCCTTCACTTCCTGTCCCATAGCCAAAACAGGAAGTGAGAGGAAATCCCTGCAAGGTAAGGGAATTCCTTGGGGACACCCCAGCTCACCAGAATCATTGTCCCCATTGGAAGATTTAATTTCACTTCCTGTCCCATAGTCAAAACAGGAAGTGAGAGGAAATCCCTGCAAGGCAAGGGAATCCCTTGGGGATTCTCCAGCTCACCAGAACCAGTGTCCCTATTGGAAGATTTCCCTTCACTTCTTGTCCCATAACCAAAAGAGGAAGTGAGAGGAAATCCCTGCAAGGTAAGGGAATTCCTTGGGGACCCCCCAGCTCACCAGAACCAGTGTCCCCATTGGAAGATTTCCCTTCACTTCCTGTCCCATAACCAAAAGAGGAAGTGAGAGGAAATCCCTGCAAGGTAAGGGAATTCCTTGGGGACCCCCCAGCTCACCAGAACCAGTGTCCCCATTGGAAGATTTCCCTTCACTTCCTCTCCCATAGCCAAAACAGGAAGTGAGAGGAAATCCTTGCAAGGTAAGGGAATTCCTTGGGGACCCCCCAGCTCACCAGAACCATTGTCCCCATTGGAAGATTTCCTTTCACTTCCTGTCCCATAGTCAAAACAGGAAGTGAGAGGAAATCCCTGCAAGGCAAGGGAATCCCTTGGGGATTCTCCAGCTCACCAGAACCAGTGTCCCTATTGGAAGATTTCCCTTCACTTCCTGTCCCATAACCAAAAGAGGAAGTGAGAGGAAATCCCTGCAAGGTAAGGGAATTCCTTGGGGACCCCCCAGCTCACCAGAACCAGTGTCCCCATTGGAAGATTTCCCTCACTTCCTGTCCCATAGCCAAAACAGGAAGTGAGAGGAAATCCTTGCAAGGTAAGAGAATTCTTTGGGGACCCCCCAGCTCACCAGAGCCAGGGTCCCCATTGAAAGATTTCCCTTCACTTCCTGTCCCGTAGCCAAAACAGGAAGTGAGAGGAAATCCCTTCAAGGTAAGGGAATTCCTTGGGGACGCCCCAGCTCACCAGAATCATTGTCCCCATTGGAAGATTTCCTTTCACTTCCTGTCCCATAGTCAAAACAGGAAGTGAGAGGAAATCCCTGCAAGGTAAGGGAATTCCTTGGGGACGCCCCAGCTCACCAGAATCATTGTCCCCATTGGAAGATTTCCTTTCACTTCCTGTCCCATAGTCAAAACAGGAAGTGAGAGGAAATCCCTGCAAGGCAAGGGAATCCCTTGGGGATTCTCCAGCTCACCAGAACCAGTGTCCCTATTGGAAGATTTCCCTTCACTTCTTGTCCCATAACCAAAAGAGGAAGTGAGAGGAAATCCCTGCAAGGTAAGGGAATTCCTTGGGGACCCCCCAGCTCACCAGAACCAGTGTCCCCATTGAAAGATTTCCCTTCACTTCCTGTCCCACAGCCAAAACAGGAAGTGAGAGGAAATCCTTGCAAAGTAAGGGAATTCCTTGGGGATCCCCAGCTCACCAGAACCAGTGTCCCCATTGGAAGATGGGCAGGACATTGCTAGAACGTTGCTAAGCGAGGCAAGTCCTTACCATGCAGCACCCATCACCTCTTCTCTACAGGTAGGGGGGGGGGGACAGCGTGGTGTGCCGGCAATAACGCACACTGTCCAAGTGCAATGAATGAACTTGTATTGGAGCAACGCAAAGACAGTTTACAATAAGCACAGCAGGAAGGAAACCCAACCGGGAACACTTACAGGCCCAGCAGCGTGTAGAGAGCTGAACTGACAGTGCCTGTTAGGAGGGGTAGAATGCGGCCTGGCTTTCTCTTGCCCAAGCGGGAAGATGTCCAGAGTAGTTGCGAGCCCTATGTTTTCCCTCCTCGTCAGGAACCTTTCCCTGCCATTATTTTTGACCCTACCAGATAGGGTACCTGTTCTAACTCTACCCACTTGCAAAATGAAGGCCAAGCCTGGGAGCCAGGGTCTTAAATAGTCTCTGCCTAACCCAATATGGCTGCCAGAGTCATCAGGGGATGACTGGCAATGGTGCAGCGATTCTGCCCCCTCCCACTCTCCCTCTTCCCGTCCTCCTCCTGACCTCCATACCAAGATGAAGCCCTGCTCCAGATACTTTCCACTTACCGCCTGAATCAGGGTTCCCGACCTAGCCAGCAGGGGGTGGTTGGGGGGAGCTGGGACAGCTCGGTCGGGGCTGGCCGGGGCAGAAGAGTCTCCAGTTGGGCATGGAACCGGCCTCTGCTCAGGCACAGTTTACACCATCCATGCTGGGGAGGGGGGGGGGGGGGAGAGGTCTGCACTCTGTCCTTGTCCTTCAACCCGCACTTAGTAGGTCAGCGGTGGGGACTTTTTAATTCTCTTCACCAGGAATACTTTAGGCATGCCTGTGGCAGAAGCAGTGCAGCCTCTTTACAGGGCATCAGAGTGGCCCAGGGGACCACTGCCCTCCTGCCCCCTGGCCCAGTCCTCCCCTGGGTGTCATCATCCAATTGGAGCACTTCCCATGTGACCCAGGAAGCCATAGAGGAACCATGGCATGTTCCCCTTGACTGCCTCTCCAACTGCAGTGCTGCTGCGGAAAAGCTCCACTTGCATTGGTGAAAGTAGACTGCACCTGCCTACAAGTGTGGATGGGGGAATCTGTTAGACTTATATCATTCAGCCTGTAGACTATAGGTGTATGACCAGCTTCAGCCCCGGGTAAGCTCCAATTCACTATAAAGACTTATCCTTCCCATCATATGACAGCGCTGGGTGCCAGAGTGGCCAAACGCCAAGCACCAAAGCACCAGTGCTGTCACATGGAATGGAGGGGAGTGAGTCACATGGTTCTCCATACCTTCCCCATAGGTATGTTTCTTCGCTCCTGGCAGTTGAATAGCGTGGCATTAGAGCAGAGGGAAGGTGGGTAGGTGTTACTGGTGGGGCCACCATTCAACTGACCCGATTGCCCATGAAGGGGAAAGCTCAAGTTTTCTTAAGTCCCCGTTCACACTAGGGCGACCTGTGAGGCGACCTGGTCGCCTCACAGGTCGCCGTAGGTCGCCTTCCATAGGGAAGCTGCGGACCCGTTCTAATAGGAGCGACACAAGTCGCTGCGACTTAGAAAAAGGGTCCGGAGCTTCTTTGGGGCGACCCGGAGCGACCGTCATAGACTTCAATGTTATGAAGTCCGTGCCGGCCGCTCCGAGGTCGCGGCGCACTGCTCGCACCGCGACCTCGGGGGTCGCCCCGGGAAGTAGCGTCGCTTGTATGTGAACGGGGCCTTAGGCCAATGTGCAATGAACCAATGCGCTAACCAAAATAAATAAATAAAGGGAGGATCCAAATAAAAAAAAACAAAAATACAAACAAATAAATAAAAAACAATAGCAGCTAATTACTGTAGTGTCACCCACATACAATAAAATAATAATAAAAAAAAGGAAAAATCAGCACTATTGCAAAAACAACATAGAGCATATGAGGACCAACAAATCAATAAAAGTGTTCAAATCCAATAATGTGCATACAGTGCAAAAAATAAAGTGCAAAATAAATAAAGTTATAACAATAAATAAAATAATAAATAATAAATAAAATAATACATAAATAAATAAACAATAAATAATAATAAATAATAATAAAATAATGGTAATAAAAATAATAAAGTGCAAAAATAAAGCGCAAAACATGCTAAAAGTGAGAACACAGGTGAATGAGAGATTTAGGATTTTGTTGTGGGACTTTTAAGGTGCAAACACACAAATAAATGATGGAGAGAAAATCATTTTGATAAAAACTATTTTAAAATAGTTTTTATCAAAATGATTTTCTCTCCATCATTTATTTGTGTGTTTGCACAACAAAATCCTAAATCTATCTTTATGAATATTAGGGATGTGGTGCTTATTCAATTTATCTAAAGAAACAATTTAAAACAGGTGAATGTAAAAATTGTGCAATACAAATGAAAATTCCACAAGGAATATTGATAATAAAAGTCCATATAAACGCGAAAAAAGATATCAGAATTAATATAAAGTCCACAACCATTAAATGTTGATAATCAATAATAAAAGGTGTCTTCTGTGCAAAATCCCAAAGGAAACAGGCACTTATCCAACCAGTGAGTGCAGTGGCCGCTCACCTTAATTAATGGTGGATTTGCGCATTCAAAATAATCCAATAGTGGGAAAATCTTCCATAATGGTGAGTGGTCGGCTTATGTAAAACAAGCTAACATCTCTATGGTATAACATGTAAAAGTAGGAATTTTATTAATAAAAGTAGTAATTTTCAGGTAAGTATACAGTGGTAGATGAATAACAAGTAGGTCTGCGAGGTCCCCGGATCGTATGATGTATCTGAATGTGGACTTCCGGTCTGAGCCGAAAACTGGAAGTGGCGTCACCCGGCTCCTCCCGACGAGTTACGTCACAACACTCGTGACTTTATCAAGGGTTCTAAGGGCCAATGTTAACCTTAATTTTAAAGTTCATCCATGTCTTTATGGACCTTGCTTTGTGCAGTGGTGCACAGTCATGTTGGAACAAGAAGGGGCCATCCCCAAACTCCTCCCACAAAGTTGGGAGCATGAAATTGTCCAAATTGTCTTGGTATGCTGATGCCTTAAAAGTTCCCTTCACTGGAACTAAGGGGCCAAGCCCAACCCCTGAAAAACAACCCTGCACCATTATGCCCCCTCCACCAAATGATTTGGACCAGTGCACAAAGCAAGGTCCATAAAGACATGGATGAGCGAGTTTTCCTTCTGACACCAACGGTAGGGCACAATTCCTCCCAATGACACCAATGATGGGGCACTATTCCTCCCAATGACACCAATGATGGGGCACAACTCCTCCCACTGACACCAATGATAGGACACTATTCCTCCCACTGACACTAATGATGGGGCACAAATCCTCCCACAGACACCAATAATGGGGCACTATTCCTCCTACTGACACCAATGATGGGACACAATTCCTCAAAATGACCCCAATGATGGGGCACAACTCCTCCCACTGACACCAATAATGGGGCACTATTCCTCCCACTGACACCAATGATGGGGCACAAATCCTCCCACTGACACCAATAATGGGGCACTATTCCTCCTACTGACACCAATGAAAGGGCACAATTCCTCCCACTGACACCAATGATGGGGCACTATTCCTTCCAATGACACCAATGATGGGACACTATTCCTCCCAATGACACCAATGATGGGGCACTATTCCTTCCACTGACACCAATGATGGGGCACTATTCCTCCCACTGATACCAATGATGGGACACTATTCCTCCCACTGACACCAATGATGGGGCACTATTCCTCCCACTGATACCAATGATGGGACACTATTCCTCCCACTGACACCAATGATGGGGCACTATTCCTCCCAATGACACCAATGATAGGGCACTATTCCTCCCACTGATACCAATGATGGGGCACTATTCCTCCCACTGACACCAATGATGGGGCACTATTCCTCCCACTGACACCAGAGATGGGGCATTGTTTTTTTTTTCGCTGACATTGGGACCTTTTCTACTCCCAATGGCCACAGTCAAGCCCCCCAAAAGTCTGAAGGACAGCAAACTGGCCCTTAGTTTAGAAAGTTTGTAGACCCCTGCTATAGCTGATGCCTCTGCTGGACAGCTTGTACTGTTAAAAAAACAACAAACATACTGGCAAGATCACCAGATGAAAATAGAAAAAAGAAAGCCTAAAAAGGAAAACTAAAGCAGCCGTCACATCTAAGAATTGATAAAGCTGCAGTGTTATAAATGTTTGCTTTTGGGTTTAATCACAACTCATCATAGATAATGTGCACTGGCTGTGTATAGAAAACTAGACATTTAAAGGTACATACATCTTCAGGGACTAGCTTCCCAGAGCTGGAAATCAGGAATAGGGAGCGGTAGGGATCATACAAGTCTTAATGAACCCGTTGTGGGATTTTATCAAGGCGAAAGTCCTTACCTGAGCTGAGTGCAGACAGGTCCTGACGGCGTAGGGAAGAGGAGTGAGACTCTGGAGGGAGGATGTAGTCAGGCTGGATAGATCAGTGTTATGGTATGTGTGGTAGGAAGGGGAAGGCACGTGTTGTGCTTAGTGACATCATCACTGGGCGTGGACCATGTGACATTTGTGATCACACTGATACCTTACCTGGGTGTGTGCGAACGCTCACCTGTCACACACACACTGCTGCTGTGAAATATGACGCCGAGAGAGCTGCATGTGGATAAGCATGATGGAAAACTAATTACTTTAACCACTTAAGCCCCGGAGGATTTGGCTGCTCAAACACCAGGGCCTATTTTGCGATTCGGCACTGCGTGAATTCAACTGACAATTGCGCGGTCGTGCGACGCTGTACCTAAACGAAATTGACATTCTTTTTTTCCCACAAACAGAGCTTTCTTTTGGTGGTATTTGATCACCTGTGCGATTTTTACTTTTTGCGCTATAAACAAAAAAAGAGCGATAATTTTGAAAAAATAACAATATTTTTCACATTTTTTATATGAAATTCTCAAAAAAAATGTAAAAATCTAAATTTTTTAACATTTTAAACCAATTTGTTTTCTGCTACATATTTATGGTAAAAAAAAATCGCAATAAGCGTATTTTGATTGGTTTGCGCAAAAGTTATTGCGTTTACTAACTAAGGGAAAGATTTATGTAATTTTTATTGTTTTTTTGTTTAACGTGTAATGGCGGCGATCTGCGATTTTTTTTTTTTTGCGGGACTGCGACATTGTAGCAGACAGATCTGACCCCTGACTGACATTTTTGACACTTTTGGGGGTACCAGTGACATTACTACAGTAATCAGTGCTAAAAATATGCATTGTTACTGTAATAATGACACTGGCAGGGAAGGGGTTAACTTTATTAGTGATCAAGGGGTTAAGTGTGTCCCTAGGGGCGTGAGTCTAACTGTCAAGGGGCGTGGCTTGTGATGTAATCACAGAGACATATGATCCTACATAGCAGGATCATATGATCTCTGCAGTTACACCAGGGAGAATGACAGGCGGTTGTGTTTACATCAGCCGCCTGCCTTTCTCCCTCTCCAGCGGGAGATCACGAGTGACCGGCGGACATCGGAGCCGCCGGTCATTCACGTGGGGATGTCAGGGAACGAGCAGGGGCGGGAGCGCGCCTCCTGTGGCGCGCGCTCGCCCCCTAGAGGCTCGTGGGGGAGTGACGTACCAATACGTCACTTTGCCCAGGAGTGGCTGACCGCCGCAGTATATGTACTTGCGGCGGTCGGCAAGTGGTTAAGGGATAATGAAGGCTCATACACACTATAAGAAAATTGCACGAACATTTTCGTCCAAAGAATTTTCGTACGATTTTTGTATAGTGTGTACACAACTTTTGTGCAGACGATTCAGAATTTGCGTACGAAAATTCTCAAAGGAATAAACTTCAAAATTTTTCTCGTATGGGAAAAAAAACAAACGATTTTCATTCAATGTGTACCGTTCTCGTACAATTTTTGTAGAAGAACAATTCAGAAAAGAAAGACTGCGCATTATAAGAAACAATAAACAACAAAAAAAAGACTTTGTCGTACGAGAATTTTCGGACAAATTTTCGTAAGAAAATTCTTTCATCGGTTCCAATTTGCTGTGGAACAACGTGGAAAATCGGACAATCGTTTGCCTGATTTTCTTATAGTGCATACCCCACTTAAGGGGTTAAACAGAGGAACATTTAACCACTTCTGGACGGGAATGATTTGCCCCCCCTTAATGACCAGGCCATTTTTTGCGATTCAGCACTGCGTGACTTTAACGGACAATTGTGTGGTCATGCGACGCTGTACCTAAACAAAATTGATGTCCTTTTTTTCCCCACAAGCAGAGCTTTCTTTTGATGGTATTTGATCACCTGTGCGATTTTTACTTTTTGCGCTATAAACAAAAAAAGAGCGACAATTTTGAAAAAAAAAACAATATTTTTCATATTCTGCAATGTAACATTACAAAAAAAAAAAATTAAAAATCTAATTTTTTCATCATTTTAAGCCAATTTGTATTCTGCTACATATTTTTGGTAAAAAAAAAAAAAAAAATCCCAATAAGCGTATTTTGATTGGTTTGCGCAAAAGTTATCGCGTCTACAAACTACGGGGACGATTTATGTCATTTTTATTGTTTTTTGTTTTACTATGGCGGCAATATTTTTAGCGGGACTGCGACATTGCGGCGGACAGATCAGAAACCAAAACTGACATTTTTGACACTTTTGGGGGGACCAGTGACATTACTACAGTAATCAGTGCTAAAAATATGCACTGTTACTGTACTAATAACACTGGCAGGGAAGGGGTTAACTCAGGGGTGATCAGAGGGTTAAGTGTTAGCCTAGGGGGTGTTTTCTAACTGGGAGGGAAGGACTTGTGGAATCAACACAGAGACCTGTCATCCTAAATAGGAGGATCACAGGTGCTCTGTGATCATTCCAGAGAGAACAATGGTTTGCCGTGTTTACAACAGCAGACCGTTGTTTTCTCTCCACGGGGAGCGATCACGGGTGCCCGGCGGCAATTGCGGCCCCATGGATCGGCTTCCCCGCTGCTTAATGGGGACGCGCGTGCACGCCCCCAGGAGCTATTCCCCAAACCGATGTACCTATACGTTGGTTCGCACAGCCAAGCCAGCCTGCTGCAGTATGTCTGCAAGTGGTTAAAGTATAGAAGTCTCCAATGTGTAAAAATAAGAAAACAAAAATGTAAAATGTTTTCCAATCACATTTATTAAATTGTCCTAAAGCGGTTGTAAACCTGCTGAAGAGAAAAAAAAAAAACCTGCAAGATAAAAGCATAATGTGCTAGTATACATTGCATACTAGCACATTATGAATTACTCACCTTAGAATGAAGCCCTCTCAGCAGCATCCGGTCACCGCTGAGGGAGCTGACATCTTCTCCCATCCTTTCTTCTGGGATTGCGGGCTCCGGTGCTGTGAGTAGCTAGAGCCGCGATGACGTCACTCCCGCACATGCGCGAGGGAGCCCTCCATTCCTGCAAGAAGCTCTGAGATTCTGGCACGGTATGCGTGTAGGTTTAGGAGATATTAATTTTACCTACAAGCAGTGCTGGGACAAGGTCATCTAGAGCAGGGCCATGCAGAGACCTTTGGAGGGGCAGGTGATCCAAGTATAAAAGGGGCACATGGAACAGGGCTTTAAATAGGGCAGGTGCGGGGGGTGATCAGTGGCTGCGGACATGGTGTGGGAGGTGATCAGTGACTGCGGACATGGTGCAGGTGGTGGTCTGGTCAGAGGCTGTGGATATGGTGCAGTTGGTGGTCAGAGGCTGTGGACATGGTGTAGGGGGTGGTAAGAGGCTGTGGACATGGTGCAGGTGGTGGTCTGGTCAAAGGCTGTGGACATGGTGCAGGGGGTGGTCAGAGGCTGTGGACATGGTGTAGGGGGTGGTAAGAGGCTGTGGACATGGTGCAGGTGGTGGTCTGGTGAGAGGCTGCGGATATGTTGCAGGGGGTGGTCAGAGGCTGCGGATATGTTGCAGGGGGTGGTCAGAGGCTGCGCATATGTTGCAGGGGGTGGTCAGAGGCTGCGGACATGTTGCAGGGGGTGGTCAGAGGCTGAGGACATGGTGCAGGTGGTGGTCTGGTAAGAGGCTGTGGACATGGTGCAGGTGGTGGTCTGGTCAAAGGCTGTGGACATGGTGCAGGGGGTGGTCAGAGGCTGTGAACATGGTGTAGGGGGTGGTAAGAGGCTGTGGACATGGTGCAGGTGGTGGTCTGGTGAGAGGCTGCGGATATGTTGCAGGGGGTGGTCAGAGGCTGCGGATATGTTGCAGGGGGTGGTCAGAGGCTGCGCATATGTTGCAGGGGGTGGTCAGAGGCTGTGGACATGTTGCAGGGGGTGGTCAGAGGCTGAGGACATGGTGCAGGTGGTGGTCTGGTAAGAGGCTGTGGACATGGTGCAGGTGGTGGTCTGGTCAAAGGCTGTGGACATGGTGCAGGGGGTGGTCAGAGGCTGTGGACATGGTGTAGGGGGTGGTAAGAGGCTGTGGACATGGTGCAGGTGGTGGTCTGGTGAGAGGCTGCGGATATGTTGCAGGGGGTGGTCAGAGGCTGCGGATATGTTGCAGGGGGTGGTCAGAGGCTGCGCATATGTTGCAGGGGGTGGTCAGAGGCTGCGGACATGTTGCAGGGGGTGGTCAGAGGGTGAGGACATGGTGCAGGTGGTGGTCTGGTAAGAGGCTGTGGACATGGTGCAGGTGGTGGTCTGGTCAAAGGCTGTGGACATGGTGCAGGGGGTGGTCAGAGGCTGTGGACATGGTGTAGGGGGTGGTAAGAGGCTGTGGACATGGTGCAGGTGGTGGTCTGGTGAGAGGCTGCGGATATGTTGCAGGGGGTGGTCAGAGGCTGCGGATATGTTGCAGGGGATGGTCAGAGGCTGCGCATATGTTGCAGGGGGTGGTCAGAGGCTGCGGACATGTTGCAGGGGGTGGTCAGAGGCTGAGGACATGGTGAAGGTGGTGGCTTCGGGAATGGCGCATGCGCAGTTGCACTGTCGGCCCGCAGCCATACTGTTTATGGGCAAAACTGCGAAACTTTTGCTTTGACAAAAGGGCACTTTGGGCATCAAGGGGCAAAGGGGCAGGTGCTCAAGCACCCTCCGCCCCACCCCCCCCCCTGCACGTGCCTGATTTAGAGCATGAGTGAACACCCCCCCCAAAAAAAATAAAAAAAATTGAGCAATAATCTGCATGCTTACCCTCTAAGCATAAATTCCCCCAGTACACATCCGCCCCCTGCTGAAATCCCCCTCCAAGCACAAATATTTACCCCCCATCCCCCAAACACTAATGCCCTTCCCCAAAAAAAGTCACCCCTCCTAGCACAAATCCTCTACCCCTCAAATTTCTCCTCCAAGTACACATTCTCTCCCCCCCCTACTCCAAATCCCCCCTCCTAGCACAAATCCCCACCCAAACAACAATGTCTCCTCCTAGCACAGTTCTCCTCCCCCCTTTAATATATCACCACTTCTAGCAAAAACTCCCCAAATCCCCCCTTCTAGCACAAATCCTCTTCCCCCATTTCCTGTTCCAACATGACTGCGCACCGGTGCACAAAGCAAGGTCCATAAAGACATGGATGAGCGAGTTTGGGGTAGAGGAACGTGACTGGCTTGCACAGTATAGGGGTACAAGAAGGAATACAAGCTGTGAGAAAATTAGGCTTTAATTTTAATTTACAATAAATTATAATGGAATTCCGTTCTCTGAGTACATTTTTTGTTCATCTGTAGCGGGGCTGTGACTTCAGCTGCTGGGGGTGAGATCAGACCGGTCACCTGGTCCTATTCGCTGTCATTCAACACTTCGCCTTTAAAACCAATGTCACCTAAAAACAGCAAACATTGCAATACAAGTTATAAACACAAAAGCGAATAATGTAGGATAAAGAGCAGCATGCAAACCTCCATAGTAGCCAATCACCAGTCACCTTCCCATGTTCTCTCTATGGTAAACCGTGTTATTTAAAGCACTGTAAGACCGCATTCACACTGAAGGGGGCGACCTGTGAAGTTGCGTACAGCGCGACTTCGGCGCGACTTGCACAGACTTCATAAAATGAATGTCTATGCAAGTTGCCTCCAGGTCGCCCCGAAGTAGTACAGGACCCTTTTTCTAAGTTGGAGCGACTTGTGTCACTCCTATTAGAACCGTTCCTGTACCACACAATGGACCTCGACCGTGCGTGACTTGTCAGGCTGACCAAGTCGCCTGATAAGTTGTACTAGTGTGAATGGAGTGTAAAGCAAAGCCCAAGTCCAATGTATACATATATGTGTATCAATATATATATATATTTATTTATTTATATATACACCATATTACCAAAAGTATTGGGACGCCTGCCTTTACACACACATGAACTTTAATGGCATCCCAGTCTTAGTCCGTAGGGTTCAATATTGAGTTGTCAGATAAAGTAACGCAGTGACGTATCGCAAAAAATGGCTTGGTCAGGAAGGGGGGGGGGTAAATCTTCTGGGGCTGAAGTGGTTATATCATATAGGTGGGGCTGGCCAGGGCCAAAAGCCCGGGAACTGAGCTTACAACAGTTATAATTCTTTCCCCCAACCTGGGCCAGCTGCTGATGCACTAGAACCAGTGGCGGCCCATCTATTGGGGGCACGGGGCGCCGCCCCCCCAGGGTGCCGGACGCATGGATTCCAATGGGCCCTGAGCCCACCCAGTTGTGTGACAATAGCAAATGAATATTCGCTATTGCCACACTGATTCTCCTCCTGGTAAATCAGGAAGCGGGTCCTGAGACCCGTTTCCCAATTGGCCGAAAGGAGAAGCCATGCTAGTGGCCAAGGAGGAGGGAGGAGACGCTCCCCCCGCCCGGCCCATGGAGCACCAGCCACCACTGACTAGACCAACATATTTTAACCTGCTGACATGCATTATATTAGATTTTTGTTCTTGAGTTTAGATACAGTTTAATGATCCCAAATATCAGTACTCACAATTAAAAGGAGGCGGGTCTGACTTGGTATTTGATGTTTCCTGTAAAAAAAAAAAATCAGAGACAAAATAAGGGACTTCATCTCTCTTACAGTTTTGTTAGAGTCTGGTGACATTTAGCTGATTAGTTCTAGGTCCACTATGTTATCTTCCTCATCCTCATTACCATCACAGTATAGAACCAAGGAGAGAACTTATATGTCAAGAATAGATCTGATTGATGTCAGCAGTGGCGAGACAAGGTCATCTAGAGCCCAGGGCAAAGATGCCAAACTGCGCCCCTTCCCCCTTCCCTTAGGGTCAAGGCTCCCCCATCCCTGCAATAAACCATTGCGCCCAGGGCAGCCGTCCCTCCTACCCACCCCTTGTCCCGGCCCTGGATGTCAGACTGATTTTTAGCTCGGAGGACCCTGAATGTGCATGAAAACTCCATCTGAAGTATTCCTGTTAGGGAAATATAATCATCTCATTGCCTTCTTTGGGAACCACCACTATAACATATCCAAGAACATTACCAGACTGTCTGTTGAGATTCCAGGAAATGGGTATACTGACACTTTGGGCCCCAATAAACAAAAGGCTGAGTACCTCTGGTCTAGATAGGCCAGCCCACATTTCTATATGATTGGCTATTAACTAGGGATCGACCGATTATCGGCAAAGCCAATATATCGAGGGCCGATATGCACTTTCCCCCGATATATCGGAATCGGCCTTTTGATTTTCCGATATTGCTGATATTTCGGAAAGTGCTGTACCGGAGTGATTCCTGCAGCTAGAGGCATCACCCCGGTACCGGCGTCCATAGCCGACGGACGGCTGTCTTGTAATGACGACCGATGCAGCTGAGAAGCCGCTCGACTGTCATTCCAAGGAGCGGGCGGGGACGCCCCCCCCCCTCCCGCTGCCTTCCGTGGCTCGCCCGGATTTCCTGTCCCTCCGGGAGACTCGGGCATCCTACCTTCTGACCGGGTCTCCATTTCTTCGAATTCGGCGCCGCCGAGTACCCGGAAGGGATGTCATGGCATGACATCCCTTCCGGGTACTGGCGGCGCCAAATTCAAAAACTTACAGCATTCAACATAGCCAAACTTGGCGTTTCGAATGCTTTTAAGTGCAGAGGAGGGGTTTGGGGTCTTTTAAACCCCCAGATCCCTCCACCACAGTACCTGTAGACATTTAAAAAAAAATATATATATATTTTTTTTTAATGTCCGAAAATATCAATACCGATATCCGATGACCAAAATATCGGTATCGGTGGTAAAAAAACGATATCGGTCGATCACTACTATTAACGCCTACCCCTCCCAGGGTTTCTAAGAAGGCATCGGGAATTCTAAGGTGGCCTAAAGTGCTACTAAACCCACAACAGTAAAATCAGTGTGTATATGCAGTAAAGCATGCTGGTTATACTCACTGTAGAACCTAAGGGGTTTATCATCCACATTGTGCAAAAAGGCAGTTTGATCCTGTCTCTCTGATCCTCCCCTTTTTCCACAGTCCCCAATCCTTCTCCTCATAGAACAGAGCATTGGGGGCACTCTGTACATGCTCATTTTGGTGTGTATTGCTAGAGAGTTTTTTCTTTTTTCTTTTTTGGTATCATGCTTGTGATCAGCATAGGACCAATCAGCACTGTCCAGACAGCGGGTCAGAGGTCATGCAGCCTCATAGGACAGTCAGAGGAGAATGAAAACTCCTCCTACAAGCTTTAACCAGTGCTTATCCGGACACCGTTAGATGCCACAAGCTACAGTATCTCACAAAAGTGAGTACACCCCTCACATTTTTGTGAATATTTTATTTTATCTTTTCATGTGACAACACTGAAGAAATGACACTTTGCTACAATGTAAAGTAGTGAGTGCACAGCTTGTATAACAGTGTAAATTTACTGTCCCCTCAAAATAACTCAACACACAGCCATTAATGTCTAAACCGCTGGCAACAAAAGTGAGTACACCCCTAAGTGACAATGTCCAAATTGGGTCCAATTAGCCATTTTCCCTCCCGGTGTCATGTGACTCATTAGTGTTACAAGGTCTCAGGTGTGAACGGGGAGCAGGTGTGTTAAATTTGGTGTTATCGCTCTCACTCTCTCATACTGGTCACTGGAAGTTTGACATGGCACCTCATGGCAAAGAACTCTCTGAGGATCTCAAAATAAAGAATTGTTGCTCTACATAAAGATGGCCTAGGCTATAAGAAGATTGCCAAGACCCTGAAACTGAGCTGAAGCACGGTGGCCAAGACCATACAGCAGTTTAACAGGACAGGTTCCACACTGGAGAACAGGCCTCTCCATGGTCCACCAAAGAAGTTGAGTGCCGTGCTCAGCGTCATATCCAGAGGTTGTCTTTGGGAAATAGACGTATGAGTGCTGCCAGCATTGCTGCAGAGGTTGAAGGGGTGGGGGTCAGCCTGTCAGTGCTCAGACCATACGCCACACACTGCATCTAATTGGTCTGCATGGCTGTCATCCCAGAAGGAAGCCCTTTTCTAAAGATGATGCACAAGAAAGCCCACAAACAGTTTGCTGAAGACAAGCAGACTAAGGACATGGATTACTGGAACCATGTCCTGTGGTCTGATGAGACCAAGATAAACTTATTTGGTTCAGATGGTGTCAGGCGTGTGTGGCGACAACCAGGTGAGGAGTACAAAGACAAGTGTGTCTTCCTACAGTCAAGCATGGTGGTGGGAGTGTCATGGTCTGGGGCTGCATGAGTGCTGCCAGCACTGGGGAGCTACAGTTCATTGAGGGAACCATGAATGCCAACATGTACTGTGACATACTGAAGCAGAGCGTGATCCCCTCCCTTCAGAGACTGGGCCACAGGGCAGTATTCCAACATAACGACCCCAAACACACCTCCAAGATGACCACTGCCTTGCTATAGAAGCTGAGGGTAAAGTTGATGGACTGGCCAAGCATGTCTCCAGACCTAAACCCTATTGAGCATCTGTGGGGCATCCTCAAACAGAAGGTGGAGGAGCGCAAGGTCTCCAACATCCACCAGCTCTGTGATGTCATCATGGAGGAGGGGAAGAGGACTCCAGTGGCAACCTGTGAAGCTCTGGTGAACTCCATGCCCAAGAGGGTTAAGGCAGTGCTGGAAAATAATGGTGGCCACACAAAATATTGAGACTTTGGGTCCAATTTGGACATTTTCACTAAGGGGTGTACTTACTTTTGTTGCCAGCGGTTTGGACATTAATGGCTGTGTGTTGAGTTATTTTGAGGGGACAGGAAATTTACACTGTTATACAAGCTGTACACTCACTACTTTACATTGTAGCAAAGTGTCATTTCTTCAGTGTTGTCACATGAAAAGATAGAATAAAGTATTTAAAGATATGTGAGGGGTGTACTTACTTTTGTGAGACACTGTATATACTGCTTAAGAGAAAAGGTATTTAGCAGTTTATATTTACTAAAATAATTGCAATTCCATTTTCTGTGGGAGAGCAGATAGAGTGGATGCAGAGTCCTGGGTTTAGTAACACTTTAAGGGCAAGATAACTGATGGTCCCAGAGAAAAGGAATGCCTTAGTTAGGATCGTTCCAAAAAAAGGGTTTCCGTTGTTCCCAGATAAAAGAAAAGAAAGGGGGCCAATAGTGTAAAACGTTTTTTTAAAATTTTATTCCCCCAAAGCATGTATTATACTTACAAAATGAACGAACAAAGCTCGCATTGGATGTATACAAGAAATGAGGAGCGCCGCTGACGGCGTGCGTTCCACTGAATCCAGGAAGTAAAACCGGATGTGACGATGCGTACCCGTGTGCCGGAAATTACGTCAACGCGTTTCACCCGTAAAGTGGGCGTTTTCAAAGAGGATCCCTGCAGAGAGATCATGGCTGGCCCACTCTTAAACTCTGTACCTGCTGGCAGGGGGACAGGCTTTGCTTACCCACGCAGCGCTGCAGCTGCTTTAGGAAGGAAATGTAGGGATATTTTGTTTTTTTTTGCACCTAGACTGGATTTAGCTGAAAGTTAATTTGGGCATAAAAGCAGTAAAGGAATTATGAACATTTCCTGCCCTTCCCTGTTGATTCTTATTTAAAACAAAGAGTAAAAGCCATTAGCTACTTAAAGCTGTAAGGCAATCAGCGCATAAGACTCACTGAACTGTTTTCTGAAACTCCAGGGGAATCCATTCCTAGTTCCTCCATTATATTCTCCGGAATAGGAAATTTCTGCAACTGGAAAAAAAGGACATTCTTAGAATTAAAAAAAATTAAGATACCAATTGTCTCAAGGCTTTACATCTCAATAGTGACTTGTTTCAACCCTTACATTACCAGACCATTTTTCAGTTTGCAGTGCTTTGATACTTTGACTGACAATTACTTGGCCATGCAACGCTATACACAGATTACACAAATTCATTTTATATCAATTTTCAAGACAGATTGATTTTTTTTTTTTTTGTGGTATTTAATAACCACTTTTTTTATTGCTTACATTAAGAGCCCCCATTCCCGCCTGAGCATTTGGATATGTGTACATGTACCTTAGTCTACGCAGAACAACGATCAGCAATAGGGATCCCATTCTTTTCAGTACAGGATGTTCACTTCTTTACACGCAGTCCCACCAGGCTTAACCACTGCAGCCCCGGGAGGATTTTCCCCCTTAATGACCAGGCCGTTTTTTGCCATTCGGTACTGCCTAACTTTAACTGACAATTGCGCGGTCGTGCGACGCTGTACCCAAATAAAACTGATGTCCTTCCCCCCCCCCCCCCCCCCCACAAACAGAGCTTTCTTTTGGTGGTATTTGATCACCTGTGCGATTTTTATTTTTTTGCGCTATAAACAAAAAAAGAGCGACAATTTAAAAAAAGAAAAAAATATATATATATTTTTCACATTCTGCTATATAACATTCCCAATAAAAAAAAAATTAAAAATCGATTTTTGTCATCATTTTAGGCCAATTTGTATTCTGCTACATATTTCTGGTTAAAAAAAAATCCCAATAAGCGTATTTTGATTGGTTTGCGCAAAAGTTATCGCGTTTACAAACTATGGGAAAGATTTATGTAATTTTTATTTATTTTTTTTTTTACTAGTAATGGCGGTGATCAGCGATTTTTAGCAGGACTGCGGACAGATCGGACCCCTAACTGACATTTTTGCGGGGACCAGTGACATTACTACAGTAATCAGTGCTAAAAAAAAGGTCTGTTAAAAATAACGCAGTGCCGAATCGCAGAAAATGGCCTGGTCATTAAGGGGGAAAATCTACTGGTCCAGAAGTGGTTAAAAATTACCTTTCCTTTTCAATCTGTAATTTTCTGTAAAATGCAATATGGCCACCTATACACAGAATGTATACAGAACAACCCCCCAGAAATGTCATTTCCTGCTTGCGTGATCGACTCACTGATTTTCCCAGAAGTCTGTGCAAAGATACAAGTCAGATTTTGGGCATTCCCTGCAACAAAAATGTCGGATTTGGTGAGATAAATGCAGACCCTTTCCCAAATAGAGCCCTGCAAGTGCAGCAGCTGATTGCTAATTGTAAAGTCACTCCCATACAGGTTCACTCTTTTGTCATGTTACAACCAAAAGGGACCCTTGAGAAAGTCACATGACTAGTGACGCAACGCGTCGGGAGGAACCGGGTGACGTCACTTCCGGTTACGGCCGAAACCGGAAGTTCCCTTCTTACATACCGCAACTTGCAGCTACTTGCTGTCCTCTGCATAAATGTGAGTTTATACTTGTTTTATTTGCAATAAATTTTTACATACTTCACTATGGAAGCCCACTTTGTCTCTTTGAGTAATTGGGAATAAGCACGGTGATCTTCACAATATCGAGTACCCACCCAAGGAGTGAATATCGAGGGAGCCCCCAATTGAAAGTCCCACCTGAAAAGGAGAATAAGGAGGAATCCACCATCCCCAATCCCGAGTGGCTACCACTATAAAAAGAATGCTTTTACTGGTGTGATGAGAGGTGAGCGGCCATTGCACCTATTGTTTGCATATCTTACTCACCCTGCATGACACCATTTGGATTTCACAGAACAGTCACTTATTATTCTTGAAATATCACCTTCAGTCACTTTATATTCATACTCTTTGCTGCACATGGACATGATTTAGCAGGAAGATTTTGCAACTAATTAGGTTAAAATGGTTATGAAGGCTGAAGGTGCATTCTATGCATGGAGGTAAAAAACCTTCTGTGTGCTGCTCCCCCCATGGCCCCCCAATACTCACCTGAACCCCCTCTCGATCCAGCGATGTGCACAAGAGACTCAACTGTCCTTGGACTCCCTCCCCTCATTGGCTGAAACAGCGGTGGTTGCTATTGACTCCCACTGCTGTTAATCACAGCCATTGAGCCAATGCGGAGAGAGTGGGGTGGTGGGGCTGAGCCGCGGCTCTATGTATCATATAAATGCATAGAGCTGGGTTCGGAAAGGGAGCACGTACCAGTGCCCCCAATAGCAAGCAGCTTGCTATTGGGGGCACTGGTCAAGGTGGAAGAGCCAGGAGCGCCAGCGGGGGACCCATGAAGAGGAGGATTGAGGTTGCTCTGTGCAATAGTATAACATGTTTGTTATTTAAATAAAAAAAATCTGTACCTTAAGACTCCATTCACACTGCCGCGACTTGTCAGGCGACTTGTGTGCCCTCAAGTCGCCCCAAGTCGCTTGACATAATAAATGCAATGTAAATCAATGAGTGCCGTCTTAATTGGCACTACTGAAGTCGCTCCGACTTCAGAAAAGGGTCCTGCACTACTTTGAGATGACTTGTATCCGACTTGTGCCAATAGACTTCAATGGGAGTCGCCTCCAAGTCGGATCCTTATCTTTTGTCAAGCGACTTGTGTTCCGACTTTCCAGGGAGAAGAAGGAAAATTAGCCAGGCATTCCCCACATTGCAGCCATGCCTACAGTTCCTATATACCATTATCTCTGCCTGGTCTGTGTGAGTGGCACTGGTGGACACAGATAAGTGGCACTGGTGGGCAGTGGCACTGGTGGACACTGATTCGTGGCACTGGTGGACACTGATTCATGGCACTGATATGTGGCACTGGTGGACACTGATACGTGGCACTGATATGTGGCACTGGTGGACACTGATTCATGGCACTGATATGTGGCACTGGTGGACACCGATTCGTGGCACTATACGTGGCACTGATACGTGGCACTGGTGGACACTGATTTGTGGCACTGATACGTGGCACTGGTGGACACTGATTCGTGGCACTGATACATGGCACTGATACGCGGCACTGGTGGACACTGATTTGTGGCACTGATACGTGGCACTGGTGGACACTGATTCGTGGCACTGATACGTGGCACTGGTGGACACTGATTTGTGGCACTGATACGTGGCACTGGTGGACACTGATTCGTGGCACTGATACGTGGCACTGGTGGACACTGATTTGTGGCACTGATACGTGGCACTGGTGGACACTGATTCCTGGCACTGATACGTGGCACTGATATGTGGCACTGGTGGACACTGATTCGTGGCACTGATACGTGGCACTGATATGTGGCACTGGTGGACACTGATTCGTGGCACTGATATGTGGCACTGGTGGACACTGATACGTGGCACTGATATGTGGCACTGGTGGACACTGATTCATGGCACTGATATGTGGCACTGGTGGACACCGATTCGTGGCACTATACGTGGCACTGATACGTGGCACTGGTGGACACTGATTTGTGGCACTGATACGTGGCACTGGTGGACACTGATTCGTGGCACTGATACATGGCACTGATACGCGGCACTGGTGGACACTGATTTGTGGCACTGATACGTGGCACTGGTGGACACTGATTCGTGGCACTGATACGTGGCACTGGTGGACACTGATTTGTGGCACTGATACGTGGCACTGGTGGACACTGATTCGTGGCACTGATACGTGGCACTGGTGGACACTGATTTGTGGCACTGATACGTGGCACTGGTGGACACTGATTCCTGGCACTGATACGTGGCACTGATATGTGGCACTGGTGGACACTGATTCGTGGCACTGATACGTGGCACTGATATGTGGCACTGGTGGACACTGATTCGTGGCACTGATACGTGGCACTGGTGGGCAGTGAACTGGTGGACACATACGTGGCACTGGTGGATACTGATACGTTGCACTGGTTGGCAGTGGCACTGGTAGACTGATACGTGGCGCTGGTGGGCAATGAGGAAATGAGTAAAAAAAAACAGAAAAGGGGAATTAGGTCACAACACATCATATTCTATTGGCCAAATACAAAGTCGTCTATCATATAAGTCGCTAAAAATAATTCACAAGTCGCAATGAAGTCGCGCTGAAGTCGCGCTAACAAGTCGCCCCTTATGAGGCGACTTTCTGGTCGCGGTAGTGTGAACCGGCTCTTAATGTCACTTTAATTGATTTGGTGTAAATAGAGCATCTTAGAGAGTCAGAGTGGGGTGGGACGAAACGCATTGAGGGAGTGGCTTGGATGAAGTTTGCTATCACTCTTATGACATACCGATTTGCACAGTGTGTTCGGTGACTTAGACATTTCTAATGCTTTTACATTATGTATTCAGTCAGGACTGGCTCCCACCTAGCGTGCACCCACAGCAGGATCCATTGTACAGGGCTGTGAAAGCCTGAACAGAGACCCAATGTTTTTTCTAGGTTCACTGATAATATTAGTTCCCAAATAATTCATTGGAATGTGCTTAAATGGCCCACTAAACCTTGGTGCCCTTCTTTTTAAAAGTCATATTTGAACCAGTGGTTCTAAAAGTGAAAGGTCTGGGCTCTGTTAGAGCCATGAGCTACCACCAAGATGGTTATTGTTATAATCCAAGGCTGTTGTCCATTATTGTTTTATACAGCATTGCATAGATCATGCACCATTACTCACATTCTCTTTAATTTGCCATAAATGCCATTCCGTGTTATTGGAACTGATGGCTGATTTACCTAAATGCTTCAACATGAAAAATTTAAATACACTCACCGGCCACTTTATTAGGTACACCTGTTAAATTGCTTGGGAACACAAATTGCTAATCAGCCAATCACATGGGAGCAACTCAATGCATTTAGGCATGTAGACATGATGAAGACGATTTGCTGAAGTTCAAACCGCGCATCAGAATGGGGAAGAAAGGGGATTTTAGCGACTTTGAACGTGGCATGGTTGTTGGTAGCAGACGGGCTGGTTTGAGTATTTCTGGGATTTTCACGCACAACCATCTCTCGGGATTACAGAGAATGATGGGAAAAAGAGAAAATATCCAGTGAGTGGCAGTTGTGTGAAGGAAAATGCCTTGTAGAGGTCAGAGGAAAATGGGTAGACTGGTTCCAGATGATAGAAAGGCAACAGTAACTCAATCAAATAACCACTTGTTACATCCAAGGTATGCAGAATGCCATCTCTGAAGGCACAACACATCGAACCTTGAAACAAATGGGCTACAGCAGCAGAAGACCACACCGGGTGCCACTCCTGTCAGCTAAGAACAGGAAACTGAGGCTACAATTCACACAGGATCACTAAAATTATACAATAGAAGATTTGAAAAACGTTGCCTGGTCTGATGAGTCTCAATTTCAACTCCGACATTCAGATGGTGGGGTCAGAATTTGGCGCATGGATCCATCCTGCCTTGTATCACCGGTTCAGGCTGGTGGTGGTGTAATGGTGTGGGGGTAGGGGAGGGTGTAATGGTTCAGGCTGGTGGTGGTGTAATGGTGTGGGGGAGGAGGGGGGGGGGGTAATGGTTTAGGCTGGTGGTGGTGTAATGGTGTGGGGGAGGAGGGGGGGTAATGGTTTAGGCTGGTGGTGGTGTAATGGTGTGGGGGAGGAGGGGGGGGGGGTAATGGTTTAGGCTGGTGGTGGTGTAATGGTGTGGGGGAGGAGGGGGGGGGGGGTAATGGTTTAGGCTGGTGGTGGTGTAATGGTGTGGGGGATATTTTCTTGGCACACTTTGGGCCCCTTAGTACCAACTGAGCATGGTATAAACACCACGGCCTATCTGGGTATTGTTGCTGACCATGTCCATCCCTTTATGACTACAGTGACTTCTGATGGCTCCTTCCAGCAGGATAATGCACCATGTCACAAAGCTCCTAACATCTCACCACTGGTTTCTTCACCATGACAATGAAGTCACTGTCCTCCAATGGCCTCCACACTCACCAGATCTCATCCAATAGAGCACCTTTGAGATGGTGGAACGGGAGATTGGCATCATGGATGTGCAGCCAAAACATTTGCAGCAACTGCGTGATGTTATCAGGTCACTATGGACCAAAATCTCTGAGGAACGTTTCCAACACCTTGTTGATTCTATGCCACGAAGAATATAGGCAGTTCTAAAGGCAAAAGGGGGTCCAACCCAGTACTAGCAAGGTGTACCTAATAAAGTGGTGTGAGTGAGTGTACAGTATATCTATGAATCATGATAGGTTGTTGTCAGGGCCGTTTGAAGGAATTTGGGGGCCCCAAGCAAAATGGACATGGAGGCCCCCCCGCACACACGCAAAGCCTACAGGAACCACAGCATAGCCATACAGTTTAAGTTCACCCACACTTTATATAAATAAAAAATGAGTACAGTGCAAATACTGCTTGAAAAAATATATTAGAAATTTGAACATTTTCAACAATTGAACATTTGCAAAAAACACCACTGTACCATAAAATCAAATATACATTAAAAAGTGCACAATAACTAAAACATACTTACACACACACTCACATTAACATTTTTCAGTTCTCACAAACATGTGCAAATTATCTAAAACTGTTGTTGTTAATGTCAGGGGCTGTGCGGACATGGTACAGGAGATGTCAGAGGCTGTGCGGACATGGTACAAGAGATGTCAGAGGCTGTGACATGGCACAGGAGATGTCAGAGGCTGTGACATGGTACAGGAGATGTCAGAGGCTGTGCGGACATGGTACAAGAGATGTCAGAGGCTGTGACATGGTACAGGAGATGTCAGAGGCTGTGACATGGTACAGGAGATGTCAGAGGCTGTGCGGACATGGTACAGGAAATGTCAGAGGCTGTGCGGACATGGTACAGGACATGTCAGAGGCTGTGCGGACATGGTACAGGAAATGTCAGAGGCTGTGCGGACATGGTACAAGAAATGTCAAGGGCTGTGCGGACATGGTACAGGACATGTCAGAGGCTGTGCGGACATGGTACAGGACATGTCAGAGGCTGTGCGGACATGGTACAACTTGTTGTGGTGCAGATCCTGCATACCTGCACTGGGTTTCTTCTGTTTCCAGGGACAGGTATATCTGCATACTGAGGGTTCAGTAGGTAAGGTAAAAACCTTATTGCATGCTACCTCTTTAAGGTACTACCAGGAGGAGACTTTTGCCTTGCCTCGTGGAACAGTCCGGACCATAGCTGAAAGGAAACACCTACTGGATTTTGTATATTTAGCCATCTTGATATGCAAACCCCTATATAGTCCCATATATGAGTACTTACTGGTGTTTTAGGATATGGCAAATTGGAAGGGTATGGCACATTGGCTTCAGGGTAAGGAGGGATATTACCAGATCTTCCAGGACTTGGTTGGTACTCAACTCCAGCCTGCTTGGCGATATTACTCAGGCGTTGCTCCACCTCAGTTTTGGAAGGGGGTTCAGCTGTTACTTTCTGCATTACCTGTGGATACAAACCAGTTAATATGGAGGAAGAGTTTGGGTGGCCAATCCCTCCCTAATTCGAAAACCGGATTGCTCCGGAGTGGATGAAGCCGTTTAGGGTATCCTTAGAAGGTGATAAGTTCTTCCGAATTTATTAGACACTTAGATTGCCTAGTCTTTCCCCTTTCCCAGCCAGTCCATCCAGCAAAATAAAAAGGATGGTTCCAATGGGCCACTGCCAGCATATGGCTTGGCTCAATATTATGTGATGAGTCACCTACTGTATATGTTTAGATTATGGTTGTTAGGTTTGAACAGAGTGATTTTGCTGTGTTTTTGCTTCAAATCTACTGATTCCCCATTGCTAAAATGTGATCAAAATTAGCCATACATTTTGTCATGTGGACTACTTAAAACATAACTTTAGCTCTAACAGTTTGATAACAATTATTGTTCTGTAACAAAAGAACATACATTCCATTTTAATAATTATGCTATCAAAATTAGTGTGTGCTAAACCAGCATTGCTCCTGTTTCTTCATGCCAGAGGCCACCACTTTGTTGCAGACTAGAGCAGTCACGTCCTTTTTGGAAACTATCTCCCTCTCTTTGGTCTAAGAAACTATATATCACTTTCTGCAAATAAAATGTGTAAATTTTCAGCTTTGACTGTATGTCTTGGCTCAGCTAGAGAGGAAGGCTGACAAGAATTTTACAGTGCTGAAGTTCACAGGCTGACTGTCAAAGGAGGCAATATCACGGATATAAGTGTAGCACTGCCCCCTAGAGGGCTGCTGGATATAACACTTTCTGGATTCCCCTGGGTTACCCGTAGCAACTGCTTGTAGAAACTTCGTACTGCAAGCCCTTGGCTCAGTCAATGATCAGTCCAGGGGATGTTGTTTTGTAGTTTTATTTAGAACTTGGATAGGAGAAGGGATGAGCGGGATACTCCAACTAGCAACTATTCACATTATTGAGGACATCTAACTTGCGAATGCGGCAAGGCTGCTGCTTCACTCTGCCACTGGAATGAAGATAATAAAAGTGTCCCTATATGCGGTTATCTTCAGGGTTCTAACTTGGCACCCAATTTCTTTCTCACTGTGAAGCTGACACCTGTCCACTGGCTCTACACTCTGGAGTGGTCCCCTTCCTAGGCAGACCCCTGGGCAAGTTCCTCTGTACTCACGGACATTGTTTTCCAGATTCACTTCAGCTCCAACTCCTCCAGTCAGCTTCTCCTGGACTTCTGGGTTCAGTCACACTCTCTGGTTCACCAGGCCGATTGCCTGTGACCACCATCCACTGCTACAGGCGAGGAGACAGCCGTGACCCTCCTTCCGGGACCTGGCTTCCCGCCCAAAGACCCCCTGCCTCATGTGCTCCTGGCTTTTATACCCTATCCCATGATGCACTACTCTCTGTGCCAAACCCATGGGAAAGTATCAAAGCCTGTGTGTCATTGGCTGTGTTTCCTCCACTGTTCAATGTACATCTCCATTGGATACAGTGGGGGACACTCCCTCATCCTACATGAATCGCACATTGAACACATGGAGCAGGCCTAACTAGCAGATCCAGCTCGCTGATAAGCAGAGAGCACAAATGCTTTGCCTACTGCTTTCCTGTTAAGCAGAGAAAGCCAAAAACTATACTACCTAGCACCTGACTAGGAGGGAGCTACATAAGATACGACACTAACCTTGTAAGTTTAACTCGTTGCGTCTCCCTGACAGCAGAGTTTGTCTTGTCACCTCTCCTGCTTTTCTTTTCTCCCTCCATAATCTGTCCTTCATCAGCACAGTCTGCGTTACTCCTTTACTTCCTTCACCCACCCTCAGCAGCAGTAAATCCTAAAGCTGTCAGACCTTTGGTGATTCACTGATTATTGGCACAGTGCTGAGAATACAGGACAACTGAGCATGTGCAGAGCAGGGTGAGACAATGCGTTGTTGGATTTTAAACAGTTATTTTCAATGTTTTACATAGCTATATCTGCAAAAGGGACCAGCATGAAGTGATCTACCAGGACTTAATTTTCTGACTAATGTTCTAATTTAGGTGAAAAAAAAAAAAGAATCACAAGGATTGGGTCAATATTGCCCAACATGTCATTGATGACATGGTAGTTGGATGACTTTGTTAATATACAAAGGGTTAGGATAAGTATTAGGGCCCCTTCACACCACTGTCAGTAGTTGGTTTGGCCTTGAGGCCTGTGCTTGCAATCACACAAGGAAAAACAATAACATTATAGGTCGACTTCACTTCTAGCCTATTCAGATTGCTGTGAATAAAACATTGAGGAATGAGGTATTCCTGGACCCCCAAAATGTGTTGGATAGTTTTTAGATCGTCCCCCTGTCTGTTATTGAAAAAAAGTTGTACCTGGACCTCTAAGCAGTGGTGTGGCGTTTCAATTTCCGTTTTTTATACAATGCTATGGTCATTGCCTGTGTGACTTTCAGTTGCACCCTATGTGCATAGTCCATTCCTATTAGTGTTTCTCAGAATTTGGTTTTGGCCACTGCTTCCTAATGGGGGGCTTGCAAGGAGCAGCGGGTGTGAGAGCAGTCCTTGGTATTACCAGAAAGACCACGAACTAGCAAAGTCATTACACAGTGGCCCATTGGGGTCTAAGCAGGGGTCAATCCAGCCAAACATCATCAGTGCCAAGGGATAACACAGGAGCTCATTCAAAAGCTACTGCCTAGCCAAGAATCAGAGCCAAAATGAGGAGCAGAGTTGAGGTTAAGCAGGGCTGGTGCCAGACTATTTTACGCCCTAGGCAAGACCAGCTACTTGCGCCCCCCCCCCCCCCCCCGCCCCAAAAAAATAAAATTTAAAAGGGAAGGGGTTAAAAACTCCTCTATGTCATACCCAGTGACCCTGATCTGATGGCTCCTCTATGTTATGCTGTCATACCCAGTGACCACCATATTCCTCCATGTCACACCTGGGGACCCTAATGTCCCTCTATGCCACACCATGGGACCCCGATGATCCTCCATGTCACACCAGGGGCACCTGATGTTCCTCCATGTCATACCCGGAGACCCTGATGTTTTTCCATGTCACACCTGGGGACCCTGATGTTCCTCCATGTCACACCTGGGGACCTCAATCCCCTATGGCACACCCAGTGACCCCAATTCCTCATGGCACACCTGGTGACCCCGAAACCCTGTTACACCCAGTGACCCCTATCCCCCATGGCACACCCAGTGACCCTGATTCCCTTTCACACCAGGGAACCTCCATGTCACACCCAGGGACCCTGATCCCCTGTTCTGGGGACACTCACTGGGCAGTATGAAGAGAGTGGCCCGCACTCTGCCCTCCTTCACCGTGATCCTGCTCATTCCTTCTCCTAGGATGCTCCTCTCCTGGACCACAGTGCTCACCACAGGATCCTGGTGAAGGGAGAAGCAGCAGTCAGAGAGCTCTGCACGTATCTAATCCCCAACCTCCTCAGACCATTCCGGTTCCTCGTCGTTTCTGCTCCAGTAAAGGTACCGCCCTCCAGTGCCAAGCTTGGGGTCAGGGTCAGCCTTTCTCCGCTCCCTGCTTAATACCGACCCAGGGAAATGAACGGCTGCCCACCAGCTCAGTGCAGAGGGTCACTTCCCTGCCCAGGGTTTACACCACTCAGCTCCAGCCAAAGAGGATCATCATGCAGGCAGCACTCCTGTGGGCTCCCTTCTTGCCTCTTGGGCCCCCCCCCCCCAACAGTGGTGGAAAGCCAGGGCCTGGTAGTTCAGGAACTGCCCAGACACCTGGCATCTTCCTCTGTCCATGCTTCCTCCCCCACTGCCGCCCCCTGCCCTCATCTCACAAGGCTCATTCATGATGGACAGAGAGTGCCGACTCATGGCTGCGCCCTTAGGTTGCAATGCGCCCTAGGCGGCTGCCTAGTTTTCCTAGTGGAAGCACCGGCCCTGAGGTTAAGAGACAAGTTCAGAGCAAGGAGGGTTCAAACAAGATTGAGACAGGCAAGGTGAGTAAGTAGGTAAATTCAAAATGGCAACCAAAATTGCATCCATGAGCCAGCTAACAGTTACAGCCAGAGTATATACTGTACACCTACTATGCTATTGACGAATCCTGTTTTTCCAGAGCGACACTGGTTTCCATATTGTCTGCTGTACTTAAGACAGAGCTGATGAGACACCTGCAACACAGCGAAACAAAGTCCTCAGAACCCTAATGACAATGTAAATTTTCTATTGCTTTACTACAGCACACATTACCCAATCACCTAATACACTCAATAACACCCCAAGCATTATTGGGCAATTCAGTACTTGAGATGATGATGTTTGCAAAAAAAACCTGAACAATGGAGGCTCTTCCCAAAAAAAAGTCCAGTGGAGGGCCAAGGACTAATCACCAGTAGTGCTTATAGGACTACTGCAGCTGATCTGTTTCCCAGGACCAATATACCACACTTCTTTTGGCACTGCATCCCTGTATGACGATGGACATCTTGGTAGAGGAAGAGGACTTTGCTTTCTCACTTCATGCCCACCACTCTGTTGACCGGCAATGTAATTATTTAATGAATGCTGAGGAATGAATGATCAAAAACCAGTGGGAGAGATGGATTTTTCCATAAAGTATATTAGGAGCAAGGACATGGGCGTCCGCAAGGGGGGGGGCAAGTGCCCCCCCCCCGGAATCTCAACTCCCCCTTAAAGTGGTTGTTAAGCCACTTTGTACCATCTTGTCTGGTCTGTTTATTAATCCCATGTGCCGGTGCCCGTGCCCCTGTGTCTCTATGTGTTTAAAAAAAATAAGCCGTTCTTTACCAGTTTTCAGAGCGCCGATCGTCGCTCACATGACCCGGCGGCTCTCTCCTCTTTCTGTCTGACAGTGGCCTGCAGCAAGCGGGGCCGAGGATTTCCCACTTACGTCAGTCCGGAGGGGAGGAGGAGGGGCCGCGAGGAGGAGAGAGGCGGCAGGTCACGTGAGTGGCGATCTGCGCTATGAAAACTGGTAAAGAACGGCTTATTTTTTTAAAACACATACACAGGGGCACACAGGATTATTAAACAGACTGTAGACCAGAGCTGTATCTTGGGCAATGCTAGTCCCTGACTATCTTCCCCAACATCACGTCGGGCATCGTACCCACTAATTTAATGTGGATTGGTAATTTGATTTTGTCCGCTTAGCTGTTTACTAGCTTCCTGACTCTGATTTTTCAGCACACAGTTACTCCTTAGTCACACACAGTTACTCAAGAGTATTCAACACTACACAGTCACTCCACTCAGGTACTCGCAACACTCAGGTACTCACAATTCTCAGATACTCATACTACTCAGATACTCATACTACTCAGGCATTTACAATACTCAGGTGCTCACACTACTCAGATACTCATACTACTCAGGTACTCAAAATACTCAGGTACTCACACTACCCAGATACTCACACTACCCAGATACTCACACTACTCAGATACTCACAATACTCAGGCATCCACGTTACTCAGGTACTCACACTACTCAGATACTCACAATACGCAGGTATCCACCTTACTCAGGTACTCACACTACACAGATACTCACACTACCCAGATACTCACACTACTCAGATACTCACAATACGCAGGTATCCACCTTACTCAGGTACTCACACTACACAGATACTCACACTACCCAGATACTCACACTACTCAGATACTCACAATACTCAGGCATCCACGTTACACAGGTACTCACACTACTCAGATACTCACAATACTCAGGTATCCACCTTACTCAGGTACTCACACTACCCAGATAATCACACTACTCAGATACTCACAATACTCAGGTATCCACCTTACTCAGATACTCACACTACTCAGATACTCACAATACTCAGGTATCCACCTTACTCAGATACTCACACTACTCAGATACTCACAATATTCAGGTATACACCTTACTCAGGTACTCACACTACTCAGATACTCACCCAACTTACTCACACTACTCGGTACTCAAAACACTACCCAGATACTCACACTACTCAGATACTCTCAATATTCAGGTATCCACCTTACTCAGGTACTCACACTACTCAGATACTCACCCAACTTACTCACACTACTCGGTACTCAAAACACTACCCAGATACTCACACTACTCAGATACTCTCAATACTCAGATACTCACACTACTCAGGTACTCACCTTACTCAGGTACTCACGCTACTGAGGTACTCACACTACTGAGGTACTCACACTACTAAGGTACTCACACTACTCAGGTACTCACAATACTCAGATACTCACAATACTCAGATACTCACACTAAACAGGTACTCACACTACTCAGGTACTCACACTACTCAGGTACTCACAATACTCAGGTACTCACACTTTGCAAATGAGTGCAGGATTGAGCACTGCAACATAGTGAGGGATCCAAAAGCACTGGGTATTTTCTGAAGCTCTAATAGCTAGGAAAAGGTGAGTATAAGTAAGCCCAATTGGTGGGTTTTTATAAGACCATCGCTTTGCCCATTTAGGGAAGAGTCTCTTTAGACAATACAATTCCATAATACAGTTAAAGTGTTACTAAACCCACTGGTGTGCAGTCATGTTGGAACAGGAAGGGGCCATCCCCAAACTATTCCCACAAAGTTGGGAGCATGAAATTGTCCAAAATGTCTTGGTATGCTGATGCCTTAAGAGTTCCCTTAACTGGAACTAAGAGGCCAAGCCCAACCCCTGAAAAACACCCCCACGCCATAATCCCCCCCTCCACCAAATGATTTGGACCAGTGCACAAAGCAAGGTCCAAAAAGACATGGATGAGCGAGTTTGGGGTGGCGCCACTTGCCTGGCCTGCACAGAGTCCTGACCTCAACCCAATAGAACAACTTTGGGATGAATTAGAGCGCAGACTGCGAACCAGACCTTCTCGTCTAACATCAGTGCCTGACCTCACAAATGCACTTCTGGAAGAATGGTCAAACATTCCCATAGACACACTCCTAAACCTTGTGGACAGCCTTCCCAGAAGAGTTGAAGCTGTTATAGCTGCAAAGGGTGGGCCAACTCAATATTGAACCCTACGGACTAAGACTGGGATGCCATTAAAGTTCATGTGTGTGTAAAGGCAGGCGTCCCAATACTTTTGACAATATAGTGTATCAATGTTTAGTATATACAGGTGCAATTTCCAGCAAAATTGTGTCCCTAACACGCAGATGGTGCACTTACATTCTGTAGCTCAGGAGCCTCTGTTACCAGATGTGGGGCAGCCCAGATCACAGTTGACACAGCTTCATACAGGCTTTCCTCAACATCTCTGTACACAATGGAACAACTACCAAAATTAGGGACCTTTTAATGCAATAGCAGAAAAGTTTAAACATATCTGGGCAGAAATTGTACATACAGGGCACTCTTATCATGCTCCTCCCTTAACTACAATTTTATAGACCCCAAGGTCACATTCTATTTCCTTCATATGTTAAAGTGAATTTAATGTGTAATAAAATGTGAATTTTATCATGTTTATCTATCTGAAAATGCTCTTATTTTTTATGTCTCTCAACTTTGTTGGTGAGGCCTCTGCACTTCAATTCTTGGGTCTGCAAGCCTATTGCTGCCATTACAAGGGGGTTCCACTCTTCCTTTTGGATTTCAACCACTTGCCTACTGTCATGCCTCCAGCTTAAGAAATAATTCATGTTAGTGGAACTTGCAATACCAATATTGTCCACAAGATGCCACTGTGACAAAGACTATTGTTGGACAGTACTTTATGGTATCTCTTGCTCTCTATTACTGGATATTAGTTCCACCCCTCTCTGAGAAAATCTTCATTTTAGACCTCATGGACAAGCAGACAGCATCCCATGTGTCTGTGGATGCTTCTTGGAAGCATCACTGGTATGCCTCAGAACTGTTAGCTGCATACAGTGCATGTTTATGCTTGTTTATGTTTATATACTGATTATATGCCTTTATCTGTTTATTTACAGTTTCACCTGAAATCAATCCTATTCTCAATCTTATTTGCATATTCATCTGACTTTTATCCTGTTTCATGTGACCACCATTCTTTCACTGGAATAAAGCCTTAAGTTATAACAGGACTGGTTAGTATAGGATTGAAGGTTTAGCTGTATGTTGAGCTGCACACGCCTGGGGCATACGTGTAGTGAGAACAGAACACCTACAGTGCACTTTCATCCCCTTCCTGCCCAGGCCAATTTTCAGCTTTCAGCGCTCTCACACTTTGAATGACAATTGCATGATCATGCTACACCGTACCCATATGAAATTTTTATCATTTTTTTTCACACAAATAGAGCTTTCTTTTGGTGGTATTTAATCACCTCTAGGTTTTTTATTTCTTACAAAAGAAAAAAAGACAGAAAATTTAAAAAAAAAAAAAAGTTTCTTATTTTCTGTGAGTAAATTTTGAAAATAAATACATTTTTCTCCTTTACTGATGGGCACTGATGAGGTGGCACTTATGGGCACTGATGAGGTGGCACTGATGAGGAGGTACTAATATGATGAGCACTGATAGGTGGCACTGATAGGCGGCACTGATGAGCACTGATAGGCGGCACTGATAGGTGGCACTGATTGGCACTGAGAGGTGGCACTGATGGGCACTGAGAGGTGGCACTGACAGGTGGCACTGATGGACACTGACGGGTGGCATTGATGGACACTGACGGGTGACACCGATGAGCACTGATGGGCGTCACTGATGGACACTAATGGGCAGCCACCTCAGTGCCCATAGTGCTGCCAGTCAGTGCCCATCAGTGCCTAGATGAGCAGACACTGATGGGCACTGACTGGCAGCACTGATTGTGGGCACTGTGGGCACTGATGGTGGGCAGTTATGGCACTTTATTTCACTCTTGTGTAATCAGGGCATTGGTGATCAGCGCCCTGATTACATTTCCCTGTGTCCCCTATGAGAAGGAGCCGCTGATCGGCTCTCCTCGCCTCACACACCGAATAACGGCACTTCCTCATTTACATGTGACCGGCTGTAATTGGACGCAGCCGATCACATGGGTAAAGAGTCATGTCATTGGCTTTTTACCGAGATCGGGATCGCGCTGTGTCCTAGCAACACGGCAGGGTCACGATCGCCGCTCGCCCCCGAGGGAGCGTGAGAGAGGCTGTTCTGGTGCACCGTCATATGACGGCGTCCCAGGATAATAGCTACACCGCTCCGCCGTCATTTGACGGCGGGCAGGTAGTAAGTGGTTAATATATTTTCTATTATGGAGAAGGAAAACCCCTACTATGATGGACTGAGAAAAAAACCCCATGGTGGATTACACATTGAAACTTTAGAAAGGTCTGTCAGAAGACTAGGATCTGTCTATGAAGAAGGTTCATTAACAATTGGCTTCATGTCACCAGCAAAGTTAAACATAAAGACAATGACGGGATTTATTTCTTGCTCTTATAAACCGATAAGTATCTCTACTTACTCTTTTGATTCAATCAATCCAATTTTTTTGTAGAGTACGTCACATAACATCTGTATTATTTCCATGGCCACCAACATGTTGTCCTCTCGAATTATGCGCTCTACGCACACTTCAGCTAGAAGTATTTTCTTTTCCTTTAAATGACCTATTACTTCATTCCTGGTTATCTCCATCCCCTTACCTGCATGGACATAGAAACAGCTTGTTGTTATTCATGGTTGCTGCTCTCTAGAGCAGCCTTTATCAGCCGGGGCTCTCTGGATTTGTTCAGAGATTGCTAGGGCTTCCTTTAGCAGTGGTAGGTTGATCTCCTGCCTGATGGACCTCAGCATATGTGTTGTGAACTGGTGCACAATAATGGATCGCCAAATAGAACCCATACGGAACCAATGGATCCTCTCTTGCCATCTTTCTGGTAAGTAACCAATGATCTTTTTTCAGAGGTATAGATGCGTCTCATAAAATTTGAATATCATCAAAAAGGTAATTCATTTCAGTTATTAAATTCCAAAAAGTGAAACTCATATATAGATTTATTACACACAGAGTGATATTTAAAGCATTTATTTCTTTAATTTTTGATGATTATGGCTTACATTTAGTGAAAACCCAAAATTCAGTATCTCAGAAAATTTGAATATTACATAGGACCAATAAAAAATGTTTTATAATACAGAAATGTTGGCTTGTGAAAAGTCTGTCCATGTACAGTATAGTAAGCACTTGATACTTGGTCGGGGCTCCTTTTGCATGAATTACTGCATCAACGCATCGTGGCATGGAGGCGATCAGCCTGTGGAACTGCTTAGGTGTTATGGAAGCCCAGGTTGCTTTGATAGCGGCCTTCAGCTTCTGTGCATTGTTGGGTCTGGTGTCTCTCATCTTCCGATTGACAATCCCCCACAGATTCTCTATGGGGTTTAGGTCAGGCGAGGTTGCTTTGATAGCGGCCTTCAGCTTCTCTGCATTGTTGGGTCTGGTGTCTCTCATCTTACTCTTGACAATCCCCCCCAGATTCTTTATGCGGTTTAGGTCAGACGAGTTTGCTGGCCAATCAAGCACAGTGATACCATGATCATGTGACCAGGTATTGGTAGATTTGGCAGTGTGGGCGGTGCCAAGTCCTGCTGGAAAATGAAATCAGCATCTCCATAAAGCTGGTCAGCAGAGGGAAGCATGAAGTGCTCTGGAATTTCCTGCTAGAGGGCTGCACTGACTTTGGACTTGATAAAACACAGAGGGCCAACACCAGCAGATGACACGGCTCCCCAAATCATCACTGAGTGTGGAAACCTCACACTGGACCTCATGCAACTTGGATAACGTGCCTCTCCACTCTTCCTCCAGATTCCCGGACCTTGATTTCCAAATAAAATGCAAAATTTTCCACAGTCTGTGATAATTTGTCACTAGCTGTAAACCATAATCTTTAAAATTAAAAGAAAGAAATGCTCGAAATAGATCACTCTTTGTGTAATGAATCTATATAATATAAGAGTTTCACTTTCTGGAATTGAATTTCTAAGATAAATGAACATTTTGATGATATTCAAATTTTTTGAGATGCACACGTATGTAATAAATTATGAAACTCTGAACATGTCCCTAAGATCCTATGATCTAAGCCAGGCCAATCACCACCCACTGATCTAAGCCAACATATACTTCAACCCATCAGATAAAAATATACTTACTTTTTAAAGTTTTCATTTTCTGCACTTCATCTATGGCAGCTTTTAGGCTTGAAGACAAATGTTTTGCTTTAAACTTCTCTCTGAACATCTTGCTTCTGTTATTAGAAAACAAAAATCAATGCAAAAGCCCAACTTCAGTGCACTTTTCTTTTCTTTTAGCTTTGGATGGAGGAGAAAGGTTTTTGTGTTGTTTTTATTGCTGGGAATGAACACATTGGGAAGATTTTCCCTCACTTCCTGTCTCTGTGCCACCAACTTAGGCAATGAAGGGAACACGTGTCACCAGGATAGAAAGACAGAAACTATAATTAACCTCTTGCCGACCGCCGCATTTACTATTTACTGGGGCGGTCAGCCCCTCACAGGCAAAGTGACGTTGGACTACGTCGCTAGCCTGTGAGGCTCTAGGGAGCGAGCGCGCGCCCCCGAAGGCACGCTCCCGCTCGGTCACGGACCCCCCTGCGTGTGCCCGGCGGACCTGATGTCCGCCGGTCACTCGCGATCGTCCGTTACACCGGGAGAAAGGCAGGCGGCTAATGTAACAAAGCCGCCTGTCATTCTCCCCTGTGTAAGAATGGAGATCAAACGGTTCTGCTATGTAGGACCATTGATCTCTGTTCTTACACATCAAGCCACATCCAATCACAGTTAGAATCCCGCCCCTAGGGACACACTTAACCCCTCCCACTCAAAAAAAAGTTAACCCCTTCACTGCCAGTGTCATTTTTACAGTAACAGTGCATATGTATAGCACTGATTACTGTAGTAATGTCACTGGTAACCCCAAAAGAGTCAAAAATGTCAGTCAAGGGTCCGATCTGTCCGCCGCAATGTCGCAGTACCGCAAAAAAAATCGCAGATCGCCGCCATTACTTATTAAAAAAAAAAACAACAAAAATGACAAAAATCTTTCCCTTAGTTAGTAAACGCAATAACTTTTGCGCAAACCAATCAAAATACGCTTTTTATGAATTTTTTTTTACCAAACATATGTAGCAGAAAACAAATTGGCCTAAAATGTTAAAAAATGTTGATTTTTACATTTTTTTGGGGGAATTTCATATAAATAATGTGAAAAATATTGTTATTTTTGCAAAATTGTTGCTCTTTTTTTGTTTATAGCGCATGATCAAAAAATCGCACAGGTGATCAAATACCACCAAAAGAAAGCTCTGTTTGTGGGAAAAAAAGGATGTCAAATTAGTTTAGGTACAGACGACCTCGCAATTGTCCGTTAAATTCACGCAGTGCCGAATCGCAAAATAGGCCCTGGTCAGGAAGGGGGTAAAATCTTCTGGGGCTTAAGTGGTTAAAGACTAATACAGTTTCTAAACCTTTCTCTCTTTGCTGAATAAGTGTTTTTGTCTGTGTCCCCGTTTGATTTGTGCTTCCAGTGGGAGGAAAAACAGAAGTAGAAACTCAACAGGGGTTCTTATTGTTACTTAATGTATCCAGGTAAAGCCATAGACAGTGGCTGTCCCTGGCAGCACCTTCTCCCTTTTTCTTGTCTTGTAAATGTTGATGTCCGCATGATTGCATTTGGATGGTTTTTAGCATGTCTGTAAGTACACAATAAAATAATGCATTTGTACTTTTGTTTTATTGTATTCTGTAGATAGTATATATCAGGGGTCTCCAAACTATGGCCCTCCAGCTGTTCAGGAACTACCATTCCCATCATCCCTAGTCGTGTCTGTGAATGTCAGAGCTTTACAAGCCTCATGGGGCGTGTAGTTCCGCAACAGCTGGAGGTCTTGCATCAGCATAACATTATCTACTATCTTTATAACATGCTACAAACTGTCTATTTCCTAGAAACCATGTATCGCATCAACCCCTGCTCTATGGAATACTGAACTTGACTATGAATATGAATATACTATCTATAACTATATACTATCTATAATCTTTCAAATCTGTTTCATAATATGGTACCTGCCTGTGTTTACTTGCTGACATTGTATGTTCCAATAAACTTACTTTTTGCATTGTATCATTGGGCGTGTCGCACCTCATTAAAAGTTCCAAGGGCAAATCTTTGCAACTTTCTATCTTATTGAGGGATGGAGGTGCGTCACGGCGTGCATCAGGGCATATTGCATTATTGTAATTATTAAAATAATAGACAGACAGCATGAGGAATATGAGCATGGTGGTATAGTTCTTGATTTATTTTGTGTAAGGCCCCTTTCACACATACGGTCCGTTCAGTTCATCAGTTCAGTCACGTCAAAATGTATCAGTTTTAGGAGACAACTGGCCAGCATTACCAAGGCTTTGAGAAATCACCAAATTTCTCACAAATGGAAATACCCCGCAACATTGCTTATATCACATAACAGTACCGCTGTCCCTATTTCCACAATGGATGAAGGTCTTGCCTTCCTAAGGCAATGGGACATGTTACCTGAAATGTTTCCCTCTACAAACTTCATTCCCATCCAACCTAGAAGCACGTCTCAATATGACTGGCAAGTTGTAACCCGAAGACGCCCTCCACACAGGATGAGACATGAAGCGGGTCCCTCTCCCACTTCTCGACATTCCACCTAATCTCAGCGGTTCTTAGTGGTTCTTCCACCATACCCCATGTTCTTAAGGATATCAGTTAGTATATCCCCGGTTCTATTCCTGGTTCTTATTTTGCTTTTGCTTTTTTCTTTGCTCTTTTTGTTTTTGCGCACTGTTTTAACACAGGATACTCTCCACCGTCTGCATGGGATTCTTTACAGTCCACATTTATCCCGAGTGACCCAGGCCTTGACGATCAAATACACAGTCACTGGACAGCAGCAATGAGGATTTATCCACTGCTAGCCTTGGATCCAAGTAAGACCACATTTTCTACTGCACAAACCTTCAACCCATTTTTTCTGTGATGATTACATGCTTGTCACTCAACGTTAAGGGTCTAAACCACCCCGCCAAACACCGCTCCATGTGGCAGGAAGCCCTCACACATAAAGTGGACTACTTATGTGTTCAAGAAACACACTTTGAAGCCTCTAAAAGTCCTACGTGCTCCAATCATAATTTCCCCCATGTCTTCCTCTCGTGTGCAAGCAATAAAACAAAAGGACTCTTAATTGCAGTGCGGGATACGGTTAGTTTCCACCTCCATAGCTCCACCATTGATGAAAACGGAAGATTCATCATACTGACATGTGATGTCAACTCTAAGCCTTACACGATTGTATCCCTCTACGCTCCTATGTCCACCAGATTCGTTTCCTCAATAAGCTTTTCAAAAAAATACAACGTCTTAAATACAGTGGAATTATTGTTTGCGGAGACTTCAATGCTGTACCTGACTCACTTCTGGATGCTTCCAAAGGTCCTTCTAGAGTTCGCCAGGAACTTAGTAGTCTGCTCCACAGAGAGGACTTATTTGATGTGTGGAGATGCAACCATTCAAACCAGAGAGACTACACCTTTTTTTCCCCCAGACATAATTCGTACTCTCGAATAGACCTGTTCCTAACGGACAAATGGCTGCTCCAGAAGGTCGCAAGATCACATATTTTTGATATCACATGGTCTGACCAGGCACCCATTCTGATCTCCGTTTCTGATGGCCCGGAGGGCGGTAACCCCAACCTAGTTTGGCGATGTAATACTAAACTATTACAAAACCCTGAATGTATTAAGAAATTATCTGCTAATCTTACAGAGTATTTCTGTTTTAATGCCCCCTATACTTCTGATGCTTTCACCTTATGGAACGCCCATAAGGCGTATTTTAGGGGAATGTTGCCGCAACAGGGGGCCAGATTACGGAGATGCTATAACTCTCGCCTTGACTCGATTTTAGGTGATATTCATACCCTAGAACAACAGAACAAACTGAAACCGTCTATGGCACATTCACAAACTTTTTTGCGATTGAGGGAGGAACTCCGTCTCCATCTTGCGCAGAAGTATGACATGCACCTTAGACGATTGAAACTCACCACATATGCTAATGCCAACAGAGCTGGTAAATACCTGGCTAATCGATCGAAAGGCATTAGAACTAAAAACAGGATCGCGTATCTTATACACCCCTTATCTAAACAAACAATTCATAATCCCCAAGATATAGCAGACCACTTTGCCTAATATTATGGTACCCTGTATAACTTAAGAGACGATAATAGTATGTCTCATCCTACTGAATCCCAAATTTCTAATTTCTTGGATACTCTTAACCTTCCTTCCTTGACCCCGCATCAATTGCAACTACTTAGTGACCCTATTTCAGAGCAAGAAATTTGCAGAGTTATAGCATCTCTCCCACAGAACAAATCCCCTGGTCCTGATGGACTACCTAATGAGTACTATAAATCTTTTTCTACGATCCTTGCTTCTAATATGTCATCGGTGTTCGCCCGAGAGGCTGCCTCTTCCGCCTTTCCCAAGGAAATGCTGCAAGCCTACGTAATAACCATTCCCAAACCAGGGAAAGAGCCAACCACGCCAGCTAATTTCAGACCCATATCCCTTTTAAATTCAGACGTCAAAGTTCATGCAAAAATTCTTGCCCTTAGATTGTCAGACATTATTCCACTCCTGATCAAGAATGATCAACAAGGGTTTGTAAAGGGGAGGCAGCCCTCAGACCCAACCCGAAGAATCCTGAATGTGATACATTGTGCAGAGACCTCCCGAACACCTTCTCTGTTGTTATCCCTAGACGCAGAGAGGGCGTTCGATAGGGTAGAATGGCATTATGGATATGGTATTATCCCATTTCGGGTTTTGTGGGGAAATTAAGTCTGCTATAAAGGCCCTGTATTCTTGCCCGTCAGCTAGGGTGTACACATCTGGTCTTCTCTCTAAATCCTTCTCAATCTCTAATGGTACCCGCCAAGGTTGTCCGCTTTCGCCCACTATTTCCGACCTCATGATTGAGCCACTGGCTGAGTCCATTCGTCAATACCCCTCAATATCTGGTTTCCAGGTTGGGGGGGGGGGAGAATCATGTGGTCAGCCTTTTTGCTAATGACGTGATTCTCCTCCTGACCGAACCAGAAGTTCTGCAGTGACCAATTTACTTGAAGATTTTAGTTCCATATCCTATTATAAAATTAACCATTCTAAATCTCTTATTCTTGACTTGGGACTGGCCCCTAAAGGGAAATTTAAGCTTCAGTCGTCTTACCCATTCACATGGGCGCAAGACGGAATCCCCTATTTGGGGATCACATTATCCCCCAAGCTAAGTCTAGTGGCCCGCTCAAACTACAAACCTTTGATAACTAATAGTCATTCGCAACTGATCAACATGAAACGCTCTATTATATCATGGGTAGGTAGAATTGCGGCATACAAGATGTCTATCCTTCCACAGATTCTGTACTTCTTTAGGGTCCTTCCCATCCCCATCCCAAAAAGGTATATAACGACCCTCACAAAATTTCAAAAAGTTCATTTGGCTACACAAAAAACCAAGGTGCGCAAGGAAACACCTTAATGCTCACAAACAAACAGGGGGTATGGGGCTCCCGAACCTGCATGACTATAGACTAGCGGCCATTATAGAACAATTAGGCTACTGGTTTAAGCGATCCGATAGACCTCGATGGGTAGATATGGAGACGTCATTATGCAATGCTCCAGATCTGGCATCAGTTCTATATATGGATCATTTAGTCCCTGGAAATACCTCCTCCCTTTCTCCACCCATGGCAGCTTCTGTAATTGCATGCTGCCATATTATGGCCAGGGCCGATAGGGAACCCCCTATCGATATTCCACCAATACCAATACAAAATTTGGAATCCAGAATCCCCTTTCTATATACTAAACCTCTACTCAGCTATGGAAACAAATATGTTCAATATTTTTACACAGATGGTCATCCCCGTAAGTGGTCTGACATGCAGGGTCGTTTTTCCCTCCCAAATTATATATTATATTACATTTCGCAATACCTGTCAAAATACACCTTACCTGTTTTATACGTTTTTCCTTCTGTTTGGACTTTCCTCACGGCTCCAACACATAGGAAAGGTGGAATCTCTCTTATTTATAATGCTCTCCAATATAAATTGGAATTCCAACTTTCAGTGGCTATTCAGAAATTGAATAAAGATCTGGACACGTCACATTCATTATCAGACTGGCAGAGGGCGATTCAATCTAATTATCGCTTTTCTAAATGTGTGGGACATTGGGAAATGATGCTTAAATTGCTTCACAGATGGCATTACACGCCGTACAAACTTTCCAAATTTTCGCCCCATCATTCTGACCAATATTGGAGACAGTGCGGATAGGTGGGAAATTTAACCCATATAATGTGGGAATGTCCATGTCTAACGGGATACTGGAAGCTTATCTTTAAAATGATCTCCTCCATAACAGGGATTATACAAAACCCCTTAATGGGACTAGCCCTACTCAATCTTGGGATCGATAAATTTCCATTATCTATGAGACAAGTTGTGTGTCACATACTCTAGTCAATTGGGGCACTCAAAACCTACTTAATGTATCTGACGTTAGATTGGCGATTTATCGCAATCACCTGTTTGAACACCTACTAGCAATTAATCAGGGCTCATGTGTAGCCTTCGGTAACAGATGGAAGATTTGGACTGACTTTAGAGGGTAAAACAATTAACTGATCACTTCACTATCCACTAGAGATGGACATTTCGTTACGGTGGGGACTGGTCGGGATACCGATGTTCCCTCTCCTATTGTACAATTAGTTCCCGTTGGGGGTGCGGGAGGAGTGGGGATGTTGGAGGAACGATCGGTGCACCGCCTCCTAATTCTACGAGATATTATCTTCTTTTTTGTCTACGAGGCTTTTTTACCATGTTCCTCATTCTAATACTAGTTTTTTTACATGTTTTCTGACTGTACAGAGATACTGTAATGCATTTGATAATTACTGTATATCCTGTGTATTTTTTGTTTTAATAGTGCATGTTGCACCATATTGAGATTGTCATGTCCTTTCACTTTTTTTTTCTGTTTGTTTGTGCAAAACGAAATAAAAATTTATTGATTAAAAAAATGTATCAGTTTTTTCATCCGTTTTTTTGACCGTTTGTCCGTTTACATCCGTTTTTTGTCCGATCCATTTTTTTTTTTGAACGGATGAAAAATAGGGCATTCATCCGTTCCAAAAAATGAACATTGATGGAAGCAGTGTGAGGAGAGAGCAGCAGGAGGGAAGGTCGTTCTATACACAGCGCTCTGCTCCGTGCCAGGTACAGCCATTGTCCCAGCAATGTGCCTGGCTGAATATATGACCGGGATCTTGCCTATGGAAGTGAGATAGTGTGATACTATGACTCTTGCATTTTAGCTTGATTATGAGAGTAATTAAGCCATTTAATTTGGTGAGTGAGTTTTTCAGCTATTTTCTTGGACACGGTGATGGTGGACAGCGGTGACCCATAAGTTTCTGCACTTTCTTCAATATATCATATACTCCTTGGCTTGTTCATCATATGGACTTGATTTTTAGATTGCATGTCAATATATTCTTCATCCAGTATATGTATTATGCTATGATTATTACGTCTGTTCATTATATTCTATGTCAACATATGTTTTGATGTGGAGCAGGAGGTTGCCACCATTATTGCACTATTGCATTATTGAATTTCTTTGCAAATATTTTTTATTTTTTGTTCAGATTTCTTACATGTGTGCTTAGTGGGCATATGATTGAGATGTGGTAGGAGGGTGCCACCATTATTGTACTATCAGATTGCGCTACTGGATGTTTCTACAATTGTTAGGAAGATCCCTTGTTTTAATTGATGGAAGCGGATGAAAACAGAGATAGATAGAGATGCATTGATGTCCGTTTTACATCCGTCAACGGATGGATGAAAAATGGACAAACGGACAGCATGTGTGAAAAGGGCCTTAGTCTTCATGTGTCTGGCTCAGTTGTGTTGACTGTTCAAATAAATCCTATCAATTTTTATCACATTCTATGTACTTTATGACTTTTTTCCGGTACCTTCAGGTCCCTTAGTCTTAAAGTGGAGTTCCACCCTCTGAAACGTTTTTGAGATAAAAATACCCAGTCAGGGCTAGTGCATTTCAGAATGGATAGCCTGTAAACTGTCCCGGGTCGCACTTACCTTTTAGAAGAAATACTTACCTTGAAAATGTCTTATCCAGCGCTGCCATCTCAGGTGTGGGCAGCTGAAGCCAGGGCGTCCTCTTCGGTGTCCTCTTCGGTCCCAGAATGCCCTGCACCGTCCCTGCTCGTCACTTCCGGGGCAGGCGCGTCATCCCTGCACAGCTTCTGGGCATGCCCAGAAGTTGTTCAGCAGGGAATGACGCGCCTGAACCAGAAGTGATGAGCGGGGCCGGTGCAGGCGCATTGACTCCTGGGAGCGATGACGTTAAGCTCCCAGGAGTTAACGCAAGCAGGAAGTGACGGCACGGGGCGCGGCCGCAGAGGGAGGAAGTAGAAGGAAGGTGAGTATATTTTCTTCTATAACAATATAAGTAAAGCAAAAAAAAAAAAAAAATTGGGAGTATCCATTTCTTTTTCAGGTGACATAGAGCAAGCGGATGGGCCAAAGTCAATTTTGAGGGTGGAACTATTTACCGTAACTATATATTGAAGATACAGTACACAATGACCAAAGTATTAATGATTGACTGCTAAAAAGCCTTGTATATAACTCCTCCATAAGAGTGTATATGTAACATCATTTGGAAGATTTTTTGATGTAAGCAGTGGTATTGATTGAACAATAGGTGAGTAACCAGCAGTTTTAATCAAAAAGAAACATAGAAGAATGATGGCAGAAAAAAGACCAAGTGGTCAATCGAGTCTGCCCCATTTGTTTAAAGTGATTGTAAAATCTAATTTTTTTTTTCAATAAAAACAACAAACATGTTATATATACCTCCTGTGTGCAGTGGATTTGCACAAAGCAGCCTGGATCCTCCTCTTCTCGAGTTCATCTTCGGCTCTCCTGGCCCCTCCCTCCCTTTGAGTGCCCCCACAACAAGCAGCTAGCTATGGGGACACCAGAGTCGAATCGCCTGACCTAAACTCCATAGAGAATCTGTGGGGTATTGTCAGGAGGAAGATGAGAGACACCATACCCAGCAATGCAGAGAAGCTGAAGGCCGCTATCAAAGCAACCTGGGCTTCCATAACACCTCAGCAGTGCCACAGGCTGATCGCCTCCATGCCACGCCGCATTGATGCAGTAATTCATGTAAAAAGACCCCCGACCAAGTATTGAGTGCATCCTATACTGTACATGGACAGACTTTTCACTAAGACAACATTTCTGTATTAAAAATCTCCTTTTTTTATTGGTTTCATGTAATATTCTAATTTTCTGATATTGAATTTTGGGGTGTCACTAGCTGTAAGCCCTAATCATCAAAATTAAAAGAAAGAAATGCTTGAAATCTCTCACTCTGTGTGTAACACATCTATATAAAATATATGAGTTTACCTTTATGAATTGAATTACTGAAATAAAATTACTTTTTGATGATATTCTAATTTTATGAGATGCTCCTGTATGTGATTATTTTCCACATGAATTGCCTCTTTTCTCAAAGATTAATAGATTACATAATTATATACTCGAGTGTAAGCCGGCTTTGTCAGCATGTTTTTTTTATGCTGAAAAAGCCCCCCTCGGCTTCTACTCGAGTCATGGTCTCACTTACCTTTTCCCCGGTTAGTGTGCATGCGCTGCCACCATTCTGGAAAGCCTGTACACATTCAGCTATTCCTGGGCAGACGGCGCATGCGCGGTGACGTGTTGGTGCTAAGCGGCGCCATTTTTAAATGTAAGGCCCCTTTCTGAAAGGTAAGTGAGTCTCCTCCTCAGCTCCTGCATCTCCCCAGGAGATCTCCTGTACCATGCCCGCAGCACTGCATCTCCTGTACCATGCCTGTACCATCTGTGCCATGCCTGTACCATCTCCTGTGCCATGCCTGTACCATCTCCTGTACCATGCCTGTAGCATCTCTTGTGCCATGCTTATACCATCTCCTGTGCCATGCCTGAACCATCTCCTGTGCCATGCTTGTAGCATCTCCTGTGCCATGCCTTTAGTATCTCCTGTGCCATGCTTATACCATCTCCTGTGCCATGCCTGAACCATCTCCTGTGCCATGCTTGTACCATCTCCTGTACCATCTTCTGTACCATCTTCTGTACCATCTCCTGTGCCATGCCTGTACCATGTCCTGTACCATACCTGTACCCTGCCTGTACCATCTCCTGTACCATCTCCTGTGCCATGCATGTACCATGTCCTGTACCATACCTGTACCCTGCCTGTACCAACTCCTGTACCATCTTCTGTACCATGCCTGAACCCTCTCCTGTACCATGCCCACAGCCCTGCATCTCCTGTACCATACCATCTGTGCCATGCCTGTACTATCTTCTGTACCATCTCCTGTACCATGCCTGAACCATCTCCTCTACCATGCCTGAACCATCTCCTGTGCCATGCCTGTAGCATCTCCTGTGCCATGCTTATACCATCTCCTGTGCCATGCCTGAACCATCTCCTGTTCCATGCCTGTAGCATCTCCTGTGCCATGCCTGTACCATCTCCTGTACCATGCCTGTACCATCTCCTGTACCGTGCCTGAACCATCTCCTGTGCCGTGCCTGTATCATCTCCTGTACCATCTCCTGTACCATGCCCACAGCCATGCATCTCCTGTATCATGTCCGCAGCCCCTGCACTATGCCCGCAGCCCCTGTTTCAGGTCTTGTGGTGGTGGTCCAGTTGGTTCCAGTAGCTGCTGCATTTCCCACCCTAGGCTTATACTCGAGTCAATACATTTTCAGTTTTTTGTGGTAAAATTAGGTGCCTCGGCTTATATTCAGGTCGGCTTATACTTGGGTATATATGGTAGTTATCCTGTCCCCGTGCATGCAATCCTGCGTGCCCGCCCTCTTTCCCCCCTGGTAAACTGAGTTTTCATTTTAAAAATGCTGCAATGATCAACGTTTAATGTAAATGCAAAAAAAAATAAAATATTCAAATGCTTTTTTTTTTTTTATGTTTAATAATTACTACAACAGTCTACAGTTATAATTAGCTGTTTTTCGGCAGGCCATGCAGCTTGGCAGGTATAAAATTATTGACTTACCTGGTCCTGGACAGTACAGGAATCTTCAGTGTTCAGGATATGTTCACATAACTCCATAGGTAACGCTGGTCTGTGGGTGGGACTCATTCGTTATCTTATTGTGGGAGTGCAGATATCGATATTCATGCAATAAATACCATTCTGGAGAAATTTAACTTGACAAGGAAATAGTCTGAAGAAAATCATTGCATGCTTAAAGTATAAATTTTATTGCTATTTTTATGTATGTGGAAGGTAATGTATCTGCCTTCTGAATGCCTAATCCTTTGCTAAGTGTAGCACCCGCCTAGGTAGGTGTTAGTGAGAGCGTATCGTTTTGAGCTCTGTCTGCTTACCAGAGGAGCAGCAGGTAAATCTATTTTGTTCTCTGCCTACCAGAGAGCAGGATCTGTTAGTGAGATCTGCTCAGTGTGCTCAGTATGCGATTCATTCAGTCTAGAGAGTGTTTCACGTTGGTCCAATAGGGGGGCATATTGGACAGTGGAAGGAAACCTGACGAATGGGTGCATGGGCTTTTGATACAGTCCTGATGATTGGCAGAGGGTAGGATGCCTCGGTGCATGTTGGGATTCTGTATAAAAGCCAGGAGCACATGTGTTTGAGGTCTGTCGTTGGGGAGCGGAGTCCCGGAGGCAGAGACGTAACTAGAACCTACAGGGCCCCGGTGCAAGAAACCACGAAGAGCCCCCCCGGACCCCTGGCCGGGGCCCTTACCTTCAACCCTGGGGCTCTTCCCACTGGTCCTGGGGCCCTTTATTCCCATTGCGGGGACTTTATTACAGTCCCGTAGTGGGACCCTTTCACAAGTTCTGCAGTGGGCCCCCTTCCTGCCATCTTGGGGCCTCCCCACGGTGGTGGAATGCCAGGGCCCGGTTGCAAGTGTGACCTTTGTGATCCTGGAAGTTCACCCACTGGTGTCAGTAATTTTTATTTTTTGGTATTTTAATTGTATTATTTTTTTTATCATTTTATTTTATTTTTTTACAATGTCACTGACTATGACTCTGTCCATTCAGAAAAGGAAGGAGCTGGTAAATTACATATTTACCGACCTCTTCCTGATTCTCTATTGTGACACATCCCCTGCAGCAGCCGGCAGGAGAGGGGGGGAGCACAGTAGGGGGGCAGGGGGCAGCACAGGGGGAGGGGGGGCAGCACAGTGGGGGAGGGGGCCAGCACAATGGGGGGGAGGGGGCAGCACGTGGGGGGGAGTGGGCAGCACAGTGGGAGGGAGTGGGCAGCACAGTGTGAGGGGGGGCAGGGGAGCACACAGGGGCCCAGAGACAGCAGTACACAGGTGAACTGAATAGGAGGGGCGGCGGGGGCAGCATACAGAGGAACCAATCTCCTCAATTTTCCTCCTGCAGATAGAGGAGGAAAAAGGAGAACAGTGATTTCTCTACATGCTGCCCCCGTCGCCCCTCCTATTCAGGTGTACAGGGGAGCCGCATAGGCCCCCTGGAGCATGGGGCCCGGTTGCAGTTGCAACCCCTGTTGTTGTGTGGGGCGGCTGCCTCCTTCTCTGTAGAGGTGCCATTCGGCCTCTGGAGGTCGTTCTGAGGGCCGGAGAAGTGGTCGAGACGAGCTGAACCCAGAGGTCCATGGAAGCGGACTGAGAGGGGACACACTGAAGGTCCTGTTTCTGCAGTATCGTGAGTACAGGGACTCGTGTCAAGGGGCCTGACCTGAGGGGGGCCACCCCTGCTCCTAGGATAGTCAGTGGACGGGTGTCAGCTGAAAGGGGATGCTAGTGAGAGTGTCCTAATGATAAGCTATCAATCCCCAAGTCATCTTGTCAGAGAGTGAAGAGAGCAAGAGACTTAACCCCATCTACACTTGTGGCAGTGTGGATTAAGGGCCTGGCCGTTCCTAAGTACTAAAGAAGTTCTGAATGTGGAAGTCCTCATCTATGTGAATAGTTCGATTGGAGTATCCCACTATTCCCTTCTCCTATCCCAATTACAAACTGAACAACAAATAAAACAAACACCCCTAGACTGTTTATCTCTGTGAAGAGCCAACAGGAGCAAGGAGGGATTCAGGAGTTTGATCTAATTACAACTGTGTGCTGGTAACCAGGGGAGCCCATCAAGGCAATTTCTAGCAGTCCCTGCAGGGGGCAGTGCTACAGAAGTATCAGGGAGAAAAAAATGGGCATCGATTACGGTATTTGAAAGACACCCTACTTTCATATACAATATTCATTTGGGACCTTTTAGAAATAGTGTAAGGTATCACGCCGTATGCAAACAAATATACAAACATTTTTATTTCCTTAACCAAAACCCCCCATTCTACTAGGCAAAATTAACCATATTCATTAAAAATGTTAAAAAATTAAGAGGTTGCATATTTATAGAGCCTCTTATTTTGCTTCTAATAGTCAGCATGACACCGCATATGCCACATTGTATCGAAAATAACTCTTTCAAGGCTGCCCCCAAGATGATACAGTAATTAAAGCGGACCTTCAGTCATTTTTTTCATCTTTCCATCTCTTAAATCTTCTGCCCTTAATGTTTTTAACTTTGGATAGTAAAACATTTTTTTCTGCCAGGAAATACTTTATACAGCCCACTTCCTCTTTCTTGTCTGGTAATTTGTCTAGGCTAACAACATCATGCACAGCTCTCTCATTCTCGTGAGAGTTTGCCAGCAAGGGAGGAGGGATGAGTCGTAGGAGAGCCAAGGAGAGCTGCAGAGCTGGAGGGGGGCTGGATGAGGGCGGAGATAACATGAGACTGCAGAGATCCATAAGTATTTATCAAGAGAGGAGAAATGTGCATTCAAGCAGTGGTGTGATAAAGAATATTAAACTGCGCTAACGTAAACGATTTAAATAAGGCTGCTAGCACAATCAACTGACAAAAAGTTGGTGGAAAACATGTGAAAAAATAGTGCAGCGCTAAAAAAAAAGTGTATAAATAGTCCATGAAAAATACACAAAATGGATTAAATAAAATGTAGGTCAGTCCCAAGTGAAGGAGTCTTTGGACAGTCAATTTCATTCCTTCACTTGGGACTCACCTCCATTTTCATTTAATCTATTTTGTGTATTTTTCATGGACTATTTATACACTTTTTTTAGCGCTGCACTATTTTTTCAAGTTTTCCACCAACTTTTAACCACTTAAGCCCCGGAGGATTTTCCTGCTAAAAGACCAGGGGGTATTTTGCGATTCGGCGCTGCGTGATTTTAACGGACAATTGCGCGGTCGTGCGACGCTGTACCTAAACGAATTTGACGTCCTTTTTTTCCCACAAACAGAGCTTTCTTTTGGTGGTATTTGATCACCTGTGCGATTTTTTTGATCAGGCGCTATAAACAAAAAAAGAGTGACAATTTTGCAAAAATAGCAATATTTTTCACATTTTTTTTATATGAAATTCCCCAAAAAAAAAATGTAAAAATCAAAATTTTTTAACATTTTCAGCCAATTTGTTTTATCCTACCTATGTTTGGTAAAAAAATCGCAAAAAGCGTATTTTTATTGGTTTACGCAAAAGTTATCGCGTTTACTAACAAAGGGAAAGATTTTTGTCATTTTTGTTGTTTTTTTTTTAACGCGTAATGGCGGCGATCTGCGATTTTTTTGCGGTACTGCGACATTGCGGCGGACAGATCGGACCCTTGGCCCCTCAATGCGGTAAAGTCAGCCTGTACCTTTAGCAGAGAAACAGCCCCAAAGCATTATGTTTCCACCTCCGTGCTTGACTGTAGGGAAGGTGACTGTAGGGAAGGTGACTGTAGGGACGGTGACTGTAGCGACGGTGACTGTAGCGATGGTGACTGTAGCGATGGTGACTGTAGGGATGGTGACTGTAGGGGATGGTGACTGTAGGGATGGTGACTAGCGATGTTGACTGTAGGGAAGGTGACTGTAGGGATGGTGACTGTAGGGAAGGTGACTGTAGGGATGGTGACTGTAGGGAAGGTGACTGTAAGGACAGTGACTGTAGGGAAGGTGACTGTAGGGATGGTGACTGAGGGAAGGTGACTGTAGGGATGGTGACTGTAGAGAAGGTGACTGTAGGGAAGGTGACTGTAGGGAAGGGGACTGTAGAGATGATGACTGTAGGGAAGGGGACTGTAGAGATGATGACTGTAGGGAAGGTGACTGTAGGGATGGTGACTGTAGGGAAGGTGACTGTAAGGACGGTGACTGTAGGGAAGGTGACTGTAGAGAAGGTGACTGTAGGGATGGTGAGTGAGGGAAGGTGACTGTAGGGAAAGTGACTGTAGGGATGGTGACTGTAGGGAAGGTGACTGTAGGGAAGGTGACTGTAGGGAAGGTGACTGTAGGGAAGGTGACTGTAGAGATGACGACTGTAGGGAAGGTGACTGTAGGGACGGTGTCTGTAGGGACGGTGTCTGTAGGGATGGTGACTGTAGGGACGGTGACTGTAGGGACGGTGACTGTAGGGATGGTGACTGTAGGGATGGTGTTCTTAGGGTCATAGTCAGCATTTTTCTTCCTCCAAACACGGCAAGTCCCCCTCCTCAAGAAGGCACATGTACAGTCATGTCAATGAACATCTAAATGATTCAGAGAAGGATTGGGAGAAAGTGCTGTGGTCAAATGAGACCAAAATGAAGGTCTTTTACATTAACTCGACTCGCCCTGTGTGGCTCAAGAAGAAGTACATTAAGGTCATGAAGTGGCCTAGCCAGTCTCCAGACCTTAATCCTATAGAAAATATATGGAGGGAGCTGAAACTTCGAGTTGGCAAGAGACAGCCAAGAAACCTTAAGGATTTAGAGAAAATCTGTAAAGTAAAATCTGAAGAGTGGACCAAAATCCCTCCTGAGATGTGTGAAAACCTGGTAACCAACTACAAGAAACGCCTGACCTCTGTGCTTGCCACCAAGTACTAAGGCTACGTTCACATCTTGGCGTTGCTATTTACAGGCATTTTTTAGGCGTTTTTTTCAGGCGTTTTTATGGCCGTTTTTTAGGTTGACAAGTGACCAATGGAAAAAAATAGAAACGCCTGTAATCTGCCCAAAAAGAAGCTCATGTACTTTTTTGAGTGTTGGGCATTTTGCTTAAAACGTCAAAACGCTCAGATGTGAACAGGGGCCATTGAAATGAATAGGATTTGTCTTGTTGGGCGTTTTTTGAGCTGATCCTAGAGCAGAAAAACGCCCCAAAAATGCCTAAATGTGAACTTAGCCTCAGTCATGTTTTGCTTGGGGATCAAATACTTATTTTACTCACTAAACTGCAACTTCATTTATAACATTTGTTTTATAGGGTTTTTTTTATGGGATTTTTTTTTGCAATATAAGTTTTATTAGAGTTTTATAGTAACAGTGAGAGAAAAGATCAATAAAAACAAAGTAACATTATGTATCATATTGCTTATGACATTAATAGTATAAAACTTGACAAATTAAAGCTCAACAGTAAAAGCGTAACAGGTATTGGTGCAACATTTATGTTGTATGCAACCATATTTTTACTAGGCTGTAGGTAATACTCTGTTTTCAAAGGAAGGGTGAGTTTTGAAAGAAATAAGAGAGAGAGAGAAAGAAACAGGTAACATATCTCCAGTGACATTCCAGGGTGAACTGATTGGTCCAGGTATCAAACACAACTGAGTACCACCGAGGCTCCAGACTGTCGTGGAATCTTTCATCCCGTGGTGAGCCTATCATAGTCCTCTGCAGTGTCGGGAAAGGTTATCCTGTGCTAAGGGCAAAGAAGCTAAACTCCTCTCCTCCCTTTACCTTAGCAGTGATGTTGCTGTTACTACTTCTGTCAGCCTTGTAACAGAATCAACTAGAACAGTGCACCCCCATCCCTACAATATACCATTGTGATCAGGGCAGCCCCCCCTCCTGACCCCCCTCCTTGTCCCAGCTCTGCCTGGGCCCAGCCAATCAAGGTGGCCAAAGGTACAGGGCAGGGAGAGGATGGATGGTTAAGGTTAGCAGTGATGTCAATGTCACTTCTCCTGTCAGCCTTGCAACGGAATCAACTGGAACAGCACTCCCCCATCCTTGCAATATACCATTGTGCCCAGGGCAGCCATCCCTCCTGCCCACCCCTTGTCCCAACTCTGCCTGGGCCCAGCCAATCAAGGTGCCCTAAGGTACAAGGCAGGGAGAGGATGGATGGTTAAGGTTAGCAGTGATAATTAGTTAGTGTTAGCAGTGATGTCGATGTCACTACTGCTGTCAGCCTTGTAACGGAATCAACTGGAACAGGGCTCCCCCATCCTTGCAATATACCATTAGGTCCAGGACAGCCACCCCTCCTTCCCACCCATTGTCCCAGCTCTGCCTGGGCCCAACCAATCAAGGTGGCCTAAGGTACAAGGCAGGGAGAGGATGGATGGTTAAGGTTAGCAGTGATAATTAGTTAGTGTTAGCAGTGATGTCGATGTCACTACTGCTGTCAGCCTTGTAACAGAAGCAACTGGAACAGGGCTCCCCCATCCTTGCAATATACCATGGCACCCAGGGCAGCCGCCCCTCCTGCCCACCCCTTGTCAAAGCTCTGGAACTCTGAGTAACTGAACAGGCACCAGATTCTCCACGTTTTATGAAATTTGTTGGTCAGATCCTTAGCAATGGCAAGGGTTTCTTCTAGGTTATAAATCCTCTCTACTGATCTCAGCCATTCCCCTATAGTGGGGGTTTGATCTGTTTTCCAGTACTTCGGGACTAGAGACTTAGCTGCATTCAGTAGGTGCTTGGTCAATGAATGTTTATACTTTGCAAGGGGGCTGTCAGAGACATGTAGGTTTTCGGTTGAATTTGTCAGTGGCGGCTGGTGCTCCACGGGCAGGGGGGGGGGGCGGCAGATGGGCCACACCATACCCCCCCGGACCACACCAGGCCACACACCATACCCCCCCCCCCCCCCCCGGCTCACTCACCCTGCCTGGATATGGGGAGGGAGGGCAGGCAGCAACAGCAGCGGCAGACGCAGCTTCGGCTTCTTCCCCCTCAGTCTTCTACGTCTCCTCCCTCCTCCTCCATGGCCAATAGCATGGCTTCTCCTTTCGGCCAATCGGGAAATGGGTCTCAGAACCCGCTTCCTGATTGGCCAGGTGGAGGATCCGTGTGACAATAGCAAATATTTATTCACTATTGTCACACAACTGGGTGGGCTTAGGGCGCAATGCTCTGCACCCCAAGACCCCCCCCCCCTTTTTTTTAGCCTATTAGAGCCTCTGGCTCTAACCACGTGCTGAAAAAAAAAGAAAAAAGCCCCATTGAACTCATGTACACTGCAGGTAGATTAGGGGGGCGGCGCCCCTGCGCCCCCAATGCACCAGCTGCCACTGGACATTCTGTGCCTATCACTTAAAATACACCTATGATAAAAATGATAGACCCTTCATTTTTTTGTAAGTGGGCAAACTTACAAAATCTGCAGGGGATCAAATCATTATTTTCCCCACTGTATTTTGTTACACATAGAACATTTTTTTTTCTCTCTGCATTTCCCAACACAGATATCTAAAAAGCTGATGAACAATTCAGCTGCTAAATATTTATTTAAAACTGAATATCAATTATGGGTCATCTGACACTCTAAGGGTCCAATCCCACTATGTGGTCTATTTATATAGAATCCATTAAGTAAATGTATCAGCAATCATTCACACAAACATCACAAATAATCCCCGTAATGTTTGTAATATGTCATTTTCTATCTATTTTCTATGACTGTCAGCTCCATCTATTGGCCCTAAAGCGGTATTGTACTGGACGACCGCAATCAGGAAAATACCGCAGTAAGGTCATTAGATGGAGCTCACGATCATAAGAAATACATGGGAAAGGACATTCCACACATATTTCAGACATTACAGGGATTATTTGTGCAAATGTTGGGATAGCACATTTTTTTTAAAAATAGACCCTTATGTGTTGCATTACCAGATTGTTATTATTATTATTTTTTTTTTTTTTTTTAGGCCATAGATACTTTAATGGGACCTCTTTGTCTAAGTGAACCATTGAGGCTTAGTTGTGTTCTCCTTTCGAATGTGCTGGCAATGTTCCGTAATGCATGAAAGAAATGCAACCGCAGCATTTCCAGCAATGCAGCAATACGAACACCATGTGCATTATATATAATGGGAAGCCAGAGGTAAAAACCTGAAACTGCTGAGCCTACATCCCAGTAACAATTGGAGAGAAAGGAACAACAACCCTCTATAGGACTTTAAGGGGCTCTAGTGTAATACACACATATAGAAGGTATATAAAGTAACACATTTTACAAAATGATAATGGTACATACTATTGATCGACCGATTATCGGCAAAGCCGATATATCGAGGCAAGATTTGCACTTTCCCCGATATATCGGAATCTGCCTTTTGATTTACCGATATTGCCGATATTTCGGGAAAGTGCTTGTACCGAAGTGATGCCTGCAGCTAGTGGCATCACCCCGGTACCGGCGTCCATAGCCAACGGTCGGCTGTCTTGTAATGACTACCGATGCGACTGAGAAGCCACTCGGCTGTCATTACAAGGAGCGGGAGGGGACGTCCCCCCCCTCCCACCGCCTTCCGTGGCTCGCCCGGGTCTCCTGTCCAACCGGGAGACCCCCGGCATCCTACCTTCACTGCCGCCGTCTGACCGGGTCTCCATCTGCACTGCCGCCGTCTGACCGGGTCTCCATTTCTTTTAATTCGGCGCCGCTGAGTACCCGGAAGTGATGTCATATGACATCACTTCCGGGTACTGGCGGTGCCGAATTAAAAAAACTTACAGCATTCAAAACAGCCAAACTTGGCGTTTTGAATGTTTTTAAGTGCAGAGGAGGGGTTTGGGGTCTTTTAGACCCCCAGATCCCTTCACCACAGTACCTGTATGGGTGTCCAACCTGCTGCCCTCCAGATGTTGCAAATCTACAAGTCCCATCATGCCTCTGCCTTTGGGAGCCATGTTTGCACATGTTAGCCATGCAATGCCTCATGGGACTTGTAGTTTTGCAACAGCTGGAGGGCCGCAGGTTGGAAACCAATGCACGGTGTAGAGTAGACAAAAAAAAAAAATTTTAATGTCCGAAAATATCGGCCAATACCGATATCCGTTGACCAAAATATCGGTATCAGCGGTAAAAAAAAACGATATCGGTCGATCAATAGTACATACAGTATGAATCATGAATTATTTATACTGTATGTACCATTATCATTTTGTAAAATAAAATTTGTTTATTTATATACCTTTTCTATGTGAGCCCCTTACAGTCCCATAGAGGGTTGTTGTTCCATTCTCTTCTCTATGTGCATTGTGGTGCACTTTACTGCAGGTGCGTATAATAAATAGCAATGCATGCATTAATGCGCATTGCCCTAACGCACGTTCTACAGATCCAAGAGATATACAGAGATATCCCTTTGTTATTGATATCACCGGGGATGATTTATTAATTTTGCAGCCAGCAGTCCCATCCTTTTGTTTATAAATTCTTTATTTAAATGTAGGCTTAAAACGCAAGAATAAAACCAGAAATAGCAAATAAAGAGAAACAAAAATCTGAGAGTACAAGAATACATAATAAATTATTATGCTAAGCAGTATAACATAATAAAAGCTGCAGAAAAAAAAAACAAAAAGTTCACACAGGCAGTGTTTGGTGGCTGATTAGCCTATCACAAAACCCCACACCCTGTTCCTCGGGGGCGGGGGATACTAAACCCTATGCAAATGCTGACAGGCCTTGTTTGCATACAATATTTGGGGCAATCCCATTGGTGTAGGGGTCGGTAAAGCTGAAGGTACACTGCTTTACCATTTTTTTTTTTTTTTGCACCAGTCAGTTCATGTGCTGTCAAGAAGCATCCTAATAGGAGGAGAGAGCAGAGTAACAGATGAGCTCATGGCTGTGCTGCTCCTCCTTTCACTGTCCAGCCATAGTCTGGGGCAGGTCCAGAATGACCTGGGCTCAGAGGAAGCAGGTTGAATGATGCTGGACATCAGACTGAGGACACCCGGCAGCAAAAACAAAAAAGCACTGCAGGGGTAATCTCAGGATTTAAGTTGAACATTGCAGCTAAAACATGTTTTATTTTATTTTTATACTTGGCTCTAATTTTTATTTTATTTTGCCTGAAATTCTGATTTAAACAATTTTATACAGCAATAAAAATTGAACATACATACATGTTCATAGACAAAATAGTTGATATTATCAGGCAGTACATTAGGAATGGAAAACAAAATAGAGAGAGGATTACCCGGCCATCGAGTGATTGCAATTTCTTTCATTTTTCTATAGGAAAAACATTTTGGAAAAATCTGTATTTATTTATTTTTTTTGCATCCCAAAAAGAGAAAACACAAAATTAAACTGTTTGTAAACCCTTCCAAATACCCAGTGAAGTGACTGGTCTCAGGTGATACACAGAGATGAAACAAACCCACCTACATAAGTTGTACCTGTTTATCTGCAGCACTCCCACATGATTATCCTGCATAAGTTGTACCTGTTTATCTGCAGCTGTCCCACAATATTATCCTGCATAAGTTGTACCTGTTTATCTGAATAATCCTACAAAATCTTCCTGCATAAGTTGTACCTGTTTATCTGTAGCCCGCCCAAAAAAATCTTCAAGTGTAAGCTTTACTTGTTTATCTGCAGCCCTCTTAGGCTTCATGCACACTGGTTTTTTTGTAAACGCTGTTCACCCTGACAGGAGAAAATCTGCGTTATGAACTCACCTAAGCAGTATATTTCAAAACAGTTTAGGTGAGTTTAGCAGAGTTTGGAGTTTGGGTGTTTATTTTATTGGCTAGAATTTTAACCACTTCCGGACCGCCCACCGTGTATTTATATTTACGTTGGTACACGGCGGGTTCACCACAGGATCACTTTTATGGGCAGCGGGAGAGGTACCCCCCCCCCCCCCCCAACACCACTTCCTGGTCCTTTTTCCCACTTACCAGAGCCTTTGGTAGCGGCAAAAGCGATCCGGCCCTGTGCAGTAATGAGCAGGAAGATGGCCCCCACTCAACGCTATGTCCCTGGAGGACTGGAGCGACGTCAAACATCACTTCCACCGAAAAAAAAAAAGAGAAAAAGTAAAATGGCTTTTTTTTTTTTTTTGCTTTTAAGTGTATATGAGAGATCTGAGGTCTTTCTTTTTGACCCCAAATCTCACAATAAAGAGGATCTGTCATGCTTATTTCTATTACAAGGGATGTTTACATTGCTTGCAATAGGAATAAAAGTGATCAAAAAACATTTTTTAAAGGAACAGTGTCAAAATAAAAAAGGAAAATAAATAAGATTAATAAAATGTAAAGCGCCCTGTCCCTCTGAGCTCGAGCGCAGAAGCGCCCACATATGTAAACCGTGTTCAAACCACACATGTGAGGTATCGCCGCGATCGTTAGAGCGAGAGCAATAGTTCTAGACCTCCTCTGTAACTCTAAACTGCTAACCTGTAAAAATGTTTAAAATGTCGCCTATAGAGATATTTAAGTACCGTAGTTTGTCGCCATTCCATGAGTGTGCGCAATTTTGAAGCATGACATGTTGGGGATCTATTTACTCGGCGTAACATCTTTCACATTATAAAAAAAAAAAAATTAGGCTAACTTTATTGTTTTCCTATTTTTTTATGTAAAATGTGTATTTTTATTTTTCAAAAAAAAAATGCGTTTGTAAGGCCGCTGCGCAAATACGGCGCGACAAAGTATTGCAATGATCTCCATTTTATTCTCTAGGGCTCTAAGGTGTCTAGGGTCTCTGCTAAAAAAAAATAAAAATAAAATGTAGATTATATATATATATACACACATATACACACACACATTTATATATATATATATATATATATATATAATGTTTGGGGGTTCTAAATAATTTTCTAACAAAAAATAGACTTGGTCCTTAAGTGGTTAATTTATTCTGGCTATTTAAATAAAGTGCTAAACGCGTATAGTGTTTAGGCGTGTTTATGCACGTTTAACAGCGTTTAGCATTTTTTGTGGTCCGAATTGCCTCTCCTGAACACGATTTTAGGGCATTCAGAAAACATCCTCTAAACTCCACTTGCTACTAAACTGCTAAAAACGTGTGCATGAACACATAGGATAACATTAGGGGAGTTTAAGGGCAGAAAGAAAAATGTCTAAATTCACAAAAAAAACAAAACGTGAGTTTAACAGCAGCAGTGTGCATGACGCCTTATAAAAACAATCCTTCAAATGTTGTACCTGTTTATCTGCAGCCCACTTTAACGCCATTCAAAGTACAGAATTTACGAATTTACAAGACCTGAGTGGAGGTAATGGGCTCACCCTCCTCTACACAGTCTCATAAGGAAACATGCACAGCCGAGGCTGTCAATCACTTGCTGCATGCTGGGGGGGGCTTTTCTCCCAGGGTTGCTTGGTGTCGGCATTACCTATTAGAAGTGAGTCATGTGGATAGCAGAGGAATGATGATGGAGACAGAAATCACACTTGGTGCTTTGGATTGAGATTAGTATACACTGTAGAGGGATATGCTATGTTCATTTTCAATTTTAAATGTTTACAACCACATTTATACTGGCTATTAATGGCGCATTTGTAGCATCGAGTCATTTTTATGACTTCCGCTATTCCGGGGTTTAAGTTTTTTCTGGGATAATCTAAGTATTATGGAGGAGGAAATTTCAAGTTTGCCAGATATTTGACGAACATTCAAGTGTAAAACCAAACCTTTTTTCCAGTTTTGGACAGAGTATGGAAGGGGTAGAGCCCCTGTCAGCCTTTTACCATCTTTATTTTTTTCAGGTAGTGATTGTCTCCAGTGAAGAAAGTGATGGAAAACCCAACATTTTTAAGTTGTCACAGGAGGAGGAAGTGAAAGAAAATCTTCCAATGGAGAAACCTGACCCTCCCTTTGTAGAGATCTCTTATTACTTCCTGCTGTGTCTCCAGGACAGGAAGTGAAGAGAAATCTCCCTGAACCTAACAGGGGTCCTAACCCTTCCCTAGTCTATTAAAAAAAAAAAAAAAAAGTTTTTGCTTTACATACATTTTAAGGGAAAGAAATTCCAAAGTCTTTGGTTTTATTGTAAGCAGCGTACAGTAATAAAAAAAATCAGGATTGTTTCCCAACTTCTGCCTTCTTCGTTAGGTCATCTACAGCGGGTTTTTTCTCGGAGGCGGCCGGTGCGGCATCAGACGGGTTCTTCGTTTTCTGAGGGTCTTTGCTTTCGTTCAGCACCTCCTCTTTAAAACCTACAAAATAAACACACAATGTAAATCAGGGCCTAAGGCCCACCTGTGCAGTAATCATGCTGTCAGACATGGGACTAATGGGCCATACACACTATAAGATTTTCTGAAGACTTTTTCCTTTAGACTTCCCAAAACCATATAATATGAGGTCAAACCTAAACACTTTCAACTTGTATGCAATCTGGCCGACCCTTCCACTACATAGAAAAGGTAAATCTGAAGGAAAAAGTCTTCAGAAAATCTTATAGTGTGTATGGCCCTTTAAGCCCCGTACACACGTACCGAATGTCGGCCGAACGATCGGCCGTCTTTTGTCCAGGGCTGTCCTGTCGGTTGAAAAGTGCTAAAGACTGCACACAAATTTTGTCGGCCAACAACAGCCGACTGCAGAAGTGATGTCATGTGATGGTTAACTTTCCGTGTGTTTTTGCTTCTCTGAGCATGCCCAGTCTTGCTCATCTGCTGTTAGTCGGCCGAATTCTGTACTTACTGGCGAACAATCGGCCGTTCTGGTGACAGCCAACAAAAATTTTATAGCCTGCACACCCGATTCTGTTCGGCCGAAAAGTCGCAGTCGGTTGTCGGAAGCATCATACTAACAAGCCGACAATCGGCCGATCGTTCGGCGGCTGAATATTTACGGCCGACAATCGCTACGTGTGTATGGGCCTTAAGTCACAAGCAAGTCTCAAGTCTTAACCTTCAAATCTCAAGCAAGTCCCAAGGTACTAAGGGCTCTTTCACACGGGTGATCCGATCAGATCCGCCTGATCGGATCCTCCATGCAGCTCTATGGGGCAGCGGATGTCAGTGGAGACACCTCCGCTGACACCCGCTGCCATCCGCATCCGATCCTGTCCGTGAAATCCGGACGGATGGAAACCCTATTTTTCCATCCGTTCAGGGATCGGATCGGATCGGATGAGAGCGGACAGACGGTCCGCTCTCATCCGATCTCCCATAGAGAGCAGCGGGAGCTGTGACACCTCCCTCTCCGCTCTGCAAGCGGAGACGGAGCTGTCATCCGCCCGGCTCAGCAGGGATCGGCGGATCGATCCCCTCTGAGCAGCACGGATCCGCCTACGGAGGCGGACCGTGAGAAAAGGGCTCTTAGGCGAAAAGCAAGCAAGTCAAGGTCAAGTCCCTGCTAGAAGTCAAGCAAGTCAAGTCATTTATTTTGGTCAAATCACAAATCAAGTCAAAATACTGATCTACCCCAATTTTCACATTTAAATCAGTTAAAAGTCAGTGGTCAGGAAAGGTTTTGTTTTATTTTCAACATTAGCAAAACTACTTATTGTTTTTTTTCTTGGCATATTAAAGAAACACTTTGAATGCCCAAACAGCTCAAAATCCTTTGTCCAGTCATGTTTCAACACCACAGTCACTAAAAACATGTTAAATATTTCCATTGTTAAACAGCCAGTGTCCTAAAAATCAGAACACACTGAGGTGTTTTAAGTGACTGTGGTGTCAGAAACATAACTTTTGCTTTAAGACATCTTGAGAAAATGCAAATATTTAAAAAACGTAAAAAGTCCTTTCGAGTCATACACAGTGCCTTGTGAAAGTATTCGGCCCCCTTGAACTTTTCAACCTTTTGCCACATTTCAGGCTTCAAACATAAAGATATAAAACTGTAATTTTTTTTGAAGAATCAACAACAAGTGGGACACAATCATGAATTGGAACGAAATTTATTGGATATTTCAAACTTTGTTAACAAATAAAAAACTGAAAAATTGGGCGTGCAAAATTATTCAGCCCCCTTTACTTTCAGTGCAGCAAACTCTCTCCAGAAGTTCAGTGAGGATCTCTGAATGATCCAATGTTGACCCAAATGACTAATGATGATAAATAGAATCCACCTGTGTGTAATCAAGTCTCCGTATAAATGCACCTGCACTGTGATAGTCTCAGAGGTCCGTTTAAAGCGCAGAGAGCATCATGAAGAACAAGGAACACATATATCTTTTTATATAAAGATATAAAAACTTTAAACGACACTTTTTATGGATATCTTTAAGAAATGGCTTTCTTCTTGCCACTCTTCCATAAAGGGCAGATTTGTGCAGTATACGACTGATTGTTGTCCTATGGACAGAGTCTCCCACCTCAGCTGTAGATCTCTGCAGTTCATCCAGAGTGATCATGGGCCTCTTGGCTGCATCTCTGATCAGTCTTCTCCTTGTATGAGCTGAAAGTTTAGAGGGACGGCCAGGTCTTCGTAGATTTGCAGTGGTCTGATACTCCTTCCATTTCAATATTATCGCTTGCACAGTGCTCCTTGGGATGTTTGAAGCTTGGGAAATCTTTTTGTATCCAAATCCGGCTTTAAACTTCTCCACAACAGTATCTCGGACCTGCCTGGTGTGTTCCTTGTTCTTCATGATGCTCTCTGCGCTTTAAACGGACCTCTGAGACTATCACAGTGCAGGTGCATTTATACGGAGACTTGATTACACACAGGTGGATTCTATTTATCATCATTAGTCATTTAGGTCAACATTGGATCATTCAGAGATCCTCACTGAACTTCTGGAGAGAGTTTGCTGCACTGAAAGTAAAGGGGCTGAATAATTTTGTACGCCCAATTTTTCAGTTTTTTATTTGTTAACAAAGTTTGAAATATCCAATAAATTTCGTTCCACTTCATGATTGTGTCCCACTTGTTGTTGATTCTTCAAAAAAAGATTCAGTTTTATATCTTTATGTTTGAAGCCTGAAATGTGGCAAAAGTTCGAAAAGTTCAAGGGGGCCGAATACTTTCGCAATGCACTGTATGTCTTAAGTCAAAGTCAAGTCGAGTCTTTTGTTAATTTTAGTCAAGCAAGTCTCAAGTCTTCAAACTGGTGACTTAAGTCTGACTTAAAGCGGAGTTCCGGCCACAAAATCGACATAGTCGATTTTGGGCCATCCGCTTGCTTTTGGTCACCTGAAAAACAAATGGATAGTTACGATTTTTTTTTTTTGGTTACTTACCTTGTTATTGAAAAAAAATAAAAATATACTCACCTTTCTTCCTCCCTCTGCGGCCGCCCGTGCCGTCTCTTCCTCTTTGCATTAATTCCTGGGAGCTGAACGCCATCGCTCCCAGGAATCAATGCGCCTGCACCGGCCCCGCTGGTCACTTCCGGTGCAGGCGCGTCATCCCTCCACAGCTTCTGGGCATGCCCAGAAGCTGTTTAGCAGGGAATGACGTGCCCACACCGGAAGTGACGAGAGGGGCCGGTGCAGGCGCATTCTGGGAGAAGAGGACACGGAAGAGGACGCAGAAGAGGACGCTGTGGCTTCAGCTGCCCACATCCGAGATGGCAGCGCTGGAGAAGAAATTTTCAAGGTAAGAATTTCTTCTAAGAGTCGGTTCACACTATGGCGACACGACTTCGGGGGCGACTAGTGAAGTCGCCGTGCACCGCGACTTCGGCGCGACTTGCACGGACTTCACATAATGGAAGTCAATGCAAGTCGCTCCGACTTCGGTCAAAAGTAGTGCAGGAACCTTTTTCTAAGTCGAAGAGACTGGAGTCGCTCCTATTAGAACGGTTCCCATAGTACAGAATGGAGCACGACTTGGTCGCCTGACAAGTCGCGGTAGTGTGAACCGGCAGTAAAAGGTAAGTGCGACCCGGGACAGTTCAGAGGCTATCCATTGTGGAATGCACTAGCCCTGACTGTCCCGGGGGTATTTTTATTGAAAAAACGTTTTCGTGGCCGGAACTCCGCTTTAAGTCAAGTCATGTGACTCAAGTCCCCCACCTCTGCATGTTGTCTAATCAGCATCTTGATCTTCCACACCTGTGAGGTGGACGGATTATCTCGGCAAAGGAGAAGTGATCACTAAAGCCCCGTACACACATACCGATTGTCGGCCGTGAATATTCGGCCGACGACCGATTGGCCGATTGTAGGCTTGTTAGTATGATGCTTCCGACAGCGCATTTTCGGCCAAACAGAATCTGTCGTGCAAGCATTAAAATTTTTGTATGTCGACACCAGAACGGCCGATTGTTCGCCAGTCAGTACAGAATTCGGCCAACATTCAGCAGATTTGCAAGACTGGGCATGCTCAGAGAAGAAAAAAGACAGGGAAAGTTAACTATCACATGACATCACTTCTGCAGTCGGCTGTTGTTGGCCGACAAAATTCGTGTGCAGTCTTTTGGCACTTTTCAGCGGACAGGACATCCCTGGACAAAAGACGGCCGATCGGTCGGCCGACGATCGGTACGTGTGTACGGGGCTTAACACAGATTTAGACAGATTTGTGAACAATATTTGAGAGAAATCGGCCTTTTGTGTACATAGAAAAAGTCTGAGATCTTTGAGTTCAGCTTATAAAAAATGGGGGCAAAAACAAAAGTGTTGCATTTATAATTTTGTTCAGTAAAGTTGTCTGGGTGCTGTGAATAGCTTTTCTAGCTGTGTCCAAAATGTAGGACTTACCAAACAAGCATGAAGGAGAGTCCAAAACATTCGGTGCCACCTGTGACAAAAGAGACAAATTTCTATAGATATTTCTTAATGTATAATCTTCAACTTGTATTAACATTTCACCTTCTACCTGCTGATCCTAACAGGGGGCACAGTAGACCAGCTGTGTGCAGTATGTTCCCTTCACTTGATGTACAAAAAAAAGCGAGCATCTAGTTGGGGGTTTACCTATGGGGTTCTGATTTTTGATTCTGTTGCGCACACTCAGGAAACGGGAGGCAGAATATGCTATCAGCATTACAAAACAAAAAACATGCACTAGGAGCTAAGGAGGATGCACACCCCAAATTCTACTGAAAAAAAGCAGGAAGAGATTCCCCCAGGGGTTTTTAGGCAGCAGTTCATTAATAAGACATGTGCTCGTAAAAGTATAAAGTTTTTATCAAACACTTAAGCCCCGGAGGATTTTCCTGCTCAAAGACCAGGGCCTATTTTGCGATTCGGCACTGCATGATATTAACGGACAATTGTGCAGTCGTGCGAAGCTGTACCTAAATGAAATTGACGTCCTTTTTTTCCCACAAACAGAGATTTCTTTTGGTGGTATTTGATCACCTGTGCGATTTTTACTTTTTGCGCTATAAACGAATAAAGAGCGACAATTTTTAAAAAATAACAATATTTTTGAAATTTTTTTATATGAAATTCTCAAAAAAAAATTTCAAAATCTAAATTTTTTAACATTTTAAGCCAATTTGTTTTCTGCTACATATTTTTGGTAAAAAAAATTGGTTTGCGCAAAAAAAAGGTGAAAAAAAGGTGTCAATTTCATTTGGGTTCAGCGTCGCACGACCGCGTAATTGTCCATTAAAGTCACACAGCGCCGAATCGCAAAATAGGGCCTGTTCTTTGAGCAGCCAAATCCTCCAGGGCTTAAGTGGTTAACACCCACTAAGCTGGCAAAATTTTACAAACAAACATCTCATCTATTTTGGAGAAATTGCGGACAAGCAGGCGACATCTTTCATATAATGTGGGAATGCCCGATCCTTCATGTTTACTCGCAAGGGATATTTTGAATTATCTCAATGGTGACCCACACCAAAATCTCCCCCTCACCTAATTTATCCCTACTAAATCTGACAATAGAAACCTTCCCACCATTTGCTCGACATTCGGTAACACATCCTCCTAGCAGCCAGACTCAGTATTACCAGGCGTTGGAAGAAACAGCAACCTCCTTCAACAGTAGATACCCTGGATCTGACCCACAAACATTGCTCATATAAATAGATGCTTGCATCTAGCTGAGGTTCCTGCCGAAAATCCCCTTCCCTATGGCAACCTTGGCTGCAGTGGTACCATTTAATACACCAACTATTTCCACCATGATTCCATGAGTGATCACACTGGAAACAAACACCTACAGACCCTAAACACCCTATAACAGTGATGGAGACCCTTGGCACCAGATTTCCCATGATGCTCAACTACACTTCAGAGTGAATGAGCATCATGTGAAATGTAGTTCCAAAACTTCTAGGGTGCCAAGCTTCGCCATCACTGCCCTATAAGTTGAACGAGACAACCATGGTTCACATTCCGGACATAGTTTTCGACACATAATTACTCTTGTTACTAGACTGTTCTTTATTGTATACTGACTTCATTTTCGACTCTGTCACAGATTTACGCTTCACCTGACAAAATTGTTGACAGGTATAGTTCTTGTATATGTCATTTACTCGACTATTTGTTACTTGTATTATGTAAAATTTTCTCAATAAAAATAATTAGGATTATTCCACAGTGGGGTAAACCCTAGGGGGCCCCTTAATAGACCGTGCCTCTTTGGATGCTTACCACACTCTCCTGAAAAGACCGGCCATCGTGGAAGAAGGTGGTATACTCCGTATATCCATCTCCAGATGGGAACTGGCTGTTCCCATCTGGAGATGGATATACCAGGAATCACAGGCTCATTGCCTTCTAAAGTTCCAAGGTGTCATCACATATCACAGGGGGGAAGAGCTTGTCCATGGATGTACCTTCATTCACATTTGCCCAGGGCTACAGTGTACAGAACTTACCGGAATGGTTTTTGGAGGTTCCTGACAGACAGGTGACTCAATGCTTAAATCTTTCATGATTTTTTCCACATTTGGAAACTCCCCCTGAAATAAAAATGATACAATATTCTAGAGAATAGACAAAAATTAATAGCAGTTACATAGCAGACTTTTTTTTGGCCATCATGTCTAATTAGTCCTTTGCCATAATCTTCTGGTCGACAAATAAGGGTACAGGTGGTGGAGCATTACTGAAGCAAGTGTTGGTACTAGGCAGGTGCAGTTTACTTTCTCCACTGCAGGTGGCTCTAAACCGCATCAGTATTGCAGCGGAGAGGAAGTCAGGAGGAACATGGTTACTCTATGGTTTCCTTGGTCACTAGGGGAGCTATCTGATTGGATGCTGCCATCTCATGTGACTCTGGCGACCATGTTGGGTCAGACAGAGTCTATTTAAGGTCCTGGCTCCTGAGCTTGGCACGCATTTCGCATGTGGGTAGTATAGAGACACGTCACCCATCAGACAGTGATTAGCGGCAGGGAGAGGTTCTAGACGAGTAGGAAAGACTAGGGGCAAGCCCTTCCTGGAAACGACCCCATTTGGGTACAGACCAGCCAGGTCACATTCCGCCTCTCAAGACAGACACTGTTGCAACATCTGGGACCTACTCCTCTACACACTGCTGTTATATGCTGTAAATGTTCTTGGTTGGGTGTCTTTCCATGGGTTGTTATGAATTACTCGATTCGGCAGTAATACAAGTTCTGTTCTCTGCAACTGGACTTTGCGTGTTTACTGCTGCTGCACCACACTACACATCCCCAATCAAGGGTTTGACTTAATTAGGGTAGCTACCTATATTAGCTTCATATCTACTGGGACACTTTACACAAATGTTAACTTAAAGGTTCAGTCCATATGCAACTGATGTCCCCACCCAGAACCACCAGGTCAACGTATAATGTGTAGTTTGTACTGATCTGGGGGGCAAATGCCCACCTGACCCTTAGCCCAGTCCTCCCCTGCATTGAGCCTTTATGCCATCTTGATGTGTGGAGCCAAGTTCAATGCAATACAATTGGACTTACTGATGTTTCACAAGAAGGAAATCCCACATCTTCACCGGGTCTTCCAAAAAAGTCTCCAAAGCCAAGTCCACCAGGCTTTACTGATGCATCAGCCTGGTAAGAGTAAAGAAAATCATTCTGAAGATTTTGGGAGGTAAGGTGCTAACATATGGGGGAAGTGCTATCAAGGTAAGGAATTTACCTGGAGTGGGCAAAATGACAAGTGTACTTTAATGTATGAAGAGTTAACAGTTCTTTGGGCCAATCAGGTTCTCCCTTTCATGTTTCTAATGCAATATTAGAAAACCCTTATTATACGTCACTACAGCTTATGAAAGACTGACATACTGCAGGATGTGTGGCTATCCCTCTTCTCTCTCCGATCCCAGATTCAAAGACCTATTAGGTCTTGCACTCAGCTTTATAAGTACCTATCTTACCTTGCCTTACTGAAATCACCATCTAGTATTTCTTTATAGGTTTGTAGCACACACCTTGGTAGGTTGCTAGAAAGGTTAGGAATTTTTTTTTTTTTTTTTTTTGCTCCCCTGTAATCAGTGGAGCAGTTTGTGATTGCTTTGGACTGTTCTAGACTTCACTGGCTGTGGGTTCGACTGCTTCCTCCTGCCTTCTGGAGGATTCTAGAATGTAGTGGGATGGAAGAGGCAGACCCACAGCCTAAATACTGTATTTATGTGGTCTTGGCTAATCCCTGATGGAGGATGCCCAGTAGATGGCTGAGGAGTGCATAAATAGTCTAGGACCTGAGGTAGCCCTCTTCTTGTCCAGGAGAAGTTCCCAGCCCGAACAGCTGCTGCCCTTTTGGGCAGTTAAGCTGTACTTCTACATGTGCTCATCAAGGTCCTGTAAGATTCTGGTACCTATGGTACCCTTATTGCCCATTTTCCTTTCTATATTGCGTCCCACCTTTTTAGTTAGGTGGAACGCATATACCTTTAAGCCGGATGACGTCATCGCTGAGCGCCGCTCTGAGCGGCTATTTCAATCGCCGGCTTTCTCTCTCACATTGTTCATTCAAACCTCATGCTTACAAGCTTGACTTATGCTGCCGGAACCTCCAGCTACTCTCCTTTACCTGGAACAGACCGGAACCTCGCTACTGATCCCGTATCTCGCTACCGGATCACTCTCTCACTACTGGACCCCTCTACTTACTAACCTTACTAGTGATAAGTACCCCACAGGGGAATCCTCCATAACTAACTTACACTATCTACTTCTGCACATTAAGGACTGTTACTATCTATGCATACTAATTCTATCATCTGCACTGTTACATAGATTGCTAGCTCTTGAGTCTACTACCATCTATCCTTGCACTGGGTTAGTCTATCCTGTATATGTCATCTGCTGTCCTTACCACCTGTTACCATACATGATTACTAAACCTATCTGCATTCTACCTATTACCATCTACCACTCTCCTGAACATTACTATCAAGTGCTTATCATTACTGTCACTGCTCACACCTGTCCCTTCAGCACATCACCTCCATACTGCCATATACATCCTATCACTCCAGGAACATCTTATTGAGTGTGTGTATATCTGTATGCTGAAGCAGACAGGCCCACAGTGATGAGTCTGGAGAGTTGGATCTGGTATTCCAACACATCTCTACATGACTACTGAGTGGAGATTCTGCAGCTGCAAATCCAGCTTACTATAAAAACGCAGGAGCATTACAGGTCCCAGCTATATTAAAAGCTGAGGGGCCTGTTCTGCTAAAACCTGCTGGAACCGATTAAGGGATTTTACTGAGGATCTGGTCTGGGCTATAAGGGAGAAGGGAGAATTAGGGAAAAGAAATTTCACATTTTGTGGGCCAATGTCCTCCATCTGTGATACTTACTGAACTGCCTTCTGGAATTTCTTTTGGGATAGTTGATTGAATGCCCAAGTCTTTCATTATTTTTCCCACATCAGGAAGGGCCTGTAAGAGATTGGAAAAAGAAATTCTTAGAGGACATCAAATTTGAGAAAATAGATCTGAAATATCCTTTCTTATTTATAAAAATGGGACAATGACCGTGCTGGGATCACTTGTGCCTTAAAGTAAGCTTGTAATGGACTGTAATTGCTGCCCTCCTTCTAAAAATGCTAGTTGCTTGCTTATTACCCCTCTTTCGTGCTGATTAGATCTTCACGGTGTAATTAATAAAGCGCTACAAAAGTGTCTTCAGTAAAGTGCTCCTAAAGTATCTTCAGTAAAGTGCTCCCAAGGTATCCTCACAGTGTTTCAATAAAGTGCTCTTAAATTATCTTCACATTATATCATTAAAGTGTTCTTAAAGTATCTTCATGGTGTACCAATGAAATGCACCTGAAGTATCTTCACAGTGTTTGAGCAAACTACTCATAAAGTATCTTCACAATGCATCAATTACGTGCTGCTAAAGTATCTTCCAAGTGTATAAATAAAGTGCTCCCTCCAATGGTATTTTCTGTGAAAAACCATAAAGGGGGAATTCATAAAGGATGTGTAGACACCTTTTGGAATTCTATCTGGCCTCCCAACTGTAATTTTCGGCATTTGTGCCAGATTTATGTATCTGTCAAAAAATGAATCTGTTGGAGGCCTTCTTCGAGGTTGAAGTGTCCATACTGGACATTCCTTCCTCAGTGCCCCCCCCCCCCCCACGCAGCCTCTGCGTCCATCACATAGACAGACACATTGCCGAGAGGTTTTGTAGTAGGGTGGGTGAAGCCTAATTGGGAATCAAAAGACTAGTTCAGCATCAGGTACATCTTGCCTGTGATTGACAGTTCAAAGCAGTGAGGGGGGTGAAATGCACCAGAGGCAAGTCCTGGGTTGAATCAGGCTGGAGCCATCTTGTTGACTCGATGTGTGGTGGTGTTTCTCCCTTTCCAGTATAGGCGGACTCAGTCGTTATTCAGTGCAATAGCGGCATTTGAATCCCCCTACTGCCATCCGCTGTCAATCAAGGTGGACTTGATGGGGAACTAGTGTCTCAGTTCCTCATCAGGCTCCACCTACTTAACAGGCGCTTTGACTGTGGGGATTAGTTCCCCATCGGTTCTGCCTCTCTTTTGACCCAAGTCAAATCCCAAATATGAACTTTGCCATATTTGACATTGCTGTTGGCTGGGGAATCTCCTGAAGCTGATCCTAATTACCGCCAGTTTCCGAATCTGAACTCTTAAAGAAACGGTCACTGTCATAGCAATAGGTTCTTAAAGTGGCAGTAGTAAGTACTACCTGAATTTGTTACATGTGTTTGTAATGCTATTGAAACTGGCTCCTACAAAGAACCTAGTGCTTCTACAAAGAACTAGAGTTTTTTTCCCACCACTACTGGTTTCTAAGTATCAGGACTGGTTTGAATGGGACTAAAGGTTGAGGTATTTGGAACTCCACATCTTAAGAAGAACACATTGATACATTGGGCCTCTTGCCTCCTGATTTCACCTATCCAATAGCTGGAAGGAAACACCTAACCCTAAAATTAAACTTGTATACTGAACTATTTTGATGTGCAGACCCATACACAACTCCAAAGGTTTGGATTCACAGATGACTGGAGGCTGAGTTATTTGGAACTCCATATCAAAGCAAGAACACTTTGATACATCAAGCCTCCTGCCTACTGGTTTTGCCTATCCAATAGATGGAAGGAAACACCTAGCCCTAAAATTAAATTTGTATACTGAACCATTTTGAGGTGCAGGCCCGTACACAGTCCCATATGTTTGGACTCACAGATGACTGGAGGCTTCTTTGAACTTCACACCTTGGGAAGAACACATCCATGCATACCAAGTCTCTTGGTTCTAGCTATCCAATAGCTGGAAGGAAACAACCCTTTCCCATTATATCTATGTAGTAAACCATTTTGATGTGCAGACTCACAGATCTTTCAGGATAAGGCAGATTCGCAGATGTTTCAGGATAAGGCAATCGCACATCTTTAGCAGGACTTCCTTCTGAGCCTTCAAACCCAACAGGCTTCCCCGACATAGCAGCCTGATAATAGAAAACAAATAAGATTGAGGAAACTGGAAAGTACAGGGTGGTTATTTATAGTTATGTTCTCTGGTTCCAGCCCAAAAGTGCAATTTTAACCCCTTGACACCCTTTAAGTGTCCTTTACCTGGGAGGTGGCACAGCTTCTGTATCATAAAACCCCTGTGAATGGCTCTCCGTCAGATCTCTCTGGCTCCCAATCCAAAGGCTTGACTGAGAGCTGTTGGTGAGCGTGGTCAGTGTGCTGGTAGTGCGGCACCAGCACTCTCTCAGCACCCAAACCTTATGCCGCAATGGACGCATACGTGTGGCAGCTGGGCTTTAGGCCTACCTTTCTCTGCGCTGGTTGAATGTTATATGGAAGGGAACACCCTTTCACAATCAGTGGGGTCAGTAGGAAGTGTTGATCATTCCAAAAACTCTTAGCTGGGCATGTTACATAAACATCTTCAATACCGAGCACTTTCACCTCCTTCCTGCTCAGGCCAATTTTCAGCTTTCAGCGCTTTCATTTGCACTTTAAATGAAAAGTGCACGGTCATGCAACACTTTACAGATATGACATTTTTATCATTTTTTGAGACAGATAGAGCTTTCTTTTGGTGGTATTTAATCACCACTGGGATTTTATTTTTTGCTAAACAAAGGAAAAAAGACAGAAAATTTTGCAAATAGTAATTTTTCTTCTTCACTAATGTGCATGATGAGGCTGCACTGATGGGCACTGATGAGGCTGCAATGATGGGCACTGATGAGGCTGCACTGATAAGGTGGCACTGATATGCTGCACTGATGATCAGTGCCCTGATTATCAGTGTAAATGTCCCCTGTGTCTGGTTATCGGCTTTCCTTTCCTCAGACACTGACAGCGCTGAGGAAAGGAAATGCTGACATTTGTTTACATGTAATCAGCTGTGATTGGACACAGCGGATCACATGGTAAACAGCCTACTTTATCGACTCTTTACCCTGATCAGTGACGCGCTTTGTCTGAGGAACAAAGCTCACCACGGATCGCCCCGTTGCACTCCCCTGAGGGTGCGCACATGCACCGTGATGTGAAAGAGGTCTCATGATGTCCGGTTAGGATGGTAAAACCACTACCCGGCCATCATTCTGTTATAGGCTGGGCGGGAAGGTGTTAAAGAACGCAATATTCAGAGATGAGGAAGAGGCCAGGGTCATAAATGTGGGGTCTCCCAGTTTCCAGCATCAGTATGGATCCTTGGAGGAAGGACTGGATGTGTAGAAATTGGAGGAAGAAACTGAATAGGACTGGGGGTCGGATGACCGGAGCAGTTCAGCCAGTCCAAGTGTTCCTGAAGAGGAGACTAGGGATTCCGTAGTGCGAGGACAGTGCACCAAGAATCTGGGGTTCTGTGAGGCCTATACTAATCGGGTCCCAGATCTATCCCCACTTCGAAACTATGGCGGGCTCGGGATCAAAATGAGGCCTATGTCTCCCTCATCAAAAGAGAGGAGACCCTATATTCCCCCATCTGGGAGAGGTAACCGGAAAACCCTCCCCAGATTCTCCAGGATGCAAAGATTGATACAGCGGAAGGTGGCCTTAGAGTATGGGTATGACTATGCCTATGCTCCACGGGAGGTCATGCTGGAGATAGAGGCCAAAAGAGAAGCCTGGTGTGATGAGGCTGTGTGGGACTTTCTCTTTGCCCCCAAACCCTATCGCAATCAGTGTAAGCTGGACTTATGGAAGACCTTCTTGTCGGTGAAGGCGCAGTGGAATCAGGGCGGGCTATCTACATAGACCAAATAGAGGTCCGCCACCCACATGGATCTGGCCAGGCTTGGTCAGTCAGAGTTCGGGATGAGGAGGGGAAAGTTGTGCAAATCCCCTAACTGGATTTCTACTGTTGAGAAGAGACTGTTGTACCCAATTGAAGCTGGCTAGCCTATGCTCATTAACTGAGAGACATACAGGGAAAAAAAGAAAAAAAGAGAGAAAAGTTCAAAGTTCAGTTGTTGCTGGGGCTTATGCCCTATTCCCGTTATCCCTTCCCCTTCTATTCTTGCAGAAGGGGTTGAGGAAGCTACAAGACACCACTGGCTAGTGGACTCACTTCAGAGGGCCGACCCTCTAATTTTCCAGGAGGAAAGGACTGCAATGTGCTGTTCAAGAGATCCATTGGGCCATCGGGCCAGGATCATGGATTACAAATTGTAAAGAGTTCTAAGTGAACTATCTTGGGCCAATGGGACAGTGACAGAACTCTGTGAGTGGCTGCCTGGAAGAAGTAGGCAGCAATCTGAGAATCTTTTGGTGGGGGAGTGCCCTGGTGCCAGGGGCCCCTGAAGAAACTACTAACCCCTACAGGACTGATCGGTTGCTCAGGCTCCGAAAACGAAGTTCCTGTTAGAGGAAAACTGGGTGCTGAGTGTTGCCAGTGAAAAGGACACTGCAAGCGCCAGTTTCTGGACTGTTCGTGCCTTCCTGGCCTTGGGGGTGTGACCAACCAGTAGTAGGTAGTCAGTGGCAGGGTTCAGGGTCACCTTGGAGGAGCGATGCTGAGCGCCGGGTCAAGACTGACAGATATTGTACCTACTGGATCACCTAGTTAGGGATGCTGGGTGAGAAGGCTGCCCCCATGTGGAGGGTCTTCTCACCACAATAAGTTAGACTTGTGGTTACTCAAAATATCAAGTCTCTTGGCTCTTGGTTCTAGCTATCCAATAGCTGGAAGGAAACAACCCTTTCCCATTATTTCTATGTAGTGAACCATTTTGATGTGCAGACTCACAGATGTTTCAGGATAAGGCAGATTCGCAGATGTTTCAGGATAAGGCAATCGCACATCTTTAGCAGGACTTCCTTCTGAGCCTTCAAACCCAACAGGCTTCCCCGACATAGCAGCCTGATAATAGAAAACAAATAAGATTGAGGAAACTGGAAAGTACAGGGTGGTTATTTATAGTTCTTATGTTCTCCGGTTCCAGCCCAAAAGTGCAATTTTAACCCCTTATCACCCTTTAAGTGTCCTTTACCTGGGAATACCTGGGAGGCGGCACAGCTTCTGTATCATAAAACCACTGTGACTGGCTCTCAGTCAGATCTCTCTGGCTCCCAATCCAAAGGCTTGACTGAGAGCCGTTGGTGAGCGTGGTCAGTGTGCTAATAGTGCGGCATCAGCACTCTCTCAGCACCCAAACCTCATGCCGCAATGGACGCCCACGTGTGGCAGCTGGGCTTTAGGCCTACCTTACACTGTGCTGTTTGAATGTTATGTGGAAGGGAACACCCTTTCACAATCAGTGGGGTCAGTAGGAAATGTTGATCATTCCAAAAACTCTTAGCTGGGCATGTTACATAAACATCTTCAATACCGAGCACTTTCACCTCCTTCCTGCTCAGGCCAAATTTTCAGCTTTCAGCGCTTTCATTTGCACTTTAAATGAAAAGTGCACGGTCATGCAACACTTTACAGATATGACATTTTTATCATTTTTTCGAGACCGATAGAGCTTTCTTTTGGTGGTATTTAATCACCACTGGGATTTAATTTTTTGCTAAACAAAGGAAAAAAAGACTGAAAATTTTGAAATAAAACCCTTTTCCTTAGTTTCGGTTATACAATTTTGCAAATAATAATTTTTCTTCTTCACTGATGTGCACTGATGAGGCTGCACTGATGGGCACTAAAGAGGCTACACTGATGAGACTGCACTGATGAGACTGCACTGATATGTTGCACTGATGGACATTGATATGCTGCACTGATGATCAGTGCCCTGATTATCAGTGTAAATGTCCGCTGTGTCTGGTTATCGGCTTTCCTTTCCTCAGACACTGACAGCGCTGAGGAAAGGAAATGTCGATTGCCGACATTTGTTTACATGTAATCAGCTGTGATTGGACACAGCTGATCACATGGTAAACAGCCTACTTTATCGACTCTTTACCCTGATCGGTGACGCGCTGTGTCCGAGGAACACAGCTCACCACTGATCGCCGCGTTGCACTCCCCTGAAGGTGCGAACAAGCACCGTGAATGTGAAGGACATCACATGATGTCCAGTGAGGATGGTAAAACCACTGCCCGGCCATCATTCAGCTATAGGCCGGGAGGGAAGGTGTTAATGAACGCAATATACAGAGATATGGGAAATGGTATTGACATAAACACCCAACCCCACAACATTTGTTCCACATGCAAGAGACACACCTATTTACCATTAAATGTTCTACATATCCTCGGGATTTTCTGCATATAGTCTGGGATTGTGATAGAGTTAGGCCTTTGTGGTCCCAGATTACTGCCCTTATTACTGCCATTATTTCATCCACATTTAATCTCCCCAATATTTGTGTAGCACCCTCTAGAGGTCTACTAGTGTAAGTAAATTCTAGTCTGGCCCAGGGCTAAGCATGAGCCATGGAATATGGGTCAGGATTACTAGAGTTCAGGCCTGGAGGACCCATCCTGGCAGCTCTCTGGTGCCTCCCCATTTCTAGAATATTGGAGAATGTTCTAAAAACTAGTGGGCGGAAGCGAAGGGGGTTGCCCTGCATATTTAGGGGCTCTTACTCATATCCCAGGAAGTGGGCCTGGCAGGGGACTGAGGAGCCCTTAAATAGACATGAGCAATGCCAGTCTAGCACCCTTCTAGATAGGTGCTAGGCAGGTAAAGGGTAGTTTGCTCTGTCTGCTTATCAGGGTTGCCTGATTGTTAGTTTTGCCTGTTGCATGTGTCCATGTGCGATTCATCTGGTCTGAGGGAGTGTCCCCACTGTTTCCAATAGAGAGGCCTGTTGGACAGTGGAGGAAACCCAGCCAGTGATGCGCAGGCTTTTGTAGTTGTCCCAGTGGGTTGGCACAAACAGTGGTGCATCCTGGGATAGGCTGTAAAAGCCAAGGGCACATGTGGCAGGGTGTCTTTGGACGGGAAGCCAAGCCTGCACAAATTTACTCACTCTAAATGAGAAAAACCTATTTACACTGCTAGCACACTGGAGGGTGCTGCAAATACAAACATAATCCCTTCATATTACTATGTGGAAAAAAACTAATAATCAGAATTGGGCTAGAGGGTGTCCAAAATTTTTTTATATAAAATTTGGGGTGCCTGGTTAGATAGTCAACATACAAGCAACTCCCATTTGTCCTTGATTACTGACCCACCACTTTAGAGAAACCCCCAGTTATAACGTTCCAAGGAATAATATGAGTAAAAATCACAAGGCATGGGTATAGTTTGCTCTACACCCTATTTGGTAAAGATGGCAGGTGAAAACAGTCATAATCTGGCAAGTAATTTCCTACTTTTATATGATGCTACCTTGGTTTTGTTTTCATCCAAAATTTAGGAGTAGGATTGTTCTTTTACATATATCACTTGATTGTATGTGTCACCTACAGTATTCTCTGCACAGCTGGTTGATCATTTCCTATAAGTAGCACTGCCCCCTTGGGAGCTGCTGATCATGGATTCCCCTGGGTTACCCATAGCAACAGTCTGTTAAACCCATCAATTTAAGTCCTTGGCTCAGTCAATGAACAGTCCAGGGGATTTGGTTTTGTGTTTTATTTTGAACTGGGATGGGAGAAGGGATGAGTGGGATACTCCAACTTAAGAACTATGCACAAATCTTGAAAACATCTAACTGTAGTGTTTGCGGCAAGGCCGCTGCTTCACCTTGCCACTGAAGTGAAGATATAGAAAGTGAACTCTGCTTTAGATTACTCTTCAGGGTCTAACTTGGCACCCCCTTTCTTACTTGCTGTGTGTGATAGCTCCTGTCCACTGACTCTCACCGGAGTGATCCCCTTCCTGGGCAGACCCCTGGCAAGCTCCCTGGTACTCAGGGACACTGTTTTTCCTTTAGGTTGCTCTGCCACTTGCTCAGTATCCTCTGGACTTCTTAGCTCAGCACCACACCTCTGGTCCACTAGGCTGACTGCCTGTGACCACTTTCCACACTGACAGGAGGAGAGACAGCTGTTACCCCCCTCCTGGGACCTGGCTACCCGCCCAAAGACACCCTGTCACATTTATGACCTATCCCAGGATGCACCACTGTTGTGCCCTCCCACTGGGACAGCCACAAAAGCCTGTGTGTCACTGGCTGGGTTTCCTCCACTGTCCAACCGGCTCCCCTATTGGATACAGTGGGGACACTCCCTCAGACCAGGTAAATCACACATGGACACATGTAACAGGCCTAACTATCGATCAGGCTCCCCTGATAAGCAGATGGAGCAAAAACTATGCTTTTCCTAGCACCTATCTAGGAGGGTGCTACATATATGCTGTACTTCTCTTGTGAAGTTTGACTCCCTATCACTGCATTTGATAGTACTATCAATTACTTGATGTTCTACAACTTTGCATTGTGAATGTACATGTATTTATTTTCGTGCATATACAATAAAACAAGTTATTATTATGGCTCTAAGGTGGAGAACTGAGCGATCCAACACTGTTGATCACCTCAGTTCTCAGTGCTCCCTGAGCAGAGATCTGCTGACTGTCAGTCACTGATCTCTGCTCTGCCCCTCCACACTCAGTGGAGCGCTGGGCTGTGGAGGGGACGGGAGTGCCTAGCTCAGGTTCAAGATGAGCTTGGCACCGGTCCAGGCTCCTGGAAGGGATCCCGACTGTATGTTCATGATCTTTCCCAAGTCTGAACCTGTGAGTTGCAGCCGACAGCAGACTTTAACCCGCTGTCAGCAAGATGAGCCAGGCACAGGTCCAGGCTCCTGGACGGATCCCGACTGTATGGTCACAATCTTTCCCAAGTCTGGACCTGTAGTGTCAGCCGACAGCAGACTTTAGCCCACTGTCAGCTGAAAACGGGTCACAGGAGTACAGAACGAACTGCATTCCTGTGATCCACAGGGGAAGTACAGCCAAACGAGCTTTCCCCGTACTTCTCCTTTGAAAACTAAAATAAAAAAGAAAAACACAAAAAAACACCCATACTGACACTGGTTAAACTGGATGGACTGGTGTCTTTATTCAACCTTACTAACTATGAAACTATGTAACATGGACAGCAAGAAGTTAACTTGTATCACCATGCAGTATGTGATAATATATTATAGACAACATTTTAGGCACCTGCTAGGATCTATTTACCGAAAACCATATAAAACCAGAGCAGTCTCCAGATTTTTTAGCATTTGCTGATATTATTATTAGCTTCCTACAATTTTTTACTTTGATCTAATAGTTCCTTATCTATTGTGTTGAATGCTATGAGTCAAAGAGATTGTAAAGGCAGAAGGTGCATTATTCTACGCATTAACCTCCCTGGCGGTCTGATTATGTCATTATGATTATGATTATCAATACAAATTATGAATAAATTATTAATAAATGAATGAATGAATAAAATTAATTAATAAATGAATTAATAAATTAATATATTATTATTATTATTAAAAAAAAAAGGAACAGTAAAAGTGAATACAAATTATGAATACATTATTAATAAATGAATGAATTAATGAATAAAATAAATTAATAAATGAATTGATAAATTAATATATTATTATTAAAAAATAAATAAAATAAAAGGAATAGAACTGTAAAAGTGAATACAAATTATGAATAAATTATTAATAAATGAATGAATAAAATAAATTAATAAATTAATTGATAAATTAATATATTATTATTATTATTATTATTATTAAAAAATGAATAAAAATAAAAGGAATAAAACAGTAAAAGTGAAGGCAGGGCACTGGACAAAGCAATAGGAACAAAACTGAGGTGAAATGATTTGATACAGTAATGTAATCAAACAGATTACAATGTATCATGTCATGTGTCGTGTACTTTTTTTGTTTTTACCGCCAGGTTCCACCCCCCCTGCATTGCGGCGCTCCCTGGGAAGGGAATCTGAAAGACGGATGCCAGCATCTGCTGGAGGACACAGCGGGAGGACATCAGGGGATCGTAGGGACAAAGTAAGTTTCACTACATGGTAACCCCAAGTGTGGCTCGGGGTTACCACTTTTGGTAACGAAAATTAACCCTGAGCTACACTCGGGATTACCGCCAGAGAGGTTAAGATAAAAAAACCTTCTGTGTGCAGCAGCCCCCCTAAACCTTACCTGAGCTCCAGCTCGATCCAGCAATGTTGCATGAGAGACTTGGCTGTCTGGGACTCTCCCTCCAGACAGGCTGAGACACAGCAATCTGCTGTCAATCAGAGTCAATGAGCCAATGAGGAGACAGAGAGGGCGGGGCCTAGCCACAGCTCCATGTCTGAATGGACACACAGAGCAACGGCTCGGCTCTGGTGCCCCCCATAGTTAGCTGCTTGCTGTGGAGGCATTTGACAGGAGGGAGGGGCCAGGAGCACCAGAGGGGGACCCAAGAAGAGGAGGATCCGGGCTGCTCTGTGCAAAACCATTACACAGAGCAGGTAAGTATACAATGTTTATTTAAAACAAAAAAAAAAAAAAAAACACAACAGACTTTATTATCACTTTAATTTCTAACCTTCCTGTACTATTCAAAATGCCACAATACATATAGATATATTTCATTTTCAGGACACCGTTATATACGTACCATAAATGGGAGGAGTCAGTCAACACTCAGTATTACCTACAGAAATAAAAGAGGATACAAAAATAATTATTAGATTAGCTTTGTAAATTTACCCCTTTCTGTTTCTGGTTGAGACTTGTAAATTGCAAATTTTCAATTAAAAAAAAAAAAAAAAAAGACAATTACTATTCTGCAGTCATCTTGTTGATGTAACCGATTAGTAAATGCAGATGTATCTCATCGGGTAAATTGTATATGGTAGAATGTTGCAAAGTGTTGCAAGAGTCTGAAGGATACCTTCAGGTCATTAAAGGTCATTTCCCTTTGTCAGAATTTTTTTTTATTTATTTTTTATCAAAGTTAGTCCCGGTTCACACTTGTGCGATGCGGGAAGGCTGCGAATTCGCAGCCTGTTCCCGCATCGCAAACGCACATCTGGCAGTTCACACTGCCATATGCGATACGCAGGGGGTGTCAATTAAATGTTAACGACACCCCCAGTTTTATCGCATATCGCAGTGCGATCTGACAGTTCGCACAGGATCGGATCGCACAAGTGTGAACCACTGTGCGATCCGATCCTGATGCGGCTGGAAAAAAGGGTCCTGTGCGTCTTTTGTGCGGGTGCAGTGCGAATTTCAGCCATATAAAGTGTATGGCTGAATTTGCATCCGCGCATCCGATCGCATGTAATGAAGGAGCAGTGCACTCCGAATTACATGCAATCGCCGCACTCGCAAGAGTGTGAACCGGCCCTTACCATTACCACAAAAACTTCCTCCAGATCCGTTCCTGGATGCGTTTCCGCATGAGCATTTTTAACGCTTTTTTGATGTATTTTACAGCGCTCCAGTATTGTTCTGTGTAAGAAAAATACAGCATGCTGTACTTTTTTTTTCTGGAACTTCCTCCACACAACTGCCGCTCAGGGCCATCTAACCGAATGGGCACGCTGGGCAGTTGCACGGGGGCCCCACTTGTCTGGGGAGCCCCACCTGCCCAGCGACCCAGCCCCAGCAAGGCATTAGTTCCTGATTCCCGTGTGCATCCCGCTACTGAACTTAGCAGGTGGCAAGTGCCTGTTGGTCCTGCGATGCTGTCGGGCCACTTGGGCCGTGGAGGGGGAGCCCACAACTGCAGGAATACTTGTCCGCCTCCATGGGAACAGGAGCACACAGGACAGTCCAGTCTGACTCTCATCCGTGTGTGTGTTCACCGGACCCAGCCGCCCAACTTGGAAGCTATCATTAGCCCGGCACTGCTTTACCAATAAATATGTCCTTATCTATATTTTGCATTTTTATTCTCATGGGGGATTGTGTAGGCGGGGCCCCAGTGCACTGCATTGCCCGGGGCCCTTTAATGCTCTTAAGATGGCACTGCTGTCGCTCACTGGATATTTTCTCTTTTTCCCACCATTCTCTGTAAGCCTGAGAGATGGTTGTGTGTGAAAATCCCAGAAATACTCAGACCAGCCCGTCTGCCACCAACAACCATGCCACCTTCAAAGAAACCCTAAATCCCCTTTCTTCCCCATTCTGATGCTCCATTTAAACTTCAGCAAGTCATCTTCACCATGTCTAGATGCCTTAATGCATTGAGTTGCTGCCATGGTATTGGCTGATAAGCAATTTGTGTTACAAAGCAATTGAATGTGTTGGAGCTGGAGAGAGTCCAGAGAAGGGCAACTAAACTAATTAGGGGATTGGAGGATCTTAATTATGAAGAGCGTCTGCAATCGCTTGATTTATTCTCCCTGGAGAAGAGACGCCTGAGAGGGGACATGATAGCAATTTATAAATATCTCAATGGTGATCTCAGTATAGAAAAAAAGCTATTCAGTCGAAAGGATTGCATGAGGACTCGAGGGCATACAATGCGATTAGAGGAGAAGCGTTTTAACCTCAGGCAACGCAGGGAGTTCTTTACTGTTAGGGCTACAAGATTGTGGAATTCTCTACCACAAGAGGTGGTTTCTGCGGGAAGTATGGTGGCTTTCAAAAGACTCTTAGATGTACATCTCAAGGATCAGAACATTCAGGGGTATGAGAGATGATTACGGCCACGCGCGCTTACACAGGTTGAACTGAATGGACTATTGTCTTTATTCAACCTCACCTACTATGTAACTATGTAACAGGTGTACCTAATAAAGGAGTAGGTGAGTGTATATACAAAATTTGCTACAAAAGTGGAGCTAGATATGAATTGTAAGAAGTAACCTAGTCACCAGGCTGGCGGGTAGATTGGCAAGTATGGAATGAGAAAAAGAACGTACCTGACCTGACTCCTGGGCACCAGAGTGAGAATGGACCCAGGGATCGTCTATCAGGATATGGTCATATATTGGAAAGGTAACTCTAGCTAGCTCCTGTGGGTGTGGCTTATGTGTTATTCATGCGCTCCCTTTATTGTGGATGTGCAGACAGATGGAATCATTAAAAAAACATGTGGAGCCAAAAAAGAATATTTAACAAGATAAGAATAGAATAGTACTAAAAAAAAAAAAAAAAAAAACAAGAATTATAACAAACCTATAAAAATAATCTCAGCCTCCTATACAGCTCACTGAAGAAATGAGACTTTGCTACAATGTAAAGTAGTGAGTGTACAGCTTGTATAACAGTGTAAACTTGCTGTCCCCTCAAAACAACTCAACACAGCCATAAGACCCAGTTCACGCTGCCACGACTTGTCAGGCGACTTGGTCGCCTGACAAGTAGCGCTCCATTCTGTGCAATAGAACCGTTCTAATCAGAGCGACTCAAGTCGCTCCGACTTAGAAAAAGGTTCCTGCACTATTTTTGGGCAAAGTCAGAGCGGCTTGCATTGACTTCTATTAGAGAAGTCGTTTGCAAGCCACGATGAAGTCGTGCTGCACGGGCGGCTTCAAACTTTGAGTCGCCCCGGTGTGAATCGGCTCTTAAAGTGGAGTTCCGGCCACAAAAAAATATTTTCAATGAAAATACCCCCGGGACAGTCAGGGCTAGTACATTCCACAATGGATAGCCTCTGATCTGTCCCGGGTTGCACTTACCTGCAAGAAGAAATACTCACTTTTAAAATTTCTTCTCCAGCTTTGCCATATCTGATGTGGGTAGCTGAAGCCGGCGCAATCCTCTTCTGCGTCCTCTTCCGTGTCCTCTTCTCCCAGAATGCGCCTGCACCGGCCCCTCTTGTCACTTCCGGTGCACCGGAAGTGACGAGAGGGGCCGATGCCGTCGCATTGACTCCTGGGAGAGATGACGTTCAGCTCCCAGGAATCATTGCAAACCGGAAGTGACGGCGCAGGCCGCGGCCGCCGAGGGTGGAAGTGGAAGAAAGGTGAGTATATCTTCTACAATAACAAGGTAAGTAAAAAAAAAAGAAAATCGTAACTACCCCTTTCCTTTTCAGGTAAAGAAAAGCAAGATTATGTCGATTTTGTGGCCGGAACTCCGCTTTAATGTCTAAAACGCTGGCAACAAAAGTGAGTACACCCCTAAGTGACAATGTCTAAATTGTCCGGCGGCTCTGGTAAGCAGGGAAAACAATCGGGAAGTGGCAGGGGGGGGGGGGAACCTTTTTCTGCCGCCGATAAAGGTGATCCTGTGGCAAATCCGCTGCTGGGACCACCCTTATGTTAAAGCGGACCAACCACTTTAACATCTGCTGCCATAACCGCTGTATTCAACGTCAAAGTACCGATATAAATACAAGGTGGGCGGTCCGGAAGCGGTTAAGGTATAAAAAAGTTAAAATCCTAGCATCTAATATGAAGGGGGTCGGAGTGCAATGAGGTAAAGCCCCGATGCCCAACCTGTGGCCCCTTGATATATGAAGTGTGGCCCTTGGATCTCAGCAGTCTGTAGTGGGAAGATTGATTAGGATAATAGCACTGATCCCTACAAGCTTCATGTAACATTCCCAGATTAATATTGTCTTCTGCAGCATCTCCCCAGCGAGCAATGTATCCTCACTCTCTGACCCCCATCTCCATCAGGTCTGCAGTCTCTGACCCCCATCTCCTCTATCAGGTCTGCAGTCTCTGACAACCATCTCCTCTATCAGGTCTGCAGTCTCTGACCCCCATCTCCTCTATCAGGTCTGCAGTCTCTGACCCCCATCTCCTCTATCAGGTCTGCAGTCTCTGACCCCCATCTCCTCTATCAGATCTGTAGTCTCTGACCCCCCATCTCCTCTATCAGGTCTGCAGTCTCTGACCCCCATCTCCTCTATCAGATCTGTAGTCTCTGACCCCCCATCTCCTCTATCAGATCTGTAGTCTCTGACCCCCCATCTCCTCTATCAGGTCTGCAGTCTCTGACCCCCATCTCCTCTATTAGGTCTGCAGTCTCTGACCCCCATCTCCTCTATTAGGTCTGCAGTCTCTGATCCCCATCTCCTCTATTAGGTCTGCAGTCTCTAAACCCCCTTCTCCTCTATTAGGTCTGCAGTCTCTGACCCCCATCTCCTCTATCAGGTCTGCAGTCTCTGACCCCCATCTCCTCTATTAGGTCTGCAGTCTCTGACCCCCATCTCCTCTATAAGGTCTGCAGTCTCTGACCCCCATCTCCTCTATTAGGTCTGCAGTCTCTGACCCCCATCTCCTCTATTAGGTCTGCAGTCTCTGACCCCCATCTCCTCTATTAGGTCTGCAGTCTCTGACCCCCATCTCCTCTATTAGGTCTGCAGTCTCTGACCCCCATCTCCTCTATTAGGTCTGCAGTCTCTGACCCTCCTCCTCTCCAGTATTACATATACTGAAAATTGTATGTGGCCCTTTGATGATGTCAGGGGCCACATTTGTGGCCCCCTGTAGCTCATCAGTTGACAACCACTGCTTAAAAGTTTTAAAAAAGGTGAAAGGTCAGCATTAAATGACATCACACCTTTAGTCTTGTGTCTTTCAATGTTTTCTCTCTTCTAGAATGTCAGATTTTTTTTAAATTCAATCAGATTGTAAGGTGTGTAGTCAGCTTGTAACACTTAGGGGGATAACCGGTGCCCAGAAACCCCCCTGTACCCCGGGAGAGCCCTCCAAGTGTCTGCATGAAACAGCCAACCCAGCTCTGTTTCCAGCCTGCCCCTGCTGCCTTCAAATGTCATTTTACTTGCCTGCAGCCAATCAGAAGAAGCCGTGCTGGGCCCACTGTGTGCTTTGTCTCTCCGGCTGTTTTCCACCACTCTGGATAAACCCTCCTCCCTATCTTACAGCTGAATCACTCAGCTTACTTCCTGTCCCATACACTGCGCCATTCACACCCCGGGGAGGGGACTGGGCCAAAATTATACTTCCCCTCTGCCAAACGTCAAGTATCATATATCATATATCATATATCATATATCAGGAGCAAAGTCATACACAATATTCATCCTTCCAGTCAGCATTCTCCAAGCTGTATGCAAACATTTACTGAAAGTGTAACTCCACTTTCGTGGGAAAAAAATAGAAAATAAGTAAAAGATATTATAACATACAATTGCTACACAAGTCATATTGTAATCACATGTCATTAAAGATGATCTCTCCTCTCTCTTTTCTCTTCTCTCTTCTCCTCTCCCTCCCCCTTTCCTATTCTCTCCTATTCCACTCCACTCCCCTCCTCTACTCTCTTCACCCTCTCCTCTCCCTCTTTTCTTCTTTTCCTCTCCCTCTCCCTCTCCCCCCCCCCCCTCCTCCTTTCCTCTCCTCTCCTATTCCACTCTTCTCTTCTCTTCTCTCCCTCCCCCTCTCCTCTTCTCCGTCCCCTTCTCCCCTCCCACTCTCCTCTTCCTCTCCCTCCCCCTCTCCTCTTCCACCCCATCTCTTCTTCCACTTCCTCTGCCTCCCCCTCTCTTCTCCCTCTCTTCACTCCCTTCCCCTCCCCTCCCTCTCCTCCTCTCAGTCCGCCTCTCCTCTCCCTCTCCTTCCCCCTCTCCTCTTCCTTTCCCTCTCCCACCCCCTCTCTTATCCCACTCCCTCCCCCTCTCCTCTTTCTCACCCCCCCCTCTCCTCTTTCTCTCCTCTCCCTTCCTCTCCCCCTCCCCTCTCCTCTCTCTCTCCTCTCCCTCCCCCTCCCCCTCTCCTCTCCCTCCCCCTCTCCTCTTATCCTCTCCCTCCCCTCTCCTCTTCCTCTCCCTCCCCCTCTCCTCTTCTTCCCCTTCCCCTCTCTCTCCCCCTCTCCTCTTCTCCTCTCCCTCCCCTCTCCTCTCCCTCCCCCTCTCCTTTTCTTCTCCTCTCCCTCTCCCTCCTCCTCTTCTTCTTTTCTCCCTCTCCCTCCCCCTCCCTCTTCCTCTCTCCTCCTCTTCTCCTCTCCCTCCTCCTCTCCTCTTATCCTTTTCTCCCTCCCCCTCTCCTCTTCTCCTCTCCCTCCCCCTTCCTCTCTCCTCCTCTCCCTCCTCCTCTCCTCTTATCCTTTTCTCCCTCCCCCTCCCCTCTCCTCTTCCTCTCCTTCCCCCTCTTCTCTTCTTCCCCTTCCCCTCTCTCTCCCCCTCTTCTCCTCTCCCTCCCCTCTCCTCTCCCTCCACCTCTCCTCTTCTTCCCCTTCCCCTCTCTCTCCCCCTCTCCTCTTCTCCTCTCCCTCTCCTCTCCTCTCCCTCCCCCTCTCCTTTTCTTCTCCTCTCCCTCTCCCTCCTCCTCTTCTTATTTTCTCCCTCTCCCTCCCCCTCTCCTCTTCTTCTCCTCTCCCTCCTCCTCTTCTCCTTTCCCTCCTCCTCTCCTCTTATCCTTTTCTCCCTCCCCCTCTCCTTTTCTCCTCTCCCTCCCCCTTCCTCTCTCCTCCTCTCCCTCCTCCTCTCCTCTTATCCTTTTCTCCCTCCCCCTCCCCTCTCCTCTTCTTCTCCTCTCCCTCTTCCTCTCCTCTTATCCTCTCCCTCCCCCTCTCCTCTTCCTCTCCCTCACCCTCTCCTCTTCTTCCCCTTCCCCTCTCTCTCCCCCTCTCCTCTTCTCCTCTCCCTCCCCTCTCCTTCTCCTCTCCCTCCCCCTCTCCTTTTCTTCTCCTCTCCCTTTCCCTCCTCCTCTCCTCTTCTTCTTTTCTCCCTCTACCTCTCCTCTTCTTCTACTCTCCCTCCCCCTTCCTCTTTCCTCCTCTTCTCCTCTCCCTCCTCCTCTCCTCTTATTCTTTTCTCCCTCTCCCTCCTCCTCTCCTCTTCTTCTCCTCTCCCCCCCCTCCCTCTCTCCTCCTCTTCCCCTCTCCCTCTCCTCTTTATCTCCTCTCCCTCCCTGTCAAGGTCTTACCTTGCCTTCCTGCTGGCAGCCATCTTGGACACATGCAGATTGCTGTCTTTTTTTAAACTCTGTTTGCATCATCACTTGCCTGCTGCCTTGGAGTCACTCAGTGATGATGCACACCTGACTATATATATCACCTGATGGGTTGCAGCCCTTGCCCTTGTGTTTGTGCTCCAAGGTGCATCACTGATAGCAGTCCTCTGTTCTCTGTGTTCCTCCATGCATGACCTGGCTTGGCAGACGACTTTCTTGGCTCTTGATTCCACATCAGCAGATGACCCCGCATCGGCAGACTACCCGCCTCTCGACTCGACCCCTGCTATGTGTTTATTGTTGTTGCTCTAATAAACTGCTTTATTTTACTTGCATCTTCGTGTGGTCTGGTTTCCTGCACCCTGACAGTACACAAGGGCCATTGATCCTGACGATGCAGGTGCTCCTACGCTCCCCATGCTGTTTTCCATGCTCGACCAACAAGATCACCTTTTGAGTCGCTTTGCTCATGCGTTGCAGACGTTGCTTGAAGGAACAGCACACCTTGCTCCTGGTACTACTAGGCCAGTGGTTCCTCCTGCTGCTGCTCCTGTTGCCACTCCTGCTCCTGCAGGTGGAATCGCTGTTACCAGAGGGATGACTGGTTCAGCCCCCCTCCCGCAGTGCTATGTGGGTGAACCGAGTCGGTGTCGTGGCTTTCTAAACCAAGTGGTCATTTATTTTGAGATGGTTCCTCAGGCGTTTCCCTCTGACAGGTCCAAGGTGGGCTTCCTAACCTCGTTGCTCTTGGACAAGGCCTTGGCCTGGTCGAATCCCTGATGGGAGAACGATAATCCTGTGATACTCGAATACCCAAGTTTTTTTGCCTACTTCGGTAGGGTATTCGATGTGCCTGCTCACTCTGCTTCTGCTGCTAAGCTGCTCTTGTCCATTCAACAGGGTATACAAACCGTTGCAGAGTATGCCATTGAATTTCATACCCTGGCAGCAGAGGTGGGCTGGAGTAAAGAGGCTTTGGTGGCTTTCTTCTCTCATGGTCTCTCCGAAGCATTGAAGGCCAAGAATCTCCCTGACGAGTTCGAGGCTCTCATTTCTTTCCTGATTTTGATCGATACCAGACTCAAGGAGAGACCATCGTTTAAGGAGTGCCTGCAGAGGCCTCCTACCAGATTGGCTTCTACATTTTCTTCCCTACCCATTCCTCCCACGCCTCTTGGGGATGGTGCGTCTGGCTGTGAACCCATGCAGCTGGGGTTCAATCGCCTTTCCGAGGCTAAGGGGGCCTTTAGGAGGAGGAAGAGCCGGGGGCCTGTATTGCGGCCTTGGTAGGCATTTCCTGAAATCTTGTCCTACCAGTCCAGGAAACGCTTGCACCTAAGGTCCTGTCAGGGGAAGATCTCAGGTGGAATTTCCTTGTCCCCGGTTTCCCGTAAGGATAAACCGCTAATTACAGCTGTCCTCACTGGTGGTTACTCAGGCGTTGGTAGACTCCAGTGTTGGCGGTTAATTTATTGACAGAACATTGCTGCTGCACATTCCATACCCTTGCAGTCCCGTGTTTCTCCAATAGTCAACAAGGCGATTGATGGCAAACCCCTACAATTGGCACAGGTTACCCACGAGAATGTTTCGGTTGACATGGCAATAGGGGCTGTTCAAAGGAAGTCAACCTGTTTCCAGGTTATATCATCCCCACACTACTCTGTTGCTCTAATAAACTGCTTTATTTTACCTGCATCTTCGTGTGGTCTGATTTTCTGGCACCCTGACACCTCTCCTTCTCCCTCCCTCTCCTCTTCTTCTCCTCTCCCTCCCCTTCTCCTCTCCCGCTCCCTCCCCTCTTTTTCTTCTTCTCTCCCTCCACCTCTCCTCTTCTTCTCCTCTCCTCTTCTTCTCCTCTCCCTCTCCCTCTCCATCCCTCTCTCCTCTTCTCCTCTCCCCCCTCCTCTTCTGCTCTCCCTCCCCCTCCCCCTCCCCTCTTCTTCTCCTCTCCCTCCACCTCCCCTCTTCTTCTCCTCTCCCTCTCCTCTACTTCTACTCTCCCTCTCCTCTTCTTCTCCCTCTCCCTCTCCATCCCCCTCTCCCTCTCCATCCCCCTCTCCTTTTCTCCTCTCCCTCCCCCCTCCTCTTCTGCTCTCCCTCCCCCTCCCCACTTCTTCTCTTCTCCCTCTCCCTTCTTCTACTCTCCCTCTCCTCTTCCCCTCTGTAAGATTCTGGTACCTCTGGTACCCTTATTTTTCACTTTTCTTTCAAATATGCGTCCCACCTTTCTAATAAGGTGGTACGCATACACCTTTAAGACGGATGACGTCATCGCCGAGCGCCGCAGAGCGGCTATTTCAACCGCCGGCGTTCTCTCTCACATCGTTCGTTCAACCTGCCGTGTGTCCACATGCTTACAAGCTTACCTTGCTACCGGAACCTCCAGCTATTCCCTTTTACTTGGAAACAGACCAGAACCTCGCTACCGATCCCTGTATCTCGCTGCTGGATCACTCCCTTACTACTGGACCCTGCTACTACTAACTTTACTAGTGATAAGTACCCCACAGGGGAATCCTCCATAACCTTACTTACACTATCTACCTCTGCACATAAGGACTGTTACTATCTATGCATACTAATTCTATCATCTGCACTGTTACATAGATTGCTAGCTCTTGAGTCTACTACCATCTATCCTTGCACTGGGTTAGTCTATCCTGTATTTGTCATCTGCTGTCCTTACCACCTGTTACCATACTCGATTACTAACCTATCTGCATTCTACCTAATACCATCTAATACTCTCCTGAACATTTCTATCAAGTGCTTGCCATCTCTGTCACTGTTCACACCTGTCCCTTCAGCACATCATCTCCATACTGTTATATACATCCTATCACTCCAGGAACATCTTATTGAGTGTGTATATCTGTATGCTGAAGCTGACAAGCCCACAGTGATGAGTCTGGAGAGTTGGATCTGGTTATTCAACACATCTCTACATGACTACTGAGTGGAGATTCTGCAGCTGCAAATCCAGCCTACTACAAAAACGCAGGAGCGTTACACCCTCTTCCTCTCTCTCTCTCTACTTCCTTCGCCCTCTCCACTTCTTCTCCTCTCCCTTCCCTTCTCCTATTCTTCCTCCCCCTCTCCCTTTCCCTCTCCCTTCCCCTCTCCCTCTCCTTCTCCTTCTGCTCTCCCTCCACCTCTCCTCTTCTTCTGCTCTACCTCTCCTCTCCTCTTCTTCTACTCTACCTCTCCTCTTCTTCTCCTCTCCCTCTCCACCCCCCTCTCCTCTTCTCCTCTCCCTCCCCCCTCCTCCTCTTCTGCTCTCCCTCCCCCTCCCCTCTTCTTCTCCTCTCCCTCCCTCCCTCCCCCTTCTTCTACTCTCCCTCTCCTCTTCTTCTCATCTTCCTCTCTCTCTCTCCCTTCCTCCCCCTCTCCTCTTCTTCTCCTCTCCCTCCCTCTCTCCTATTCTTCCTCCCCCTCTCCTATTCTTCCTCCCCCTCTCCCTTCCCCTCTCCCTCTCCTTCTCCTCTCCCTCTCCCTCTCCCTCTCCCTCTCCCTCTCCCTCCCCCTCTCCTCTTCTTCTCCTCTCCCTCCCCTTCTCCTCTTATTATCCTCTCCCTCTCCCTTTCCCATCCGCTCTCCTCTACTTCTCCTCTCCCTCTCCCTTTCCCTCCCGCTCTCCTCTACTTCTCCTCTCCCTCTCCCTCCCCCCTTCTATTCTTCTCCTCTCCCTCCCCCTCTCTCCTTCTCCTCTCCCTCTCCCTCCACTCCTATTCTTCTCCTCTCCCTCTCCCTTCCCCTCTCCTCTTTTTCTCCTCTCCATCCCCCTTTCCTCTTCTTCTCCTCTACTGGAAATACCAGTAGTTCCGGTGCGAATTGCAGCCCATTAAATGGGCTGTAAAATTCACCATGCAGGAATGCAGACCGCGTTCCTGTAGGATTAAGGAGTAAACTGGCGATTATTGTGCCACCTTTTCATATACTCTGATTGTATTATAAAGTTCTTCTGCTTTACTTTATACAGCGCATCCGGAAAGTATTCACAGTGCTTCACTTTTTCCACATTTTGTTATGTTACCGCCTTATTCCAAAATGGATTAAATTAATTATTTTTCTCAAAATTCTACAAACAATCCCCCATAATGACAACGTGAAAGAAGTTTGTTTGAAATCTTTGAAAATGTATTAAAAATAAAAAAGGAAAAATCACATGTACATAACTATCACAGCCTTCGCCATGACACTCAAAATTGAGCTCAGGTGCATCCTGTTTCCACTGATCATCCTTGAGATGTTTCTACGACTTGATTGGAGTCCACCTGTGGTAAATTCAGTTGATTGGATATGATTTGGAAAGGCACACACCTGTCTATATAAGGTCCCACAGATACCAGTGCATGTCAGAGCACAAACCAAGCCATATAGTCCAAGGAATTGTTTGTAAACCTCCGAGACAGGATTGTATGGAGCCACAGATCTGGGAAAGGGTACAAAAACATTTCTGCAGCATTGAAGGTTCCAATGAGCACAATGGCCTCCATCATCGAAGGAAGGAAGTGCATCCGGAGGAAGAAAAAAATAAGAATAAGCCGGGAGAGCTGCAGGGGGAGCCACAGGAGTTGGCAATAAAGCAGTAAAGCCTTCACTCCTGCAGGTGCCCGGGCCTCCCTCTTGAACTGATGGGACCTGGGCCCAGTACAGGAGGGCTGGCTGTACTGTCTTGTCAGTGGTCCTGGCAGCAGCCCCTGGAACCCTCCTAGCAGAGGAAGAACACTCTGGAAATGCCACCTTCTGGATGCCTCCTTCCAGAGAAAGGGACTGAGGACAGCGATTCTTCTTTCTCTGCAGCTTCAGCTGCATTGGACAGAGAATGAATGAGAAGTGCTCTATGCTGAGCAGCTTCCTGTTCATTCACAAACTGAAGCCTAGTAAACACAGTAGCCGACAGGAGAAGAGAGGATGGAAGTCGTCAGGGTTGCGGGGGGTGGGCACATAGGAGGCTGGGCAGTAGGGGCAATCGGTACCGTACATTGTGATTACGGTGTGCCTAGGCACACCTGGCACGCCTATGCTTTAAAGCAGGGGTCTTCAAACTATGGCCCTCCAGTTGTTCAAGAACTACAATTCCCATCATGCCTAGTCATGTCTGTGAATCTCAGAGTTTTACAATGCCTCATGGGACGCGTAGAAGCAAAAAGCGGAGCGCCTCTAAGTGCAGTATTATTTAATAAACCAATTTGCACACAGTGATTGAACACTCACATATGATGATTAAAAGATAAGCTCTTAAATTAAATCATCGGTCCGGTGGTCTGCGGGAGGAATACAGATCCAGCGTCCAGGGAAGTGGGAGCTAGGGGATGGACCGGGAGACGGTAAGGCCGGCTGGGTATCTTCCCGGGTTCGGCTGCATCCGAGGACCAGGCTGGAACGCAGTGTGCGCCGCGTGATGTCACGAGGCAAGTAAGGACACACAACGCGTTTCAGAGCATGTGCCAAGCTCACAATGGGCATGCGCGCTCTTTTTCAAGTGTAGATGCGGGAAAGCAAGAGATGAGCCTGATATATACAGACAAGGACTGGAAAAGGCGTGTCTAAGGGTATAACAGTCAATAGACAAATAATGAAAAGAGGGTAATAGACAATGAATAGACCAGTGCTATACATACTAGAATAAAAGGACAATTAAAACTACTACACAAAACACTACATTAAAAGATGTAAAAAATGTATGATGTAATCAAAATTCATAATACTTATGTGAAATAATTAATAAAAATGAATGTAAAAAAAAATAAAAAAAATAATAATAAAATATATAATAATAAATAAATAAATATTTAATGGGGGGAATGGAGGATAGGAAAATGGTTAAAAAGAATAAGACAGGTACCTAGAGGATAGTACTGATCTCTAGTTCCTCATTAAGGCCATATGGTTTGAGGGTATCGAGGGTGTAAATCCAAAAAGTCTCACGCTGGCATATTTGTGAGAAGCACTGGGCTTCAGGAAGATGACTGGATATAGCCTCTATAATCCAGACGCGCAAACCCTCAGTAGATCTGTTATGGGCTTCCAAAAAGTGCCTAGGGACACTATGCTTGTCAGACAGAGCCTTCCTCTATGAATCGGCAATGCTTGCCGAAACGTTGTCTGAGGGTACAGATGGTACGACCTACATATAATAACTTGAATGGGCAAGTGAGACAATAAACTATATAGAACAGTTATAAAAGTTGTCTAGTGGATATGTTTTTCCATTATGGGAGAAAGATTTTTGGCCATAGATGACAAAGTCACATGTCTTGCAAAGTTTTTTGCGACATGGATACATTCCCTTGAGGGAATAAGACTCAAGGGATGAGATATCTCATGTTCAGGCAATTTACTGGGGGCGATTTTGCTTTGTAATGTAGGGACTCTTCTGTAAGTGACTTTGGGTTTATGGCCCAAAATATTAAAGAGATGGCGATCTTGTAAAAGGATATTCCAATGTCCATTTAAGATACCGTCCATCTTTTTATATTTGTTGTGAAACTTAGTGATAAATATAGCGGGTGGATTATCTAATGATTTATCGGACGGCAATGGTTTGCCTGTTAGGTACATGTTATAGGCCTGATCTACTAGATTGTGGGGATAGCCTTTATCTAGGAACTTTTGTTTGAGGTGTGAACTTTGGGTAATGTAGTCTTGATCTCTGGTGCAAGTCGGCAGAATTGTCCCTTGGGTATGTTGTTAACCCATGAAGGGTGGTTACCAGTGGAGGCTGGTCATACGGGGTGCAGGGGCACCGCCCCCCCTATCCATGCCCCTGCCCCCTAATCTACATGCGGGGTGCTGGACGCATGGAGTTCAATGGGGCTTTTTTTATTTTTTTTAGCCATGTGATTCGAGCCAGAGGCTCTCACATGGCTAAAAAAAATGGTGGGCTCGGGGCGCAGAGCAGTGCGCCCCGAGCCCACCCAGTTGTGTGAGAATAGCGAATGAAAATGCGCTTTTGTCACATGGATCCTCCTCCTGGCAAATCAGGAAGCGGGTTTTGAGACCCGTTTCCCGATTGGCCGAAAGAAGAAGCCATGCCATTGGGCATGGAGGAGGAGGGAGGAGACGCAGAAGACAGGGAAGAAGCCGAAGCTGCCGCCGCCTGCTGCTGCATCCAGGCAGGGTGAGTTAGCAGGGGGGGTCCTGTCTGTCCGTCCTCTCTGTCCTCTCCTCTGTCTCCCTGTGGTCGGGAGGGGGGGGTATGGTGTGCGGCCTGGTGCGGTCCGGTGGGGGGGGGGTATGGTGCGGTCGGTCTTCCGCCCCCCCCCCCCCCTGGCCCATGGAGCACCAGCCGCCACTGGTAGTGACAACTCTTATAATGGAGGTAAGAATTCCAAGTGGTCATGGGACGTGTGGTTCTGCAACAGCTGGAGGGCCGTAGTTTGAGGCAGTGGCTGGTGAAGTTTTAAGATGGGGTGGCGCAAGACTCCGCCCTTTCATTTTGACCCCTCCCATTTCACAGAAGCCACACCCCTTATAGACTCCACCCATTTTGTCCCCTGTATTTTGCTTGCGTGAACAAATTCTCCCAATATATCACATATTAAGGGGTCCATCAGTACTAGTATATCCCATAATAGGGAACAGGGGCCCTATTATGGGATATACTGTGAGAGACACCCTATTATGGGATACATGGACTGAGAGTGGCACAAACCCCACAGTACAGACCCCCCCAAGCACAAACCAGCACAAACAACTCAAGCACAAACCCCACAATACAGGCCCTCTAGCATACACCCCACAGTACAGGCCCCTAGCACAAACCCCACAGTACATGCCCCCTTCAATATAGTGACCAGTATAAATGCCCCCTTTCAATGTAGTGACCAACATACATGTCCCCAATGCAGTGACCAGTATACATGTCCCCAATGCAGAGCTATGCGTGCGTGCCTTCAGTGCAGCCAGCATACATGTCCCCCAATGCAGAGCTATGCGTGCGTGCCTCCAGTGCAGCCAGTATACATGTCCCCAATGCAGAGCTATGCGTGCGTGCCTCCAGTGCAGCCAGTATACATGTCCCCCAATGCAGAGCTATGCGTGCGTGCCTCCAGTGCAGCCAGTATACATGTTCCCCAAAGCAGAGTTATGCGTGCGTGCCTCCAGTGCAGCCAGTATACATGTCCCCCAATGCAGAGCTATGCGTTCGTGCCTCCAGTGCAGCCAGTATACATGTTCCCCAATGCAGAGCTATGCATGCGTGCCTCCAGTGCAGCCAGTATACATGTTACCCAATGCAGAGCTATGCATGCGTGCCTCCAGTGCAGGCAGTATACATGTCCCCAATGCAGAGCTATGCATGCGTGCCTCCAGTGCAGCCAGTATACATGTTCCCCAATGCAGAGCTATGCATGCGATGCGTGCCTCCAGTGCAGCCAGTATACATGTTCCCCAATGCAGAACTATGCGTGCGTGCCTCCAGTGCAGCCAGTATACATGTTCCCCAATGCAGAGCTATGCATGCGTGCCTCCAGTGCAGCCAGTATACATGTTCCCCAATGCAGAGCTATGCGTGCGTGCCTCCAGTGCAGCCAGTATACATGTTCCCCAATGCAGAGCTATGCATGCGTGCCTCCAGTGCAGCCAGTATACATGTCCCCAATGCAGAGCTATGCGTGCTTGCCTCCAGTGCAGCCAGTATACATGTTCCCCAATGCAGAGCTATGCATGCGTGCCTCCAGTGCAGCCAGTATACATGTTCCCAATGCAGAGCTATGCGTGCGTGCCTCCAGTGCAGCCAGTATACATGTCCCCCAATGCAGAGCTATGCGTGCGTGCCTCCAGTGCAGCCAGTATGCATGTTCCCCAATGCAGATCTATGCATGTGTGCCTCCAGTGCAGCCAGTATACATGTTCCCCAATGCAGAGCTATGCATGCGTGCCTCCAGTGCAGCCAGTATACATGTTCCCCAATGCAGAGCTATGCATGCGTGCCTCCAGTGTAGCCAGTATACATGTCCCCAATGCAGAGCTATGCATGCGTGCCTCCAGTGCAGCCAGTATACATGTTCCCCAATGCAGAGCTATGCATGCGTGCCTCCAGTGCAGCCAGTATACATGTTCCCCAATGCAGAGCTATGCGTGCGTGCCGCCAGTGCAGCCAGTATACATGTTCCCCAATGCAGTGCTATGCATGCGTGCCTCCAGTGCAGCCAGTATACATGTTCCCCAATGCAGAGCTATGCGTGCGTGCCTCCAGTGCAGCCAGTATACATGTTCCCCAATGCAGAGCTATGCATGCGTGCCTCCAGTGCAGCCAGTATACATGTTCCCAATGCAGAGCTATGCGTGCGTGCCTCCAGTGCAGCCAGTATACATGTCCCCCAATGCAGAGCTATGCGTGCGTGCCTCCAGTGCAGCCAGTATACATGTCCCCCAATGCAGAGCTATGCGTGCGTGCCTCCAGTGCAGCCAGTATACCTGTCCCCCAATGCAGAGCTATGCGTGCGTGCCTCCAGTACAGCCAGTATACATGTTCCCCAATGCAGAGCTATGCATGCGTGCCTCCAGTGCAGCCAGTATACATGTTCCCCAATGCAGAGCTATGCATGCGTGCCTCCAGTGCAGCCAGTATACATGTTCCCAATGCAGAGCTATGCGTGCGTGCCTCCAGTGCAGCCAGTATACATGTCCCCCAATGCAGAGCTATGCGTGCGTGCCTCCAGTGCAGCCAGTAAACATGTCCCCCAATGCAGAGCTATGCGTGCGTGCCTCCAGTGCAGCCAGTATACAAGTCCCCCAATGCAGAGCTATGCGTGCGTGCCTCCAGTGCAGCCAGTATACATGTTCCCCAATGCAGAGCTATGCATGCGTGCCTCCAGTGCAGCCAGTATACATGTTCTTGAATGCAGAGCTATGCATGCGTGCCTCCAGTGCGGCCAGTATACATGTCCCCAATGCAGAGCTATGCGTGCGTGCCTCCAGTGCAGCCAGTATACATGTCCCCCAATGCAGAGCTATGCGTGCGTGCCTCCAGTGCAGCCAGTATACATGTCCCCCAATGCAGAGCTATGCGTGCGTGCCTCCAGTGCAGCCAGTATACCTGTCCCCCAATGCAGAGCTATGCGTGCGTGCCTCCAGTGCAGCCAGTATACATGTTCCCCAATGCAGAGCTATGCATGCGTGCCTCCAGTGCAGCCAGTATACATGTTCCCCAATGCAGAGCTATGCATGCGTGCCTCCAGTGCAGCCAGTATACATGTTCCCAATGCAGAGCTATGCGTGCGTGCCTCCAGTGCAGCCAGTATACATGTCCCCCAATGCAGAGCTATGCGTGCGTGCGTGCCTCCAGTGCAGCCAGTAAACATGTCCCCCAATGCAGAGCTATGCGTGCGTGCCTCCAGTGCAGCCAGTATACAAGTCCCCCAATGCAGAGCTATGCGTGCGTGCCTCCAGTGCAGCCAGTATACATGTTCCCCAATGCAGAGCTATGCATGCGTGCCTCCAGTGCAGCCAGTATACATGTTCTTGAATGCAGAGCTATGCATGCGTGCCTCCAGTGCGGCCAGTATACATGTCCCCAATGCAGAGCTATGCATGCGTGCCTCCAGTGCAGCCAGTATACATGTTCCCCAATGCAGAGCTATGCGTGCGTGCCTGACTGAGAGCAGTGCACTTACCTGTGAGTCACGGCGGCTTCTCCCTCTCCTCTTCTTCGTTCAGCGGCGGGAAGGTGAGCGGCGCTTCTCCCTCTCGGCCTCTTCTGCGGCGGGTGACGGGCGGCGGGAAGGTGACCGGCGCCGGCTTCTTCTCCGGACTGGACTCCTCTTCGGCGGCGGGAAGCTGACCGGGCGGTGACGGTGAGTGACTGATGCACGCACCGCCACCGCCCCCATTGCGACGTCAGCAGCGTCACAATCGGATGTCCTGGATGATGGATTGGTCCAGGCTGGAGACTGGACCAATCACAGCCAGGAATCCACGAAGTGGGGGTGTCCAAGCGCTGTGCCCTGTGCCCAGGTTACGCCCCCAGAAGGCAGCCAATCGGCGCCTCTTCTGAGTCGTAACCCCCCCCCCCAGCCTCCACATAGGCGGGCGGCGGCGAAGTTGGCGAACACAATTTTTTTGGAAAACTTTATTGCTCTTTTTTTTTTTTTTCTTAGGGGGGGCGGCGCCCTGGTGCCCCCTATGCATGGGCCGCCACTGGTTTGAGGATCCCTGCTTTAAAAGTGTAACTAAAGGCAAAACATTTTTCTTTTCATTTTGGATAGAGTAGGGGAGGGTATTACCCTTATCAGCTCTGATAATAAAAGGTGAAAAGAGAACACTAGCAAAATCATTTTGAATGTTAAGGTGTAATCACAGATGTGCTTTTACTTTTTTTGTTGTTTTGCTTTTTCTTTCATGTTTTATTACTAGAATGCCTTTCTCCAGAAGAATCATATCAGTGAAACGCGTTGGTAGAATGTAACCCCTCCACAGCCTATTTCTGTGATTATGATCTAACATTCTAAGCATCATACCGCATTGTTTATACATCCCGTGGGCTGATTCTGTGGCCTCCTGTCAAGGTCTTACCTTGCCCTCCTGTTGGCAGCCATCTTGGACATGTGCAGACTGCTGCCTCTTATAGACTCTGATCGCATCATCACTTCCTGCTGCCTGGGTGTCGCAGATTGTTAATGCTGCACACCTGATTATAGCTATCACCTGATGGGTTGCAATCCTTGCCCTTGTGTTTGTGCTCCAAGATGCATCTCTGCTAGCAGTCTTCTGTTCTCCGTGTTCCTCCTTGTATGACCTGGCTTGGTCAACGACCTTCCTGGCTCTCGACCCGGCATCAGTAGATGACCACGCATTGGCAGACGACCCGGCATCAGTAGATGACCACGCATTGGCAGACGACCCCGCATCTGCAGATGACCCGGCATTGGCAGACTACCCGCTTCTGGACCCAACTCTGGCTTGGATGACTACCCCGTCCTGGACTTGACCCCCGCTTGTTCCTGCTCTCTCTTCCTCACTCTTGCTGTGTTATTATTGCTGTTTTCTCCAATAAACTGCTTTATTTTAAATGCATTCCCGTGTGGTCTGGTTTCCCTGACAACCCCTCGGGAGCAGTCATACGTGATCTGTAGGTAAACAGTGGGAAAAAAGTATTTGATCCCCTGCTGATTTTGTAGGTTTGCCCACTGACAAAGAAATGATCAGTCTATAATTTAAATGGTCGGTTTATTTTACCAGTAAGAGACAGAATAACAACAAAAATATCCAGAAAAACGCATTTCAAAAAAGTTATAAATTGATTTGCATTTTAATGAGTGAAATAAGTATTCAACCCCTTTGCAAAACATGACTTAGTACTTGGTGGCAAAACCCTTGTTGGCAATCACAGAGGTCAGATGTTTCTTGCAGTTGGCCACCAGGTTTGCACACATCTCAGGAGGGATTTTGTCCCACTCCTCTTTGCAGATTCTCTCCAAGTCATTAAGGTTTCGAGGCTGACGTTTGGTAACTCGAACCTTCAGCTCCCTCCACATATTTTCTATGGCATTAAGGTCTGGAGACTGGCTAGGCAACTCCAGGACCTTAATGCGCTTCTTCTTGAGCCACTGCTTTGTTGCCTTGGCCGTGTGTTTTGGGTCATTGTCATGCTGAAATAACCATCCACAACCATTTGCAATGCCCTGGCTGAGGGAAGGAGGTTCTCCCCAAGATTTGATGATACATGGCCCAGTTCATCGTCCCTTGGATGCGGTGAAGTTGTCCAGGGAGGCCCGGAGTAAAGGAGAGAAAAGACATGGATGGAGGGCCGGCATGACAGGGGTTAAAGGGGTTTGGGTCAAGGAGGGGTTTCAGCCCAGACTGATAGAAAATATAAGTGGTGGGACCTACTAAATTGGTGTCTTGGCCAGGCACGTGTGGCGCTACAGGGAGGGCTCAAGCTAGAGGTCTTAGGAGGTCTTCAGTCGGAGGAAAGCTGCATTGAGGAAAATTTACCAACCCCCCCTCCCTCCACTTTATTGTTTACTGAATTTTGGTTCTGCGGTTAACCCCCCCCCCCCCCCTCGTTTTTTTTTGTTTTTGTTTTTTAAGGAGGCTTTTTTCTTTTTGAGGTGGTTGTTTGTCATGGCAGCAAGCGGGGTACAAGGTCCTTGTAGGTTAGTATGGTGCAAACTTATACTTGGTTGGGACCTGTCTGAGGTACGGCTCCCAGTAGTTGGTATGTTGGTATCTGTGACTGGTTGTCTCCAAGTCGGGGCTGTGGTGGCTGGAGGCCTAATTAAGTTGGACATGGGTACTTTCTTCTTTGATGCCTACCTTGAGGCTCCAGTAAAACTGGGTTTAACGTGTTATTTACCTGTTATGTATACAGTTTGTTAATAAAAGGCTGCTATGGCCGTCAACTTGTGGTCATGTGGTTATTTATAAGGGAGGAGGAGAGTGATGGTCAGAGCAGAATGGAGACAAATCCTCTTTAATACCCTAGTCATGTCCCCTTAGCAAAAAAACACCCCCAAAGCATAATGTTTGATGGTGAGGATGGTGTTCTTGTGGTCATCATAAGCAGCATTTCTCCTCCTCCAAACACAAGGTGTTGAGTTGATACCAAAGAGCTAAATATATGCACTTTCCCTGATATATATCGGTATCGGCCCCGGAACTGGCCGATATTGCCGATATTTTTGTGACGTCATTCTGCTTTCTTAAGCCGCCTCCCTCGCCTTGGACAGCCTCGTGACTAGTCTCGCGGGAGTGCATCACAGCCATACACCCAACCACAGCAGCCCGGTGCCAGCCAGCCACCCACATCCAGAGGCCCTATACCAGCCAGCCACAGGCACTGTACCAGCGAGCCAGCCAGCCACCCACAGGCCCTGTACCAGCCAGCCACCCACAGGCCCTGTACCAGCCAGCCACCCACAGGCCCTGTACCAGCCAGCCACCCACAGGCTCTGTACCAGCCAGCCAGCCAGCCACCCACAGGCCCTCTACCAGTCAGCCACAGGCACTGTACCAGCTAGCCAGCCACCCACAGGCCCTGTACCAGCCAGCCACCCACAGCTCCTGTGACAGCCACCCACCCACCACAGGGTGCCAGCCAGCCACCCACCCACCACAGGGTGCCAGACAGCCAGCCACCCACAGACAGGGTGTCAGACAGCCAGCCAGCCACCCATAGGCCCTGTACCAGCCAGCTACAGGCACTGTACTAGCCAGCCACCCACAGGCCCTGTACCAGCCAGCCACCCACAGCCTTTCTGCCAGCCACCCACCTACCACAGGGTGCCGGCCAGCCACCCACCACAGGGTGCCAGGCAGCCAGCCACCCACCACAATGTGCCAGACAGCCAGCCACCCACCACAGGGTGCCAGCAAGCTATCCACCCACCATAGAGTGCCAGCCAGCCACCCACCACAGGGTGCCAGCAAGCCAGCCATTAAGCACTAAACAAAAATGAACATGTTCAGTACCAGATTTGTGTCAAAAATTGTCTTTATTTTTCAAAATATCAGCCCATACCGATACGTTGTGACCAAAATATCGGTATCGGCCCTGAAAAAAACCATATCAGTCTATCCCTAGTTTAAACACCAAAATTGTAAGCCCCAGTTAAATGAAAAGATGGAAGTGAGTTGCCAACATCCCTGTAATCTAGACAAAAATTGACAGGAGGTCCCCCTTGGGTGCGGGATTTTTAAGGCAAATACTCTTCCACAAATAAGTAAAATTTAAATCATTTTATTAGTAAATTATTACTAATAAAATTATTTAAATTTTACTTATTTGTGGAAGCGTATTTGCCTTAAAAATCCCGCACCCAAGGGGGACCTCCTGTCCATTTTTGTCTAGTTTAAACACCATGGCCTACCTGAGTATTGTTGCTGACCATGTCCATCCCTTTATGACTACAGTGTCCCCATCTTCTGATGGCTCCTCCCAGCAGGATAATGCACCATGTCACAAAGCTCCAATCATCTCACCACTGGTTTCTTCACCATGACAATGAGTGTATGTGTCACCAGCTCGCTTCTGGATTTGGGGCATGCATGCATGTGCCCTGCTGACCCACACTGTGAGTGGACACAGCACGAGATTGGCAGCTAAATTCAACCAATAATTTTGGCTGAAGTCAGCTGATCGGCTGTGTCCAATCACACACAGAGTTCTGTGTTTACAAAAATACAAAACTCTGTGTATAGTGAACAACGATCTGGCTGTTTCTTCTCCCTGAAAAGCACTCACTATGTGAGTTTTTTCATTCCTCTATGAGCACCACCACTCAGGATTACCATAGGATACACTAAATGTACTAAATAAGGATCTAATCACCCACTCGAGGATGTATATACCCCTTAAAGGGGAAGGCGTATGGTGACCTGTGTAAGGTCAAATTTTTATTTTCTATACCAGTGCATTTAACGCACAGTATTATACATTAATGGACACTGGTATCACAGTGGTGTTATGTTGTAATACTGTATATTGTAGTTTTTGTTTTATGGTGTCACTTATTTTGTGATCTTATTTATTATCTTTTTTTTAATTTTTTTGCTTCTTTATATATTGTTTTATTTTGTTTTGTTGTTTACATTAGAGTTTTCACATACAGTGCTTTTATAGTGTGGTATTGTAATATTTAGGCCAGAGGGGAGCGCTGTACCAACTCTAGCACTTATACATTACACTTTGTTAGGCACAGTGTTACCCCCTTAATCATCCCTAGATTTTAACCCCTTTCCAGCCAGTGTCATTAGTACAGTGTACAGTATTGTCACTGATCACTGCGGGGCGTAACTACAGGGGTTAAAATTGCAATTGGGCCCCATGCTCCAGGGGGCCTGTGCATGTCCCCTGTACACCTGGGTAGGAGGGGCGGTGGGGGCAGCATATAGAGAAATCACTCACTGTCCGCCTTTTTCCTCCTGTAGTTGCAAGAGGAAAATGGAGGCGATTGGTTCCTCTGTATGCTGCCCCCGCTACTTCTCCTATCCAGTTCACTTGTGTTCTGATGTCTCTGTGCCCCTGTGTGCTCCCCTGCCCCCCCCCCCCCCCCCACTGTGCTCCCTCCCCTCTCCTGCCGGTTGCTGCAGGGGATGTGTCACAATAGAGAACCAGTAAGGGGTCGGTAAATATGTAATTTACCAGCTCCTTCCTTTTCTGAATGGACAGAGTCGTAGTCAGTGACATTGTAAAAAAAATAAAATGATAAAAATAAATACAATTAAAATACCAAAAAATAAAAATTACTGACACCAGTGGGTGAATTTCCAGAATCGCAAAGGTCACACTTGCAACCGGGCCCTGGCATTCCACCACCGTGGGGAGGCCCCAAGATGGCAGGAAGGGGGCCCACTGCAGAACTTGTGAAAGGGTCCCACTGCAGGACTGTAATAAAGGGTCTCATAATGAGAATAAAGGGCCCCAGGATCAGTGGGAAGAGCCCCAGGCTTGAAGGGAAGGGCCCCAGCCAGGGGTCCAGGGGGCCCTTCATGGTTTCTTGCACCTGGGCCCTGAAGGTTCTAGTTACGCCTTTGGATCACTGTATTAGTGTCACTAGCGACATAAGTGTCAGTTAGTGACCCTCCCAAATAGCGTCTGTTAGCACCAGTTTTCCTGCCACCCTATCACAGTCACACTTTAAGTCTCTGACACCGCCCATACAATATGGCGTCTATAGCTGCGTAAATTCCAGTATATATATCATAGTTTGTAGACGCTATAACTGTCGCAAAACCAAACAAAAATACACTTATTGGGATTTATTTTTACCAAAGACATGTAGCAGAATACATTTTGGACAAAATTTTTGAAATTTGATTTTATTGGATATGTTTTATAACAGAAAGTAGAAAATATTGTTTGTTTGGATTTTTTTTTCTTTTTTTATATAATAAAAAAAAAAAACTGTGATGATCAAATAGCACCAAAAGAAACCTCTATTTGTGTGAAAAAAATAAATGATATAAATGTAATTTGGGTACAGTGTAGCATGACTGCGCAACACCAGTTAAAGTAGAGCAGTGCTGAATAGTGAAAAAGGCTCTGGTCATGAAAGGGGTAAAACCTTCCAGGGATCAAGAGGTTAAAGGTGTGGCACGGAAAGAGCACATATAAAAAATGCATCATGAAGCCGGTTGCACTCCAACTTTTTATTAGGGTGAAACTGACATTTTTCTGTAGTAACATTTTTGTAGAACTGAAAAACATGTATTATTGATATAAAACATTTTAATGTTGAAATATTTCACTCCAAAACTTTTTATTGTTATCGGCTTAAAAGCTATGAAGACAATAGGCAAGATACAATGAGGTATTGACATCTTTAAAGGGTAACTCCACTTTCATGGGGAAAAAAAAATAGCAAATAAAGAAAAAACAATATAGAGTATACTATTGTGACACAAGTCATATTGTAATTGAATGTTTTTAAAAAATGACCTTTCCTTTTTCAATCTGCAGCTGTTGTAATTTTTTGAAAATGCAATATGGCCACCTGGAGGCACTCTGAACACAGAATATATACTGACCACACCCCCAGAAACATAATTTCCTGCTTGTGTGATTGGCTCACCAATTTCCCCAGAAGTCTGTCTAAAATACAAGTCAGATTTCTGGCATCCCCTGCAACAAAAATGTCATTTTTGGTGAGATACTCCCAATAGGAACACGTCTAAAGGGATGCAGGCCCGGCAGATTTCCTCATTAGAGCTCTGCAGCTGCCACAGCTGATTGATAATTATGAAACCACTCCCATTAGACCCACTCAGCACAGAGGCAGAGAGGAACAAACAATGATTTCTACCAGGGATCGACCGATTATTGGCAAGGCCGATATATCGGGGCCGATATGCACTTTCCCCAATATATCGGATTTGTCCCCGGAGGTTACCGATATTGCCGATATTACTGTATGTAATATTAGTGTATGTAAAATCCTAGCATCCACTTTTAGTGTTTTATGTAATGTCCAGTGTGTGTTTTTGTAATCTAATAGTGTGAAATACCTTTGTTACATCGCCGCTTGGCCCTTCCGTGACCCCCAGCTGTCAGTGGGGGAAGAGAGAAGGACAGCAGAGTGGGAGATGTAACAAGGGTAACTCACACTATTCTAATCTAATACCCGCCGCTTCTGTGAACACTGCAGAGGGGAGGGGCTGAGATCCTCCTCCTGACAGCTATGATTGGAGAAAACAGCATAGTGGGAGATTAGCAAGGAGACTTCAGAGCAGCGATGTAATGAAGGTATTTCCCACTATTCTAATCTAATACCCCTCGCTTCTGTGTACATTGCAGAGGGGCTGAGATCCTCCTCCTAACAGCTATGATAAGAGAAAACAGCAGAGCAGGAGATTAGCTGAGCCCGGAGCAGCGATGTAATGAAGGTATTTCCCACTATTCTAATCTAATACCCCTTGCTTCTGTGAACACTGCAGACGGGAGGGGCTGAGATCATCCTCCTGACAGCTATGATTGGAGAAAACAGCAGAGTGGGAGATTAGCTGAGCCCGGAGCAGCGATGTAATGAAGGTATTTCCCACTATTCTAATCTAATACTCGGCGCTTCTGTGAACACTGCAGACGGGAGGGGCTGAGATCCTCCTCCTGACAGCTATGATTGGAGAAAACAGCAGAGTGGGAGATTAGCGAGGAGAGGCCGGAGCAGCGATGTAATGAAGGTATTTCCCACTATTCTTTTACAAAAACACACACTGGACATTATATCAAACACTGATAAAGTGGATTCTAGGATTTTAATGACACTAAATTGATTCACACGGGATTCCTGGCAGGCAGGGAGGGAAGGGAAGACTGTGCATTACAGCTAAAAGACCTACCCCACATGATACCGATATGCAATGGCCAAAATATCGGTATCAGCAACGAAAAACCGATATCGGTCGATCCCTAATTTCTACAAAATAACAATAGGTAGAAATCTGCAACAAAGTTTGCTAAAATCCCTGCAATGTACAGAGATCACCCAGAGGGGAATGTTTTTTTCTCAACAAAAGTGGAGTTACGCTTTAAGAACATCTGGTACAACCTGGTGCATCCAATACAAATATTAGGTTGCACAATACAGATGTACTGTAAAAAGATAGAAGACATGGTAAGAGAACTGCCAAGGTTGACCATTGGAAACGTCTCAGGCTTATAAATGTCCAGAGGAAGTCTTCTTTTACACATAGCAACCAATCAAATTCACCATTTCATGTTCTCATTTTGCACTGGAAACATGGAAAGGAAAATCACAATGGTTGCTGTTGGCTTAAGAACCATCCTTCCTGCAGACACTCATAAACTAAGTACATAGTCACAGCTTTGTACTGTCACCCCAGTCCCACTGATGGCACAGTATGGCATCCCCTGAGTGCGTCATAATAAGGCCTTTTTACAACCTGGAGCATTCTGCTTTGACCTGGCTGTCAGGCGGTAGAGGCTTCCCCAGGTTCTGTCCCACCGTTGGAGCATACTTTGATTCAGACAGCGACTCCTCCACCTCTTTCTTCAGTGAAAATCCACTAGAAAAGCCTTCAAAGTCTTGAAGTGGAAGGAATTTGATGGGTTTTTCATCCCAGATAGTCTCCAGCCGCTTCTCCCAGTTCTTCAGCATCTCCACACGGACCTCCTGGGGCACGTGTGACACGGCGTATGAGATTTGGGGCTCTAAGACTTTAAAGCCACAGAAATTCAGAATACCGTTCTGCAAATAGAATGAGATATCATGGTGAGTTATAGCAATAATGGTTGGGTCATGAACATGTGATGCATGAAATTTGAGGGTACCTATTGTTATTCCTGCTGCATAGAACAGTGATCAGATATAACTCCATAAATTGACCCAACTATAACGCATCTCAACCTATGTGCCTGTTCCTAAAGATGGTGGACTGATACATTATATCTTTCTAAGGTATAACAAAGTATAAACTACTACCCTGATGAAGAGGTATTGTCAAAAGTATTGGGACGCCTACCTTTACACGCACATGAACTTTAATGGCATCCCAGTTTTAGTCCATCAGGCTCAATATTGAGTTGGCCCACCCTTTGCAGCTATAACAGCTTCAACTCTTCTGGGAAGACTGTCCACAAGGTTTAGGAGTGTGTCCATGGGAATGTTGACCATTCTTCTAGAAGCCCATATTGTGAGGCCTGGCTTGCAGTCTTTGCTCTAATTCATAACAAAGGTGTTCTAGCAGTTCATAAAGGTCCATAAAGACATGGACAAGTGAGTTTGGGGTGAATGAACTATACTGGCCTTCACAGAGTCCTGACCTCAACCCAACAGAACACCTTTGGGATAAATTAGAGAATTAGAGCGAGCCAGTCCTTCTCGTCCAATAGCAGTGCCTGGCTTTATAAATGTGCTTCTGGAAGAATGGTCAAATATTCAGAGACACACTCCTAAACCCTGTGGAGAGTCTTCCAAAAAGATTTAAAGCTGTTATAGCTGCAAAGGGTGGACCAACTCAATATTGAATCCTACGGACTAAGACTGGGATACCATTAAAGTTCATGTGCGTGTAAAGGCAGGCGTCCCAATACTTTTGACAATATAGTGTATTGACTTCATCAGGGATACCACAAAGTGTAATTTCTTCAGTGTTGTCACATGAAAAGATATAATAAAAATATTTACAAAAATGTGAGGGGTGTACTCACTTTTGTGAGATACTGTACACATGATTCTGCACAGAGCACCCATCCTGTAGCCGTAAATTTGTTATGGAGCAAAAAAAAAAAAAAAAGACCTTTTATGGAGAATGATTTTCAAGCTGGAAAAGGACTCTGACTAATGTATCTGATTGGGTATCGATCAATATCAGACATTTTTGCACTTACAATGTTTCCATTAATCTTTGTAAGATTATATTGGCAAGTGTGGCAAATCAGATTGAGCCAATCTCTAATCAGCCACAGAACCCAAATCCTTCAATACATCGCCAACCCTGGACAGGATGGGACGTCAGGATGGGTTATTATCGGGGCTTTTTTTCAGCATGAATGTGGGGAAACGCAGTTCCGGAACCTCCAGCACTGAATGTATGTAATGGCAAAAGGGTAAAGAGCGCTGGGGTGTGCCGGAGGGTCTATTGATGCTTGCTGATCTATCTACCTGGACAGGTTGGTGTTTTGTTGTGCTACCTTGGAAATCACAATAAAGGTACTTGGAACTCCAGTGACGTGCGGCCGTTTCTTCTTATCTTGATATTGTTCACGAAGGCGAGCCGGGGCTAGCACTCATGAGGAGGTATCATCAGACTCACTCATATCACCTGGAGCAGCAGATCTTTCTTTCCTTCAAGCTGGGGGATCTATTGTTGCCGGTGGGGATCTATTTTTGCGTGGAGGTCTATTGTTTCTGGGTAGGTCTACTGTTGCTAGTAGGGGGTCAATTGTTGCTGGGAAGGAAAAACCCCCCCTGATAGGGAATGGGACTTTAATGGCCAAAATAACACCACAATTGTAAAATTTAAAACATGTTTTTAATGAATAAACATAAAATCAACATAATAGAAAAAACACATGTAATACAAAACATATATCACAATAAAATACTTGTCATATTGAGACAAGAATGTAGTAAAGCACAGATTTCCAATGGGCACCCAACACCCAGTCTCAGTATGACAAGTATTTTATTGTGATATATGTTTTGTATTACATGTGTTTTTTCTATTATGTTGATTTTATGTTTAGTCATTAAAAACATGTTTTAAATTTTACAATTGTGGTGTTATTTTGGCCGTTAAAGCGGAGTTCCGGGCACAAAAACAGTTTTTCAATAAACATACCCCCGGGACAGTCAGGGCTAGTACATTCCACAATGGATAGCCTCTGATCTGTCCCGGTTTGCACTTACCTGCAAGAAGAAATACAGTACTTACTTATAAAATTTCTTCTACAGCGTTGCCATCTCTGTTGTGGGCAGCTGAAGCCGGCGCGATCCTCTTCTGCGTCCTCTTCCGTGTCTTCTTCTCCCAGACCGGCCCCTCTCGTCACTTCCGGGTCGCCCCGGAAGTGACGAGCGGGGCCGGTGCCGTTGCATTGATTCCTGGGAGCGATGACGTTCAGCTCCCAGGAATCATCGCAAAGAGGAAGTGACGGCTCGGGCCGCGGCACAGAGGGAGGAAGTGGAGAATAGGTGAGTATTTTCTATCTACAATTACAAGGTGAGTAAAAAAAAAAATTTATACCTAACTATCCAATTCCTTTTCAGGTGAAGAAGAGCCAGCGGATGGGCACAAAATCGATTAGGTCGATTTTGTGCCCGGAACTCCGCTTTAAAGTCCCATTCCCTATCAGGGGGGGTTTTCCTTTGCAGTTTATCTGGGATGTTGGCCATATAACACCCCGCCCTACCTAGATGAGTGGCTTTTCTTATCCAATTGTTGCTGGGAAGGATATTCTGTTAAGGGAGAGCTCTATTGTTTCTGGCTCCTGGGAGAGCCGTTGTTGCTGCTAGGATCCATTGTTGCTGGGGTGACATTTTGTTGCAGGGGGTTCATTGTTGCTGGGGGGGATCGATTGTTGTGTGGGGGATTTATCGTTGCTGGGGTGAGGTCTATCATTGTTGGGGGGAGGTCTACTGTTGCTGGGGTGGGGTCTATTGTTGCACACTGCAGGGGATCTATTTTTCTGTCTTTCTTGTTATCATTAACAAATTCTGTGAAATTCAGTTAGTAGCACAAAATTATACTTGGCTCTGTATTCTCTAAAAGGGGTGGTGCTGGGAGGTGGGTGGGAGGTGGATCCAAGGATGCTCGGAGGTGGGTAGGGAGTAGAAAGGAAGAGTGACTCAGAAGGGGGGGGGGGGGAATTCCTGCACCTATTTCCTGAGAAAAAAACCCTGATTATTAATATTATTCCTATTTTAACATAAAAAAGACAATTCCTTACCTGGAGTGGCCATAGAGTGACATTTATGTCTCCATTCAATCCTGAATTTGTGTACATTGATTGTGGGCCACCAGTTGTTAAGGAAAATAAAGCTTTCTTATTCTGTAATGAATACATGAAAAAAAAAAATTAAAACCAAATCTTAGGGTAACCCCGAGTTCACTATCCTCTGTTCCAGATCCTTCATAGAGAGGTAACCAAGTGTCATATAAAACATGAGGCTTCCATTCATGTTATGTTGTGTTGCATTGTCCAGGTCCCTTTCTCTTTGTGAAATGACCACATCTAAAGCTGGCCACATATCACCAGAATCAAACCTCCAAGACTGGTTCAAATATAATAGGACTAGTTTTCGACATCAACAGAAGAGAATGGGGTGGACTGATGCAATATAGCCAAGCCTGGATAAAAAACTTACATGATCCAAGGGCACTCATATTTTTTTATTATTTGCTTGATGCCCATACCGCTGCTGCCATGGTGCCCCCTTTTAAAACCCAACACCTCCCTTATATACTTTACCCCACAAAGCAATAATTAAACACCACTGGGTTTAAATGGCCATAGCAGCCTTTTATTAATCACTTAAGCCCCAGAAGATTTTACCCCCTTCCTGACCAGGGGGTATTTTGCGATTCGGCACTGCATGACTTTAACAGACAATTGCGCGGTCGTGCGACGCTGTACCTGAACGAATTTGACGTCCTTTTTCCCCCACAAACAGAGCTTTCTTTTGGTGGTATTTGATCACATGTGCAATTTTTTGATCATGCGCTATGAACAAAAAAAGAGCGACAATTTTGCAAAAATAACAATATTTTTCACATTTTTTTATATGAAATTCCCCCCCAAAAAAATGTAAAAATCAAAATTTTTTAACATTTTAGGCCCATTTGTTTTCTGCTACATATTTTTGGTAAAAAAAAATCGCAATAAGCGTATTTTGATTGGTTTGCGCAAAAGTTATTGCGTTTACTAACTAAGGGAAAGATTTTTGTCATTTTTATTGTTTTTTTAATGGCGGCGATCTGCCATTTTTTTTTGCGGGACTGCGACATTGCGGCGGACAGATCGGACCCCTGACTGACATTTTTGACACTTTTGGGGGTACCAGTGACATTACTACAGTAATCAGTGCTATACATATGCACCGTTACTGTAAAAATGACACTGGGAGGGAAGGGGTTAACTTTATTGGAGAAGGAGGGGTTAAGTGTGTCCCTAGGGGCGTGATTCTAACTGTGCAGGGATGTGGCTATGTGCATAGCAGGACCGTATGATCTCTGCACTTACACAGGGGAGAATGACAGGCGGCTTTGTTTACATTAGCCGCCTGCCTTTCTCCCTCGGGTCCGCCGGTCACACGCGCGGGGAAGTTAGGGAGCGAGCGGGGGCGGGAGCGCGCCCCCTAGAGCCTCACAGGCTAGTGACGTACCTCTACGTCACTTTGCCTGTGAGGGGCTGACTGCCGCCGTAAATAGTCATGCGGCAGTCGGCAAGTGGTTAAACAACAACTGTAATTAACAATAACATTTTCAGTTTTTCATAACATAATATTCACATAACATAACCTAACAGCCTGATGTAACTATTTGCCTTCCACCAGGTCTTAGGATTATGAATGCACCCCTTGAATGACCAACTGGCTGTATCTGGCACCCACTCACATTTCCACGGCACCCAGGCGCAACTACACCGGCTCTGGGACAATTGTTAATCAATACTCCAGCTGATACAGCCAACCAATCCAAAACACATCACTTCTGACACTTAAGAGGGCAGGTACACCCATACCGAAGAAGGGCCCAACCCATCGTTCTCCAAAGAACGTAACCATCCCCTGCCTTCAAAACCCATCGACCTCTGCCTGCTGCTATGACAAGCAATTCCCCATTCCCCAATACTAACCGAGCCCCCTATCCCAACCGGGCTACACTTAGGGCAGGCGTGAGGGAGAATCCTTCCCCTGCGCTGACCTTCTGCCATTGATGCCAGAAGCACCACCTACCCCCCAAAAAGGCCACCAGGACCACTCCCTGCCCCACCCTGCCCCCTATTCGTTGCAATGGTCCATGTTTATTTCTTACCTTGAATGGTCCTTCAGAGTACATGGTCTGAAAACTGTAGGCAAATCCCAAAGTTAACACTCGCTCAAGCCAGCCTTTCATTATGGCGGGCATCCCGAACCAATACAGGGGAAACTGTAATACATAACACATAGCTTTTATTATCATTATCACTACATATAAAGCATTATTATATTACATAACAATGTACACCAAATACTAAACTAATACACATAACAAACCCCAAACAAACATCTACAGAAAGATAAAAGACGATGGCCAGCAAATAATCTAATATATGGGGTAGCATTGGGTAAATGCTTCTGTGGTTGTCTCTTGCACACAACCAATCTGCCCATTACTTTGATGGGCAGCCTGACTAACCAATATTAACTAATAGGGGGAGATAGGTGTGGGTTGGTATTACAGAGCAGCACGGGTTTCAGGAGACCAAAGCCAACATGCAGCATCAAGCAGTTCTGCCAAACTTCCTAAATCTGGCCATAAATGACCAGATTTTCGAACGACAATCATACCAACATTCGTGTAATAAATTCTCAGTACATCCGATAACTTGAGAACCACCTACATCATTAGAAATTCATTCATTCAAGAAAAAATGTCCATCCTACTCCTTTGAATTTTCTCGCCACTACGGTCGAAAACAAATGTCAATTTGACCCCCACTAACCAGCAGAGAATCTAACAACGTTCTTAAAATGAACTATTTTGAACACAATTTTACTAGTGTATGGCCGGCTTTAGACTTCCCAACAATGTTGCCTATCCCTTTCAGTTTTTTTTTACTTTTTGGTTGTCCAATGGGGTAGTTTTTCCTTTACTTGCTGTCCCAGAGACACAACAGGAAGTGGGAGGAAGTGAGTGAAATCCCCACTTAGTTGTCACCAGAACACGCTTTCTCCTCTATTCTTGTTTCAGGTACAAATGTGACATTTTTGGATTTCCTATCGTGATAACGGTCACCAGAACAGAGAGGGTGAATCTGCTCTTCAGGGGTATAGACAACATGCCTGAAAAAGGGGTACTGCGAGGCTCCGAAACATTGCACTGTTTCTGATGTGAGCTTCTCTGCAATAAAAAGCTTTTGGACTGCTTTTGCAAGATCCATGGTGTGCCGGAGAATATGTATGTATCAACAATAACAACCTGACAGGGGTTCTAACTGTTTTGATAGGTAGATTTTATTGCCACCCTGTAGCCAGTGTGGCTGTGATTGCTTGTTAGGTAAAAGCATAGTTTGCTCGCTGTACTCAGTGTAGCTGCCTTCTGCTAGTTAGGGTCTGCTCAGTGTGTTCAGCTGCTGCCAGTCTGATAGCTCTCTCTGCATCTAGAAAGCTTGAGAAGTTTCTGGATGATAGGTGTGGAACTATGCAGATGGAATCATGATTATAGATACAGCCCTGGCCTATCTCAGAGAGGCCGGGTCTGATGGTATGCTGGGCGCACACTGAGCTTGAGGTCTTTTCCTGGAAAAGATTAATCCAGTATGGTGGGCACCTCAGGTGGTGGACCTGAGGGCCTGGGATGCTAAGACCCTGGAGCTAGAAAGAAAGCTGCCCGTGGGGGGTTGTCCACTGAAGATCTAGTCTGGTATCAATAGAATCCCTTGGAAATTGGAAGGAGGCAACCAGCTGTCCTTGGGCTTTGTGTAATTGCAGACACTTTTGAAAGATCTTGGGGACTTTTGTGCTTCTGCCACCCCTCTGGTGCTAGGGAGTCAGCTGTGGATCTAGTAAAGGGGATAATGGCTGGTGTCCTGAAGAGCTTTGTCCATCTAATCTGCTACTTAAAGGGACTCTGCTCTTTTGGTTCTAAGAAAAGAGGTCAGTTAACTACTACTACTACTACCTTAAAGCTGAAGTCTACTGTCTGCTACAAGCACGGACTATAGCTTGTCCTGAAAGAATACCTAAGTCCTCAGGTTGTAAATAGTTCTTGTTTTTGGAGTATCCCATCCTATGGAAGTAGCACTACATTATAGACATACTTCAATAGACATACCTGGAAAACTATAAGGTCGGCCTTTTCAATCTTTTTCTGTTCTTCAACAATGTCTTTGGCAAGACGGCCTTCCTTATACGCTTCTGCAGTCTCTGCTCCATATTTGAAATGTTTTGGATCCTTAGGTTTACCTGCGGAAAAAATGAAAATGTTTAGGTTACAATCAGGTCTATAGAAGGTCTATAAGACCATCCCTTGGCCTAGAACCTCTGATGACTTATTCTTGGTTGTTTCCCTCTTCTATCCACCCCCAGACATTTGGGGCCATGTCATCTTCGACAATGTATTCCCATCAGCAATAAAGCAAAAAATAATTATGTTCTGTTTTCTTTAAATCTTCCATCCAATCACCACCCCCAAGCCCTCTGTTCCACATTTGTTTTTTGTTTTTTTAGATGTAGCACCCTCCTCTAGTTAGATTGTTAGTCTAAATCTAGTTTTTGGCCTCACTGTAACCAGTTAGGAAGTGATCTCTTGTTTTTGTCTGGTCAGGCTTTCCTAGCTGGGCGTTTTATTTCTTTCACCTGTTTCTGGGAGAAGCTTCCAGAACTTAGGGCAGGGAGAGTCAAATGACCAGTAGGAATATTTATCATGCCCCAGCCAGTCTCTGGAAGGTGGCATCCAGAAGGTGGCTGGGGGGGTATTAGCTGTTTGGGAGGCCTTTCCAGGGTGTTCTTTCTGTGCTAGAAGGGTTCCAGGGGCTACTGCTCCTAGGAGGCAGCTAGAGTGGTCTGAAGAATTGATATTGGGTCTCAGCAGGTATTGGGTTGAGGCACTAGAAATTAATGCTAAAGAATAATTGGCTGGAGGGCAATGACCTGAAGTCCTGATCTGGAGAATGGTCTCTTATTTCCCTCACTGAGGATCTCCCTGTGGAGGCTGGGTATCAGGCAGCTCCTGGGACATTGTAAGACCTGAGTTTGGGACTTTAATGTATGCCTGCTACTATAAGGATTAATGCTAGAATTCTGTCCTCTAGTCAGGGTTTCCTAGCTGCGTTTTTGATTTCTCTCACTTAATTCTGGGAGAAACTTCCAGAACTTAGAGCAGGGAGAGTCAAATGAACAGTATGAATATATCTTCATGCCCCAGCCAATCCCTGAAAGAAGGTGTCCAGAAAGAGGCGGGGGAGGTGATTGGGAGGCCTTTCCAAAGTGTTCCCTCTCTGCTAGAAGGGTTGCTGTTCTCCTGGGGCTGCTGCCCCTGGGAGGCAGCTACACTGAGAAAGGAACTGCAGTCTGGGCCTCAGCAGGTACTGGGCTGAGGGCCTGTGTTTGATTGCTAAAGGATAATTTCATGGAGGGCATTGTCCTGAAGTCCTTGTCTGGAGAAGGATCTTTTGTCTCGCTCACTGAGTATCTACCTGTGGAGGCAGGGTATCAGACAGCTCCTGGGACATTGTAAGAAAGACCTGGGTTTGGGTCTTTATTGTATGCCTGCAACTATAAAGATTTGTGCTAGAAGTCTGTCCTTCTATTGATTGTTTTGGAGTATCCCGAACCCCTCTCTTGTTTAAAGGTATTTATTTAGCCACAGGATCATCGGTTGCCTACTGCGAATATCCACAAGGCTCTACCTAGTGAGGGAGATGTAGACTCACACCACCATAGGACAGCTGGACTCTTTCCCACCCATTTCCTCATGGCTCCCTCCAGTGAGCTTCTCCAGACCCAATTCAATCCTTGAATTTCAGGTGTGAATAGCCTTCCCCAGCTAAACATAACTGGGACCTCAGTGTCTTCTTCCTACAGATCTTTCCAGAAAGCTGCCCCAGGGGCAGAGCCCCTGCAAAGGGGTCCCCTCCAGCAAGACTGGACCCAGGAACACTGCTGCTGCTCAGGCCTCACACTATTTATGGGTTCTCTCACCATCTTCTGGGCACACCTCCCCAGGGATTGGCTGGAGTTCCATAAATATTCAGACTCCCTGCTCTGTTCTTCCTCCCACTATACTTCTAGAATCCTTTAGAAGGCAGGGGGAATTAGCAGAGCAGCAGCATGTGAAACACTGAGTAGCCCTAGATAATCAACTCCTACTCCACTGATTACAGAGAAGCTAACTAAATTTACATGGGAGCCTACTCTATACTAGGAGGGTGCTACAAACGTTTTTAAATTTTTTATTTTCTAATGGGGGATTTGGTTTTCCTTTGGGGAAGTCCATTAGCTTCAAAATCTATGATGTAGAACCCCCCCCCCCCCCCCCCACACCACCACGTGTAAACAAAGCCTAAAGAGGAATGAGCTGCCACTTTATGAAACTCCAATGAAGTTGAAAAAAAAAGGAACTAGCATACATAATTTACAATGCATCGGCACAACTAACCACACAGCGCCCACCAGTGGCCAGCGATGGGAATGCGCCCTCACTTTGTTCCTCACCATGTTCCTACACATATAAGCTAATCAATAATAATATAAAGCAGTAGATTTATTTTTCCAATGTGGAATAAATTACCTTTAATATCATCCCGAGATGACACGGGATTGAATTTCAAGGCATAGAGGTCAGACTCAATCACTTTCCATCCTTTCTTCTTCAGGGCGCTCGCTGCCGCCTCCTTCATGGCGTAATTAAAAGAAGTGCGCTCCTGGTGAGCTAAAACAATCAGCGCTGTTTTACCTGGGAACAGATGGACAGAATAGTTCTATTTCAAATGTGGCTTCATGCATTGACATAACTCTTTAGAAGTCTTGACTGTCTGGATGGGCACCTGCTTACATGGCACCTTCCACAGGCAGCTTAACTCTTCACTAACACACAGAAGTTGAATCCAATACAATTTTACTTCAGATGATTGCAGTAAAGACAGAGGATGTTTTTCCAGTTTTTTGAAGTGTAAGAAGCAGAGCTTTTATTCGGCAAGAACGTGGAGAAACGTAGTTCTGACACCTCTAGCACTGAATGTATGTAATGACAAGGGGTGCTGGGGGGCCTGTTGTAGCTGGCTGCTGGGGGACCTATTGCCATTGGGGGGAGATCTACTGTTGGGGGGGGTTAGTTGTTGCTGTTGTGGGATCATTTGTTGCTTGAAGGGAGTCAATAATTGTTACTGGGCGTGATCTACTTTGGAGGGAGGCATCTACTGTTGCTGGCTGCTGGAGGGTCTATTGATACTGGCTGCTGGGAGGACTATTGTTGCTGGTATGGATCTATTGTTGCTGAGGTTTATTTATTGTTACTGGGGAGGTATTTTGTTGCAGGGGGTTCCATGGCTGCTGGGGTGGATCAATTGTTTCTGAGGGTATTTTATTGCGGGGCGGGGGGGGTCTATTTTTGCTGGGGGAGGGGTCTATTGTTTATTACTAGAGAGGATCTCTTTTCTGCTTTTCTTGATATCATTTACAAATTCCATGCAAATTACTTAGCACCACAAAATTATACTTGGTTCTGTGTTCTTAACAAGGGGCAGATTGGGAGGCGGCTAGGGGGTGCTCAGGGGTGGGTAGGGGGCAGAGACAAGGGTTGACGTGCAAGGGAGGAGTACCTACACCTATTGTGTGAGAAAGCAAGCCCTGGTCAGAAGACATTGACTAACCTAAACCCTGTCTTTGTACACCCCTCACATTTTTGTAAATATTTCATTATACCTTTTCATGTGACAACACTGAAGAAATGATGCTTTGCTACAATGTAAAGTAGTGAGTGTACAGCTTGTATAACAGTGTAAATTTGCTGTCCCCTCAAAATAACTCAACACACAGCCGTTAATTTCTAAACTGCTGGCAACAAAAGTGAGTACACCCCTAAGTGAAAATGTCCAAATTGGGCCCAATTAGCAATTTCCCCTCCCCGGTGTCATGTGACTCGTTAGTGTTACAAGGTCTCAGGTGTGAATGGGGAGCAGGTGTGTTAAATTTGGTGTTATCGCTCTCACTCTCATACTGGTCACTGGAAGTTCAACATGGCACCTCATGGCAAAGAACTCTCTGAGGATCTGAAAAAAAGAATTGTTGCTCTACATAAAGATGGCCTAGGCTTTAACAAGATTGCCAAGACACTGAAACTGAGCTGCAGCATGGTGGCCAAGACCATACAGCGGTTTAACAGGACAGGTTCCACTCAGAACAGGCCTCGCCGTGGTCAACCAAAGGAGTTGAGTGCACGTGCTCAGCGTCATATCCAGAGGTTGTCTTTGGGAAATAGACGTATGAGTGCTGCCAGCATTGCTGCAGAGGTTGAAGGGGTGGGGGGTCAGCCTGTCAGTGCTCAGACCATACGCCGCACACTGCATCAAATTGGTCTGCATGACTGTCGTCCCAGAAGGAAGCCTCTTCTAAAGATGATGCACAAGAAAGCCCGCAAACAGTTTGCTAAAGACAAGCCGACTAAGGACATGGATTACTGGAACCATCTCCTGTGGTCTGATGAGACCAAGATAAACTTATTTGGTTCAGATGGTGTCAGGCGTGTGTGGTGGCAACCAGGTGAGGAGTACAAAGACAAGTGTGTCTTACCTACAGTCAAGCATGGTGGTGGGAGTGTCATGGTCTGGGGCTGCATGAGTGCTGCCAGCACTGGGGAGCTACAGTTCATTGAGGGAATCACGAATGCCAACATGTACTGTGACATACTGAAGCAGAGCATGATCCCCTCACCCCCTGATGCATGAGAATGCAAAGATACGCGTAGGTCTTGCATCTTAAGTGTCTTTTAAAGCATCACCTATTAAAGAATGTGTGCAAAAGTTTTTTGCTATTTTATGGGCGCACGCAGTTTTGAGTCTTGACATGTTTGTTATCTATTTACTTGATGCAACTCCATTGTTTATTTTTTACCAAAAATTGGGTATTATATAGAGTTTGTGTGCACTTAAGTTCATTCAAAACAATTACCACAATTGTTTTTAAAGCAATTTACTTATTATTTGGGATTTTGGGATATTTCTGTTTCTGCTGCTATGTCCCCCACCTATCTGTGTTGTCTCTCAGACATTAGACTGGTGGTAGTCCTCTATAATCTGATATTCTATGTATACTTTTTTTTTTTTCCTTTTATGAGTGTTTTATAAAAGTTTGAAACTTTTCAATAAAAAGCATTTAAAAAACAAAATTCCTTTTATTGTTTTAATTTCCTGAAAATATGCACAGATATGGTGTAAAAATAAAATTGCAGCTGCCTTGTAGCCCTAGGCTCAGCTAGCAAGGTGGCCAGTTGAAGATCAAGACCACAGTGCCCCTTGCCCCAAGACCACAGTGCCCCTTGCCCCAAGACCACGGTGCCCCTAGAAGATGCTTGTGTTTTACTGCTGGGTAGCCTTTAAGCGGTATTAAACCCAAACCTAAAATGTAATGTATTGCAGCTTTCCAATCACTAGATGTGATGGCTGCATCCGTTGTTTTTTTTTTTGGCTTTTTTTCCACCTTCTGTTTTCACCTGGTAAAACAGCCAGCAAGTCTGTTGGTTTTCAACAGACCAAGCTTTCCTGCAGGCGTAGCAAACCTTTTTTCATTTGCTGTTTTCATCTGGTGATCTGGTCATAACGCACCTCCTGTATTAGAGCACCCCCCCCCCCCCCCCCTCCAACACACACATACCACACACACACTCTCTGGATGAAGGCGCACAGGGTGCACAGGGAGCACAGCATTGGGAGGAGGAAAGAGTTAAATGATCTAGCAGATTTAGATACACTAACATATTGAAACCAAACTCCAGCTCACACTTTATAGTCAGTTAGGCTGCATTCACACTTGAGCGTAGCGTCTTTGGTAATTTTTCTGGTGTTTTTTTATGTGCGATTTGGGCGTTTTTATACAGCGTTTTTGAGCTTTGGGGTTTTTTTTATTAGCCAATAGAGAAAATTATCATCTGTTGCATCCTTTGTGGCTAGGCATTTCAGCTTTTTTAGCTTTTTCATTAGCTTTTATTTCTTTTTTTTTTATTATTATTCATTTATTCATTTTTTTGTTAGGGTAAAGGGTTAGAGTTAAGGTTAGGTTAGGGTCAGGATTAGGGGTTGGGATTTGGATAAGAGTTATTTATTATTATTATTGATTTTTTTTTTTTTTTTTAGGGTTAGGGTGTTATGTATTTATACATGGTGATCACATCCCCCCTTATGTATTTATACATGTTTATCATATCCCCCCTTATGTATTTATACATGTTTATCATATCCCCCCTTAATCTCCTCTTCTGAAGGGAGAATAAATTCAGTTCCTCTAATCTCTCCTCATAGCTGAGCTCCTCTTTGCCTCTTATCAGTTTAGTTACTCTTCTCTGCACTTTCTCCATTTCCATGATATCCTTTTTGAGAACTGGTGCCCAAAACTGAACTGCATATTCCAGATGAGGTCTTACTAATGATTTGTACAGGGGCAAAATTATATCTCTTTTACTTTTAATCCCAGACCCAATATAATTTATAAAGATATTAAAACGTAAGGGTCCCAACACTGAACCTTGGGGTACACCACTAATGACACTGAACCTTGGGGTACACCACTGATAACCTTACACCATTCAGAGTAAGAATCACTAACCACTACTCTCTGAATTCTATCTTTTAGCCAATTTTCTATCCATTTACAAACCGATCTTTCCAAGCCTGTAGACTTTACCTTACACATTAGCTGTGTGTGGGGAACTGCGTCAAACGCTTTTGCAAAATCCAAGTATACCACGTCCACAGCTACCCCTCTGTCCAAGTATACCACGTCCACAGCCACCCCTCTGTCCAAGTACACCACGTTCAAAGCCACCCCACTGTCCAAGTATACCACGTCCACAGCCACCCCTCTGTCTAAGTACACCACATCCACAGCCACCCCTCTGTCTAAGTACACCACATCCACAGCCACCCCTCTGTCCAAGTATACCATGTCCACAGCCACCCTTCTGTCCAAGTATACCATGTCCAAAGCCACCCCTCTGTCCAAGTATACCACGTCCACAGCCACCCCCCTGTCCAAGTATACCACCTCCACAGCCACCCCCCTGTCCAAGTACACCACCTCCACAGCCACCTCTCTGTCCAAGTATACCACGTCCACAGCCACCCCTCTGTCCAAGTATACCACGTCCACAGCCACCCCTCTGTCCAAGTATACCAAGTCCACAGCCACCCCTCTGTCCAAGTACACCACGTCCAAAGCCACCCCTCTGTCCAAGTATACTACATCCACAGCCACCCCTCCGTCCAAGTATACCCCGTCCACAGCCACCCCTCTGTCCAAGTATACCACGTCCACAGCCACCCCTCTGCCCAATTTTACCACGTCCACAGCCACCCCTCTGTCCAAGTATACCACGTCCACAGCCACCCCTCTGTCCAAGTATACCACGTCCACAGCCACCCCTCCATCCAAGTATACCACGTCCAAAGCCACCCCTCTGTCCAAGTATACCACGTCCACAGCCACCCCTCTGCCCAATTTTACCACATCCACAGCCACCCCTCTGTCCAAGTATACCACGTCCACAGCCATTTCTCTGTCCAAGCATACCACGTCCACAGCCACTCCTCTGTGCAAGGTTTTACTTACCTCCTCATAAAATGAAATGAGAAATATTCTGCCGTTTGCCCTACCGAACCCTTCTTCATTCCGGTCATTCCTGAGAAGTCCTCTTCCTCTGCAGGAACTCTTGTTTGCCACCACAACCACCCCCTCCCCACCTGTAAATGGTTGTTAAGGACACTGTGTGCTTCACAACCAACAGCCTCCAAGGGACCAGTGAAGATAACAGAAGGCGTAGCCTGATGGGGAAGATAAGACACTAGTTCCCCATCCGCTCTCTCTTGTAATTGACAACAGGCAGTTGGATGATTCTATAGACCAGTGGTCTCCTAACTGCGGCCCAGGGGCCAGATTTGACCCTTTGCTTCATTTCATCTGGCTCTAGGGGCACTATTTCATCCACTCATACCAACAATGGGGCATAATTCCACCTGACTGAGACCAATGAGGGGGCACAATTCCTCACAACGAAACAAACGGTGGGGCAATTCCTTCCAATGACACCAACAATTTGGCAAAATTACACCAAGAATGGGGCACAATTCCTCCCACTGACACCAACGATGGGTACAATGTCTCCCACTGACACCAAAGAAGGGTCATTGTTTTTCCCTTCTGATGTTGGGACCTTTTCTACTCCCAAAGGTGCCCCTAAAGTCTGAAGGACAGTAAGCTGGCCCCCTGTTTAGAACGTTGGGAGACCAAGGTTTCTCAACCAGGGTTCCATGTAATCCTAGGGCTCGTCCTGAGGTTGCTAGGGGTTCCTTGAGCAATGGGCAATTTTCTGCCTCTCAGATAAGTTCCCAATGACACCATTGTTTCTTTTAGCTATCTGTAAGGGGGTAAATCTTCCCAATGATAACAAGAGTAAGGAGCATTCCTCCCACTGACTGTCTCACTAATGTGTCATGAGTTGTAGATGTTTACTTTTTAGCAGGGGTTCCCCGAGACCAGACATCTATTTCAAGGGTTCCTCTGTGTTGAAATGGTTGAGAAAGGCTGCTGTAAACAATAGCTAGCTGTCTATTGCCTATGGATCCATCCACTGCTGGCTGTCAATCACAAGGGGAGCGGCCCTGATGGGAAACTAGTATCAGGCTCTGCCAACCCAGCTACAAAACTCCTCGGCTGATGCGGGGTCCAATTGACAGTTGCAGCTGTCAACTGTCAATCGAACCCCACGCCAACCGGTGGAAGCCCAGCTGCACTTAGGGCGGATTATCCATATAATCTCCTTTCTGATTGGCCATACACACTTTGATAAACTATCGATTTTTCTTCCAATAGGAATAGTTGACAACCCATCGATCTATATGCCACACGCGGGGAACTGGAATTTGGTTGATAGTAAAGATACAAATGTAACTTGTGTACGTTTTTGATCACCTCTCATTTTCCACCATGGAATCTCATCATCTGAATCATATTCATAGCAAAGTAACTCAGTGCTGCCAATTGATGCAAAAGGATCAATAGTTTTCTACCCTGGCTGATCGACTCAGTTTGATCGAATCCGAAGTGGAGTTTAAATCAATTTGGATGTTGCAGCTATTCAGTTGTTTATGCTTTTGATCGAATTGCACAAGGATTGGATAATAAAATTGAAGTGTGAGTGGGCACCATTAGAGTTCCCAAAACTAACATGGGGGCCATAGGTAGAGCAGCGGACGATGTCAGTCCTTTATTTTTTATATTTTTTTTTATTACTACTTTTTTTATAATTGTATTAATTTTTACAATCATTTTTTTAATTGTTTTTTTTTTTTTTTTTTTACAGTTTTTTTAGGAGCCCCATTTGGTGAAATATTTGGGCTTTGGTGAAATATCAGGGGTCTAAACAGACCCCTGATGTCTCACTTTTGAGACAGAGAAAGGGACTGAGGACAGAGATTCCCCAGTCCTTTTCTCTGCAGCCAAGCAGCAGGGGGAATCTACCCAGACCAGGGTGATTAGGGCAGTCCTCAAGGCACACTAACAGGCCAGGTTTGCAAGAAAACTGAAATACATCGCAGGTGAAATCATTTGCTACTCAGTGATTGCAGTATTCTAATCTGCATCTCCCCAAGGTAATACTTAAAATCTGGCCTGTTAGTGTGCCTTGAGGACCGGAGTTGAGAAACCCTGGATTAGGGTGTGCCCAGGCACACCTGGCACACCCTGTGAACATGCCTATGATGGGGGCTTATCTGACTCTCCAATCAATTTGTATCCAATCATTCATACTTGGTGGTGAATCTAAAGCAGATTATACAGTAAGATTGTAACACGTATGACAAGCTTTTGCAAGATGTACCAACAACTTTCAGGGCTTATTCACACTAGCAGAAGGGAGCGGTAAAACACAGTGTTCTACCTTCAGTTTAACCATCCCCCAACTGCTACCCTTATAGCTACAGAGGCAGCGGTTGGGGGTGTACACACGCTGTGGTGAAGTATTGCACCCCAGGCAGGAACTATACCCTCTGTCGCTTTCAAGTTAATGGGGCCAATCTGCAAGCACCCTGCAATCACATGCAAAGCATGTGGTTGTGGTACACTAGTGCGGGGTCCAAGGAGTTAAAGCAGGTGGTGAAGAGGTGATACAACGCCATCCCACTGCTAGTTAAATGCTCTCCAAAGAGCGATCTGAGCATGGATTGCTCTTCAAACAGCAAGGCTAGTGTGAATGAGCCCTCAAAGGAGATTATATAGAAGTTGTACATAGATTGTACAATCAGATTGTAATGCACCAACCTAAATCCATAGTCACCTACATCTCTCACACAGGTCATCTATATCTCAGACATCAAACAATTAGTGAAGGTGTGAACTTACAGCAATTTGTCTCTGGACAGCCATACCCCAACAGAAATAATGGCAGATTCTGCCTGGTACTCACCCGCCATGATTTCCTATCAGGTGTCTATAGGATGTCCTCTCTGCAAACCCTAAGAATGGGAAAATGAAGGCTGACGGGCTTTATATAGGAAATGTTGAGAACACTTCTCACCGTGACAAGGGGGAAAGTGAGGGAGCGTTGGGTTTACCGGTAGATAATAGAACACTCCCTCCAGGCCAAACAGTTCCATCCCAGAAAATGACTAGCAACGACCAACTAGACGGGTTCCTCTAACCATTCATTATTACAGGATTCTAGAAAAAATTTCTTCTGTGTTCACACCCAGAGATAAGACGCAAAGCAGAGAGTAGGCAGAAGGCTCAGAGTGGATACAATGTAATTATATACATACACTTCCATACACAGACAACATAGGATACTATGTAATTATATAAATCCAATTTATACTGTATATATAGTTACATAGTTAGTCAGGTTGAAAAAAGACACAAGTCCATCTGGTTAACCCAATACAAAAAAAAAAACCAGTAAAGAAAACCCAACCATACAATCCCATATACACATCCCTATACCCGCAGTTGATCCAGAGGAAGGCGAAAAAACCCCCAGCAAAGCATGATCCAATTTACTACAGTAGGGGAAAAAATTACTTCCTGATCCCCCGAGAGGCAATCTGATATTCCCTTGGTCAACTTTATCTATAAATTTTAGTACCCACTTATATTAAGTACACCCAGGAAAGAATTCAGGCCTTTTTAAAGCAATCTACTGAGCTGGCCAGAACCACCTCTGGAGGGAATCTATTCCACATTTTCACAGCTCTTACGGTGAAGAAACCTTTCCGTATTTGGAGACGAAATCTGTTTTCCTCTAGATGTAAAGAGTGCCCCCTTGTCCTCTGCGTTGACCTTAAAGTGAATAACTCAACACCAAGTTCACTATATGTACCCCTTATGTATTTATTCATAGTGATCATATACCCCCTTAATCTCCTCTTCTCAAGAGAGAATAAATTCAGTTCCTCTAATCTCTCCTCATAGCTGAGCTCCTCCATGCCTCTTATCAGTTTGGTTGCCCTTGGCTGCACTTTTTTCCAGTTCCCCGATATCCTTTATAAGAACTGGTGCCCAAAACTGAACTTAATTTTCCAGATGAGGTCTTACTAATGATTTGTACAGGGGCAAAATGATATATCTCTCTCTGGAGTCCATACCTCTCCTAATACAAGAAAGGACTTTGCTTGCTTTGGAAACCGCAGCTTGGCATTGCATGCTGTTATTAAGCATATGATCTACCAGAAGACCCAGATCCTTCTCCGCTATGGATTCCCCCAGTTCTACTCCACCTAGTATGTATAATGCATGCATATTCTTAGCCCCAAGTGCATAACTTTACATTTATCAATATTAAACCTCATTTGCCACATATAGAGGTTTATATAGACAGAGATACCATGTAAATATATACGTATGCTTTTTACAGTATATATGGTGGGGAAAATAATTATTTGATCCCCTGCAGATTTTGTAAGTTTTCCCACTTACAAATAAATTAAGGGTTTATAATTTTTTTTTTCTCAACAGCGTATTTTAAAGGAGTTGTAAAGGCAGAAGGTGCATTCTATGCAAAAAAGAGGTTCTAAACCCCACCGTAATGTTTGTACCTATAGGTAAGCCTATAATAAGGCTTACCTATAGGTACTGTAAATATCTCCTAAACCTGCACCATTTAGGAGATATTTACAGTACCTATAGGTAAGCCTTATTATAGGCTTACCTATAGGTACTAAACCTGCACCGTTTAGGAGATATTTACGGTATCCTGTGCCGATAACGTCATCAGCGCATGGGCTCTGAAGGAATGGCCACCTGTGACATTTCTTCAGAGTCTTGTGCCGTGACCAGTGGCTCCCGCGTGCTGGAGTGACATCATGCAGCTCCGGCTAGTAGCACAGCCTGAGCCCCCAGACCCGGAAGGAAAATGGCCAAAAATGGATGCGGCCTCCAGTGGAGACGACTAGGGCTTTGTTTGAAGGTGTCACATAATGTGCTAGTATGCAATGCATACTAGTACATTATGCCTTTACTTTCCAGGATAGAAAATAAAAAAATACTGACTTTACTTCCTCTTTAAGATAAAAAGCCTTCTGTGTATACCAGCCTTCCCAGCACCACCTAATACTCAGCTCCGTGCCCCCATAGCAAGCTGCTTGCTGTGGGGCACTCGACAGAAGGGAGGGGCTAGGACCAGAGAAGAGGAGGATCCGGGCTGCTCTGTGCAAAACCAACTGCACAGAGGAGGTAAGTATAACATGTTTATTTATTTATTTATTTTTTTTAAACAAGACTTTACAATCACCTTAAGGCTACATTCACACCTGAGCGTAGCGTTTTTCGCGCGTTTTTTACCGCGATTTTACCGCGATTTTTGCGGCGTTTTTTACCGCGATTTTACCGCGATTTTTACCGCGATTTTTGTGCAGGCGTTTTTAGATTCAATAGAGATCAATGGAAAACGCCTGTAATCTGCCCAAAAAGAAGCTCATGTACTTTTTTGAGCGTTGGGCGTTTTGTATACAGCTTCAAAACGCTCAGATGTGAACAGGGGCCATTGAAATGAATAGGATTTGTCTTGTTGGGCGTTTTGAGAGCTGATCCTAGAGCAGAAAAACGCCCCAAAAACGCCCCAAAACGCCTACATGTGAATGGAGCCTAATTGATAGAGATAGAATATCAGCCAAAACTCGAGAAAAAAAAAAAACACATGGTACAAATGCTTTCAATTGGTTTGCAGTTCAGTAAGTAAATTAAGTATTTGATCCCCAAGCAAAACAGTATTTGGTGGAGAAACACTCTTGTTGGCAAGCACAGAGGTAAGACGTTTCTTGTAGTTGGTTACCAGGTTTCCACACATCTCAGTTTTTTTAGTAGATTTTTCTTAAATTTTGGATAGAGTAAGGCTTCTTTCACACGGAGCGGACCGCATTGCGATCCGCTCCGGCACTTTTTTTTTTTTTTACGGACACGGATGACACTTGTGTCATTCGGTCCGTATGTCCGCATATCATCCCATCCGTTTGCGGATGATATACGGAAATAATGTATGTCTATGGGATTGCGGATGTCAGCGGATGACACCGCTGACATCCGATTTTGCGTCCTTTCCGTTTTTTAAATGGAAGAAAAAATAGGGTTCTGTTCCGTTCCAAAAAACAGAACAGAACTGAAAGGACGCAAATCGGATGTCAGCGGATGGTCATCTGCTGAAATCCGCAATCCCATTGACATGCATTATGTCCGTATATCATCCGCAAACGGAGGGGGGGATATACGGACATACATAGGGAGGGTTATAACTTGTGTCCAATTTTTTTTTCGCCATCTGTGTCCCATTGCAGAGATCACTTCCTGTCCCATAGCCAAACAGATGAAAGGAAATCCCGGCAAATTAAGGGAATTCCTTGGGGACCCCCAGGTCACCAGAACTAGTGTTCTTATTGAACAATTTCCCCTTTATTAGTTTTCTGGGGACAACCCAAAATTTGCGATTTACTTTTACTTTCCATGATAATGGTAAACAGCACAAATAGAGGGTGAATCTCCCAACGGGGGCACAGACAGCAAAAAAAAAGCTGGCAGGGGTTCTAATCCCTCTCCACTCTATCCAAACCTAAAACAAAAGTTGTGCCTTTAGTTATAATTAAAGGTTTCTTGACTGTCGTTTAGCAACTCGAAGTTTTAGCTCCCTCCATAAATTTTCTATAGGATTAAGGTCTGGAGACTGGCTAGGCCACTCCATGACTTAATGTGCTTCTTCTTGAGCCACTCCTTTGTTGCCTTGGCGGTATGTTTTGGGTCATTGTCATGCTGGAAGACCCATCTTCAGTGTTCTGGCTGAGGAAAGAAGGTTCTCGTCCAAGATTTTACAATACATGGCCCCGTGTATTGGCCCCTCAATGCGACAAAGTCAGCCTGTACCTTTAGCATAGAAACAGCCCCAAAACATAATATTTCCACCTCAATGCTTCACTGTAGGAATAGTGATCTTAGGGTCATAGTCAGCATTTTTCTTCCTCCAAATACGGCGAGCCGAGTTAATGCCAAGGAGCTCAATTTTGGTCTCATCTGACCACAGCTCTTTCTCCCAATCCTTCCCTGAATCATTTAGATGTTCATTGGCAAACTTCAGATGGGCCTGCACATGTGCCTTCTTGAGGAGGAGGACCTTGCGGGCGCTGCAGGATTTCAATCCATGGCGGCAAATTGCGTTACCAATGGTTTGTTTGGTGACTGTGGTCCCAACTGCCCTTAGATCAATCACAAGCTCTCCTGTGTAGTTCTGGGCTGATTCTTCACTTTTCTCATGATCATCCTTACCCCATGAGGCAAAATCTTGCATTGAGCTCCAGACCGAGGGCGATTGATAGTTATTTTGTATTTCTTCCATTTGAGAATAATCGCTCCAACAGTTGTCTTTTTCTCACCAAGCTTCTTGCTGATGGTCTGCCCATTGCAGCCTTGTGCTGGTCTACAATCTTGTCCCTGATACCCTTTGACAGCTCTTTGGTCTTGCCCATGATGGTGAGGTTTGAATGGAAGAAAGAGATTCTGTGGACAGGTGTCTTTTATACACATAACGAGTTGTCGTAAGAAGCACCTTCTTACATTGACAGGACTAATCTGTGTACCTCATAAGCACTTACTATAGCCAGTCTGCAGGGCCATCTTACTGAATGGGCACGCTGGGCAGTTGCCCGGGGGGCCCACTTGCACGGAGCCCAGTGACCCAGCCCTAGCCAAGTATTAGTCCCAATTCCCCTAAGCATCCCGCCGCCAAACTTAGCAGGTGGCAAGCGCCTGTCGGCCCTGTGCTGCTGTTAGGCCACTTGGGCCGTGGAAGGGGAGTCCACAACTGCAGGAATGCCTGTCCACCTCCACGGGAACAGACACACACAGGACAGTCGATTCTGACTCCCATCTGTGTGTGTGTTCACCGGACCCAGCTGCCCAACTTGGAAGCTGTCATTAGCCTGGAACTGCTGTACCAATAAATATCGCCTGATCGATAATTTGCATTTTTATTCTTGTGGGTGATTGTGTAGGCTGGGCCCCAGTGCACTGCATTGCCCGGGGCCCTTTACTGCTCTTAAGATGGCACTGCCAGTCTGTGGGAGGCAGAATAATTGTTGATTGGTAGGGAATCAAACACTTATTTTACTCACTGAACTGCAACTAAATTTATAACATTTGTCCCGTGTTTCCCCGAAAATAAGACCTATCCTTAAAAAGAAAAAAAAAAATACGACCTACTGTGATTTTCCAGGATGGCTGCAATATAAGCCCTACCCCAAAAAAATTAGCCCTAGTGGTTGTAGGATCCTATAATCCACTCTATTACAGTATTGTTTAATGTACAATGTGTGTTTCTATAATAATATTGTGCCAAATACCTTCATTACAGCGCCGCTCGGCGCTCACCTGACCTCCCACTGCTCTCCTCCTCTTCACCTGGATGTTAGCATGGGAATTTCGACCCCTCCCTCTGCAGTGCTTGGAGCGGAGAAGAGAGCTCCGGCGGGTCACATAAGCACCCATCGGCGTAGTAACAGAGGTATTTGGCACAATAATATTACAGAAACACACACATTGTACATTATATAATACTGTAATAGAGTGGATTATTGGATTTTACTACCACCAAAAAATTAAATAACACAAATAATACAAGAAAATACGACCACCTCACAGATTAAAAATAAACAACGATGTTATAAATAAAAAGACCAGGATTGGAAAAGCACACATGCGTTGCCCTCTGCATTCACACGATCATTCATATTGCATAAAGTTTTAAGGTCAGTCTCAGATATAACCACTGAATAAAATATGCTGAAGGTCGTGCATCCTGTAAGGAAATCGTAGATTAGAGGCAGCAGCTGTTGTGGCACTGACGGTTCACCTTAGTGCTGATGCAAAAAGAGAAAGGAAAATTCCACACTGACAGGTAACCCAATATAAACAGGCAGGTTCCAAGTGAAGAGCGGCCGTTCCAAAGGATGAACATATAGGAAGTGGGGGTGGTGCACTATAATTCAATCCAAAAGCATTGGATATAAGTGGTGTCCACAAAATAGCAAGCAACTCAACCCCGTTGTCATGAGATATATCAGCAGATTATCCTCATTCACTTTACTCTGGCCAAACAATGAACTGTGCGGTTCAATTGAAAGTCACGCCGTGTGGTGTATGACCCTGACGGTTCCCCCTACTACTGGTATAAGTAGAGCAAAGATTTTGCACATTGACAGGTAACCTGGCATAGATGGAAAAGTTCACAGATGATGACATAAGGGGGCGGGGTCTCTGGGTGACGTCACGGGAGACCACACCCCTAATAGCTATATAACAAGCTGCATAGACCGGAGGCGGCATAATCACTGGAGACATCATCAGAGGAGGACCGGAGGAAGAAGAAGACCAGAGGGGAGAAGACCAGAGGAAGAAGACCAGAGGAAGAAGACCAGAGGAAGAAGACCAGAGGGGAGAAAACCAGAGGAGAGAAGACCAGAGGAAGATTTTTAATAAAGGAATTCTCAAAACGTCTCCTGTCATTGTTTACATACACTGCCTTTTATAGGGTGAATAGGTAGGGGTACAATGTACCCCATACCCATTCAACATAGGGAGGGGGTCCAGTATCTGGGGGCTATGCCACTTGGAGCTCCTAAAAGTCTGTGTGTGCATGAGGCCATAGAATAACATGGAGAGACATTTTTAAGCTGCAAAAAAAAAACGTCTGACGCTCCTAAAAGCAGCTGCAAAAACGCCCTGTGTGCATGGGGCCTAACTGTTTAAAAAGGGTTAGCTGAAATTCAGCTTTAATTTGTTATTCCATAATTTAAAGTCCATCTAAGTCTACTAGTCTATCCAACACTATTATCTCACACAGACAATACTGCTGACCAAGGGTGTTTCTATTGCTCCTGTGGCGTGAAGCCACCCTGAGGCAGGAAGTGTTATTATTCGCCAGATCCCCTGTGAAAATAAGAGAAAAAAGCCAGAAAACAAATGCAGACACCATATCTAAGGACTGGTAAGTTTTAGTGTTTCTTTGGGGGGGGGGGCTTGATACATTTTAACCACTTAGCGATTGCTCGCCCACATTGTACTATGGAAGAGCGGCCGTTGTAGGCAAAGCGACGTACCCGCAAGTTGCTGCCTACTTCTGGGTTTGGAGCCCGTGCATGCGCGCCCCCCGCCCATCAGAAAGCCCCAGCCAATGATTCAGGGCCAGGAGGTGCTGGCCGGCTGTTTCCAATCCCAGCCCAGAGCTCTGTGCACACAGGGAACGATCTCTGTTTCTCATCTATACTGACAGCCTATCTCATTTCTTGAGACCCGGACGGTATGCCAGGACAGTACAAATACCCCCCAAATGATCCCTTTTTGGAAAATAGACACCCCAAGGCATTTAGTAAGAGGCATGGAGAGTTTTTCGTTTTTTTGTCACAAATTTTTGGAAAATAAAGATATTAAATAAACTAAGCTTTTTCTTTCACATTCTTTTTTTTTTTACATACTGTCACAAGAGCAGTACAGCATCATCACACGACTGGTGTCATAGTGATCAGGCTTACTGACTGGTAACAGTATGGAATAAAAATACTATAGTATTCAATTTTGTAAACATTTTTTTATCATATCATAGTGACACTGTTCTACTCTAGAGGGGGGTAATCAGGCATTTTTTTCACTATTGTTGCTTATAACAGTGATGATCACGGTTATAAGCAATAGATTTACCTGTCATGAATGGCTTTCTCGTCACCAAGGACCACAATGTAATGCGACGCTCCATTGTGGAGCATGCACGCTCCCTAGTCAAGCTGAGATATAGGGTTGACATTTGGAATCAGGAGATATGAGGTTACTTACCGAGATATTGGGATTAAATGTTTAGAGGGGCTTCAAGGGGGGCGGGGGGGGGGTTTAGGAGGGATGGAGAAAATTTCAAGCAGTGTGCAGTCAGTGGACAAAGAAACTTCTCTCCCTCCTGCCCAGCAGTATGGGTCTCTGCGCCTCGGTTGTTTTAGAGGTTGGGATCTTTGGAGGCAGTCGAAATAACAGGGATATTACATACTGGGGGTCCATCTAGGCCTGGTATGGTGTCCTCTGGAGAATTTCCAGTTATTGGTGGTTTAACTGGGAAGTTGGGAGGTATTATCTATGGAGAGTCAGGATTGTCCATGAGCCTGTGTCTTGTGGCTTGGGACCTTTAAGTGCTTCCACAGATACAAAACAAAGGTTGGTGCTTTTGTGCCTTCAAAGATCTCCACAAATCTGTATTGGTCTGATTTTTTAGGTATGTTTGATAAGAGAGGGGGGGGGGGGCATAGCGGTCATTACGGCGAGTGGTTGGAGACAGCTGTTTTACCCTAATGAAGGAGTATGAAGAATGTATGTAAGTATGTAGAAGAATGTAGGAGAGCCACACACTTAGACAAGCCCAGAAATATTCAGGTCTGGTTGAACCTTGTGCTGAGTCATACTGACTATAACATTATTAGAGGGATTCTGGTTTTTCTGCAGCGGGGTTGCTGTATTCAGCTGAATCATCCAAGGCTGCAACTTATCAACATGACTCCATCCATTGTTAGTAGTTATAGAATGAGATTTCTGTTTCGATAGGCTGCTTGGACGTGAATGAGGTCACAGATTGATCTGAATTTTAGTATTCCGAGTTTATTTCTTCCACCCCTCTGGAAAAGAGATCCGCGGCGGATCAACTTTCAGAGAGCATTTTGACAGGGGGTGAGGACTTATCCCCTGCTTTATTCCTCAAAATGCTGAACCAAAGTGGTTGCACTGTGGCCCCATTCACTTGATTGTGTTGCACCTGACAGTGTACCATCTGCCAAACGTGACATGCTGCTTCAGTTTTGCTGCGGCATGGGTACAGTTCTGAGCAGCTGTATTGCTTTGTTTAGGTGGGTGATAAAACTGCAGCTCAACCTGCTTTTACTGCCCTCCCCGCTGTCTGTGTGAATGAACCCATACAGTGTGAGGGCTGATCCCCACTGGTCCTCCTTTCAAGTCCACCCAACTAGCATTTGGATGACATCATATGAAATGGACAAGAAGAGGTGGGGACCAGAACAAGTAGATCAGCTGCAGGAGATTTCCTACACTGTGCATCAGGAAACCACTTTTATGCCCTCCTGAGGTGTTCCCTCTTGCGCCCCCCCGTGCCCTCCTGACCCCCTGTACACTGCCCTGCTGACGCCCTGTTCTTTGCCCAGCTGATGTCCTGTTCTCTACCCTACCTACTACTGGCCCTTGGACACTGGCCTACAAACTTCTGACCTCCGTACACTGCCCTACCTACTACTGACCCCTGGACAATGCCCTACAAACTTCTGACCTCTGTACACTGCCCTACCTACTACCGACCCCTGGACACTGGCCTACAAACTTCTGACCTCCGTACACTGCCCTACCTACTACTGACCCCTGGACACTGCCCTACCTACTACCGACCCCTGGACACTGCTCTACAAACTTCTGACCTCTGTACACTGCCCTACCTACTACCGACCCCTGGACACTGCCCTACAAACTTCTGACCTCTATACACTTGCCCTACCTTCTACCGACCTCTACTTTCCTCTGGACACTGTCCATCATAATACTGACCTCTTTACACTGCCCTACCTACTACCGACCTCTGGACACTGCCCTACAAACTTCTGACCTCTGTACACTGCCCTAACCTACTACTGACCCCTGGACACTGCCCTACAAACTTCTGACCTCTGTACACTGCCCTAACCTACTACCGACCCCTGGACACTGCCCTTCAAAATTCTGACCTCTATACACTTGCCCTACCTTCTATTGACCTCTACTTTCCTCTGGACACTGCCCTACCTACTACTGACCTCTTTACACTGCCCTACCTACTACTGACCCCCTGGACACTGCCCTACAAAATTCTGACCTCTATACACTTGCCCTACCTTCTATTGACCTCTACTTTCCTCTGGACACTGACCTACCTACTACTGACCTCTGTACACTGCCCTACCTACTACCGACCCCCTGGACACTGCCCTACAAAATTCTGACCTCTATACACTTGCCCTACCTTCTATTGACCTCTACTTTCCTCTGGACACTGCCCTACCTACTACTGACCTCTGTACACTGCCCTACCTACTACCGACCCCTGGACACTGCCCTACAAACTTCTGACCTCTGTACACTGCGCTACCTACTACCAACCCCCTGGACACTGCCCTAAAAAATTCTGACCTCTATACACTTGCCCTACCTTCTACCAACCTCTACTTTCCTCTGGACACTGTCCATCATACTACTGACCTCTTTACACTGCCCTACCTACTACCGACCTCTGTACACTGCCCTACCTACTACCGACCTCTACTGTCCTCTGGACACTGCCCTACCTCTTACCGACTTCTGTACATTGGCCTACCTACTACCGACCCCTGGACACTGTTCTACCCTACTACCGACCCCTGGACACTGCCCTACAAACTTCTGACCTCTGTACACTGCTCCAACCTACTACTGACCCCTGGACGCTGCCCTACAAAATTCTGATCTCTATACACTGCCCTACCTTTTACTGACCTCTACAGTCCTCTGGATACTACCCTACCTACTACTGACCTCTGTACACTGCCCTACATACTACCGATCTCTGGACACTGCACTACCTATTACCGATCCCTGGACACTGCCCTACCTACTGACCTCTGGACACTGCCCTACCTACCACTGTCCTCTGGACAATGCCCTATACTCATTATTTACACTGGCCAGAACTCAGAGCAGACAGCGAGGCCTGAAACTAGTTAAGCAAGTCAGCCTGCAGTACCGGTTGTTCTGCCTTCATTATGGATTCCTGCATCAGCCTTTAAAGAGTGTCCAATTACCCCCCCCCCCCCCCCCCCCCGACAAGAAAAAATTGTAAATAAAAGTAAAAGCAAAGTTTTTTTGTAGAAGCTAACTTTTAGGCCGCATTCAACCCTGGGCATCGCATTTTATTTGAGCGCATTTTTGAGCATTTTGTATACAGGGTCTTTGAGCTTTGGCGTTTTTTTTTTAATTTGCCAAAAAAGAAAAATATCACATTTCCTCATTTATTGCTATGTTTTTCAGCTTTTACTTATTTTTTAATTTTTCTGTAAGGGGTTAGGGTTTAAAGATTAGGGGTTTATTTATTTATTTTATTCTTATTGTTTGTTTTCTTAGGTTAGGAGTTAATAGAGTTAGGGTTTAATATTGGGGTCAGTGTTTCTTTTTTATTTATTTTCATTTCATTATTGCATTTAAGCAGACAATTGCTCAAAACGCACTAAAATGCTCAAAAACCCTCAAATCAAGCATTTCCATGCATGTCTATGGAACAAAAAAACACCCCAATGTGCCCAACTCGAGCTACAAAAAAGCTCCAGAACTTTTTTGAACTTCAGGTGACTTGTAGGGGAGATTTATAAGAGAAGAAGGAAGCAAAGTGGATATTGGACGGTACAGGCCAGGCAAAGAGCTTATTATTTTATAAAAATACAATTTATTAAGTAGTTAACCACTTCCTACCAAAGGGCGTACCCGTACGTCCTTGGGTTTCAGTGGTTATACCGGGATGGTGGGTGAACCTACAGGCATCATCCTGGTACCATTCTTTTCAGCCGGCGATTCTGTAGAAGGCCAAAGGGATCTGAGTGGCTAATTAGCCACTCGATCACTTCTGTGGGTGGCGGAAGTGGGTCCCTGTCGCTGCCGCCTCTCCCGGGCTCTCCGGTCCCATCGCGGAGGCCGGGAGCGATGCGGCCGGCGGCAATGGCTGCCTGGGACAGAGAGAGAGGAACTGACAATCGTTTCCCTCTCTCTGTAACCCTAGAAAACGGGAGCGACGTGTATTCGTCACTCCCGGTTCCGCCCCTTTGCTTACCTGGCCACCAGTGGCCAGAGAAGTAGCTGATCGGACCGATCTCAGTCCGATCGGCTGCAAGGAGGGGGGGGGGCAGAGGAGAGATTTGGGGTCTAATAGACCCCAAATCTCTCCATGTAGAGGACCTTTCAAGGCCCATGCTAGCACAAGGGATGTTGTTCAAAGTTTGTTCAAAAAAAAAAAATGTAAATAAAAAAAGAAAACTTTGTAAAAAATGAATAAAGTAAAAAAAAAAAATTTAAAGTGCCACCGTCTCACCGTGCTTACGCGCAAATGCAAACGCATACGTTACTCCTGCACGCATATGTATACGGTGATCGCACCAAACGTGAGGTATTGTCACGAACATCAGAGCGAGAGCAATAATTCTAGCACCAGACCTTCTGTGCAACTCTAATCTGGTTACCTGTACAGGCATTTAAAGCGGAGTTCCGGGCACAGAAATCATTTTTCAACAAACATACCCCCGGGACAGTCAGGGCTAGTACATTCCACAATGGCTAGCCTCTGATCTGTCCCGGTTCGCACTTACCTTTTAGAAGAAATACTCACTTATAAAATTTCTTCCACAGCGTTTCCATCTCTCTTGTGGGCAGCTGAAGCCGGCGCGGTCCTCTTCGGCGTCTTCTTCCGCGTCTTCTTCCGCGTCTTCTTCTCCCAGAATGCGCCTGCACCGGCCCCTCTCGTCACTTCCGGTGCGGCGCCGCATTCCTCCACAGCTTCTGGGCATGCCCAGAAGCTGTTTAGCAGGGGAATGCGGCGTCGCCCGGAAGTGACGAGCGGGGCCGGTGCTGTCGCATTGATTCCTGGGAGCGATGACGTTCAGCTCCCAGGAATCAGTGCAAGCCCGGAAGTGACGACGGAGCCGCGGCACAGAGGGAGGAAGTGAAGACTAGGTGAGTATCTTCGATCTTCAATTACAAGGTGAGTAAATAAAAAAAAAAACCTAACTATCCAATTCCTTTTCAGGTGAAGGTGTAGAAGCGGACGGGCACAAAAACAAAAATATCGATTTTGTGCCCGGAACTCCGCTTTAAGGCGTCACCTATGAAGAAGTTTAAGCCCCGTAGTTTGCCGCCATTCCAGGGGCAGATACAACTTTAAAGCGTGACATGTTAGGTATCTATTTACTCGACATAACATCATCTTTCACATTATACAAAAAAAAAAAAAATGGGCTAAATTTACTGTTTTTTTTGTTTTTATTCATGAATGTGTTTTTTTCCCCAAAAAATTGTGTTTGAAAAACCGCTGCGCAAATACCGCGTGACATAAAAAAATTGCAACACACACCATTTTATTCTATAGCGTCCCTGCTAAAAAAAATAATAATAATAATAATAATTATATATATACATATATATATATATATATATATATATATATATATATATATATATAATATTTGGGGGTTCTAAGAAATTTTCTAGCAAAAAAAAAAGATTTATACATGTAGGAGCGAAGTGTCAGAATAGGCTTGGGAAGGAGGTGGTTAAAAAGATCATAAAACATGTACGTCTCCAAATGCATAAAAACAAAAACAAACAGTGCTTGTAGGGTTCACTGTATGTAGTCATATACCAAGAAATGTAAACAAAAAGCTATCAGCGCAAACCGTGTAGTGATAATAAATTCACATAAATAGTAGAAAGTGACAGTGCAATAAATTAAATATAGTGCAATGTGAACATTATTAAGAAAATGTGCATAAAAATAATGACCGGCAGCATACACTATAATCGTGTCCACACCTCACAATCAAATAAATCATAAAACAAAAAAGTGTTGCACTTCATATATAGGAGAACACCTATTCTGAAAGATAAGCTGGCACCAGGGGTTGTGGATCCCCCTAAACCCAGAAAAAATACTTTATTTCAGTTTTTATCCGGATTTTATGCTTGCCGCAAATGTGGAGTTTGTCGCCAAACAAGGAGTAACATTAAGAAACGGAAATCGTTTAGATCTAATAGTACAGGCAATGAATACCAGATCAAAGATTTGATTACGTGTACCACCATTGGGGTTGTCTATATGATGGAGTGTGGCTGTGGGCTCCAATATGTGGGCCGCACCTCTAGACCCCTGAATGTAAGAATAGGGGAACATATAAAAAACATCAAAAAAGGTAAAGTCTCACATAACGTCTCAAGGCACTTTAGGGAAGTCCATAATAGGAAACCCCATTCTTTGAAGTTTTGGGGTATTGAACACTGGAGAGGGGGAAATTATATTTGCCAACTAAGCAAAAGGGAGTCCTTCTGGGTATATGAGGCCAAAGTATTGGCACCCAGGGGGCTGAATATAGATTTTGACCTTAACTGCTTCATTAGTGATAGATAGTACCCCAACGTCTGTTAATATGATTATTGATTATCCGGGGCTGTTTTAATCTGATTCTTAAAAATCTTCTCATAGGGGCAAATACTTTTATTCATTTTATGGCTATATATATATATATATATAAATTTTTATGTGTAATAATCTTTTTATATATATATATATATATATATATATATATATATATATATATATATATATATATGTGTGTATTTTATGTCAATATTTATGCTTTTATGTATTTTAATATGGCGATTTAACTAATGATTTAATACGTTTTTAATATGTAATATCTAGGTTTTTAAATAGCGGACACCTGAGTGATGGCGGCTCAAGCGCGCGGTCTCCATGTTGTTTTTAATATAGGTTATTATATTTGAGACCTGTTTTTATGCCCAATTATCCTTATCGGCTATATTAGCCAGTGACACCGAAGATTCCAGTGGTGGATCGTTGGTTCCGATGTCCCGCACATTGATAGTGGATGAGGGAGGGGCGAATGGTTGCTGGCCAATCCACCTCTACTAGCGCTGTTATAAGGCTAGGCTTGACACGCAGACTCCACCCCTACCGAAGAAGTCAACGTAGCTGTACGCTCTGATGTAACGCGTATAGGGGGCAGAGCCTGCGCTCTTGACGCCGACTGTCTTCCGGGTACCGCTCTCACGCTTAAACGCCATACAAGCAGGCACGGCTGAGTGCCTGAAGAATGTGAGTAAACACTTGTTATCTTCTAATAAAGCCTGCAACAATTTAAAGCAGAGAGCACTAGATCTTCTCTTTATTGTATCTTTACTACATGTCCCTGTGTCCTCCGGAGGTGAGAGGCTGGAGAGATATCCCCCTGGGGTCCCTTGTTTGCATACAGGCTAATGCTGGCCCATTTGGGTCCCATGTTGAGGTGAGAGGCTAATCTTCCCGGTGGAGGGATTTGACACATTGGTTCACGGTTCCTTTACCAACACTATGGACACTTGAGCACGGCATTATTTGGACTGTTTATATGGACACCCAGCAATATTAATTTGTGTATATCTGGCGCAACACTTTTTTGTTTTTTGATAAACCAAGAAATAATTACTAGTAGATTAGATCTTCATGTCCAACGCGTTTCGTCATTCGCTTCGTCAGGACTCTGTTTTTATGCATTCAGAGACGTACAGGTTGTACAATCTTTTTAATTAATACTTACTAAACTGTATTTCTATAAAATAATACGCTCCCTGTCTGGCCTGTATGGTCCAATATCCACTTTTCTTTCTTCTTCTCTTATAAATATACAACACAGATGATGTTCAGAAGTGTCACAACATTCTCTATTATATTATAGTGGAGATGTGAACCATCTCCATAGAGAATAATTTATTTTTTTTCTCTTCCAACATTTTGGAGCTTCGAGTTTCAGGCTACAAAACACTGAGGTATGACTAAACACTGACTAAATGTATATTTTTACAGTGACATTAATTTTATTAGATTCTTCTAAGCTTTCTTTGTGCACTCATTACTAATTATTGGGGGCTTGCTAGTTCACTTTTTAAAATAAAAAAGGGGTGCTGCACTCCGGTGATCTTCGATGTCTTCCTTGCTGTTCAGACAGATCTCTGCCTCTCAAAGGTTGCCTTCTCCTCTTCTAAATAGATGAGATGCAGAATGAGCGACCCTCTAGCTTCACTGTAGAAGTCGCAGCAGCACCTAGAAGATCTGAGCTCACACCTTCCATGCTCTGTTACAGAATATAACTGAGAATTTTAGCATCCCCAACAGACAATATATACCGATCATTAAGATGGAATATACCTGGCCCAATCTAGCTTCTTTTTTTTTTTTCCTGCAATTTTTCAAGTGATATTTAAAGCGGAGTTCCGGCCTCAAACATTTTTTTTTTAGATAAAAATACCCCCGGGACAGTCAGGGCTAGTCCATTGCAGCAACGATAGCCTCTGAATTGTCTCCGGGTTGCACTTACCTTTTAGAAGAAATACTTACCTTGAAAATTTCTTGACCAGCGCTGCCATCTCAGGTGTGGGCAGCTGAAGCCGGAGCGTCCTCTTCCGTGTCCTCTTCGGTCCCAGAATGCCCTGCACCGGCCCCGCCGTCACTTCCGGTGCAGGCGCATCATCCCTGCACAGCTTCTGGGCATGCCCGGAAGCTGTTTAGCAGGGAATGACGCGCCTTCACCGGAAGTGACGAGCGGGGCCGGTGCAGGCGCATTGACTCCTGGGAGCGATGACGTTCAGCTCCCAGGAGTCAATGCAAGCAGGAAGAGACGGCCACGGCCGCAGAAGGAGGAGGTGGAAGGAAGGTCTGTATATTTTCTTTAAAAACAAGGTAAATAAATTTAAAAAAAAATCAGGATTATCCAATTTCCTTATTAGGTGATTTTCAGCAAGCGGATGGGCCAAAGTTGTTTTTGAGGCCAGAACTCCGCTTTAAGTGGAGTTTTAGTCAGAAAATGAAGTCCTGCTAGATCACTTTAGGCTGGCCCCTTTTGCAGATATAGCAATTTAGAACAAACATTTAATTATCGACCAAAAATAGGGTTATCAGCGATTTGCTGAAAAGGTGCTAACAACATGCTGCATCCTTGCACTTTGTCACTTTATTGATTATCTCTTTTTTTTTTTTTTTGGGTTATATATTTATATTTATTTTTTAGCATTAGCACTTTTTTTTTTTTTCCCAATAAAAGTTTTATTTTATTCAAATTAAATGAACAACAATACAGTGATAATCAACATACATCAAATACATACAAAGTAACACTCTTCTTGGTACATAAAATTAGCATAGGTTTCTAGAACTTAATACAAATGTTGGGGGGGGGGGGGGGGGTGGAAGAAAGGCAAGAAGAAATACCGGATCAATTTAGACCATCATTTATAAGATACGACATAGCTCTTCATATGACAGTTTGGATCAAAGATGTTTAAAACTGTATAGCCAATTTGTTTGAGGAGAGATAGCCCCACACATCCCTGGTGTAGGGGGGGGGGGATATCTCCCTGTAAAGATAGAGTTTGAATTTCACGATGGAAAAAGTATACTACCCCTAAACTATATGAGGATTTCTTGTAGAATGTGTTATGTTTGTTGTAAGATAATCCCGTCTTTAAGTTCTGTGTATTGGTTTGTGGTTCGGAAGTGCAACCAACATGCCCAGGTCTGGTAGAATTTTGTTGGTGTATCTTTGCCAATATTTATGAGTTCCTCCATTTCTGCAATCTTGTTGATTTTTTTAAACCATTCCTTCATTGAGGGAATGTGTTGTGAACCCCAGTGAATGGGAATACACAACTTGGCAGCATTGATCATGTGTAGGGGAAGCGTATTGCAGTATGCAGATATTGGGTTGTCAGAATGGTGTAGTAACAGTTGCGCTGGGGTATAATCTAGAGCCATTGTGGAGACTTTGGTCGTTATTTGATGCACTTGTGTCTAAAATTTTTGGATATGTGGGCAGGACCACCAAATATGCAAAAGGGTACCTTCCTCCCTGGAGCATCTCCAACATTTATCTGAGTTCTCAGAGTTGAATTTATGTAGTAAAGTTGGTGTTCTATACCATCGGGACAGTGTTTTGAAGTTGTTTTCTTGTGTCAAGACGTTAATGGATCCATTATGTGCAATGCAGAAAATGCGTTGCCAGTTGGATTCTGATAAATCCATACTTAAAGCGGAGTTCCAGCCATTCACTCACCTGTCCAACGGTCCAGCGATGCGGCCGCCCGAAGCCTCGATCCTCTCCCTCGGCGCCAGCATCACTGCTGTGGGCACCCGGCTGTGATAGTTTGCGGCTTCACAGCCGGGTACCCACTGCGCATGCGCGAGTTGCGCTGCGCACCGTGATTGGCCGGCAATCTTCTGGGACCTTTGACATGTCCCAGAAGATTGCAGGGAGGGAGGGGGAGAGGAGAACTTCCGCTCAGTTTGCCGCGGCGATCCGAGCGGAAGTGGGAGCGGGTACCTGTCAAAACTAGGTACCCGCTCCCCCCCAAAAAAAATGACATGCCAAATGTGGCATGTCAGGGGGTCAGGACTCCCTAAAGCGGAAGTTCCACTTTTGGGTGGAACTCCGCTTTAAATCCTTCTCCCATGCGAGACACGCCCTCCCTTCTTTCGAGGAAGTGTTTATGAAGAGCATATTGTGCGACAAAGAGACAACATGTCTTAGGGGAGCGGATTGAGAGCAAAGGGTTTCAAATGGAGTGAGTTGTCGTGACAATGAAGTGGAGTGGTCGGAAGTTGTGAGGAAATGTCTTATTTGATGGTATAGCAAGGCAGGGAAAGAGCCTTTTGACAACTGAGTGGAAACATAGGCAAAATCTCAGAAAATGCCTCCTGAGAAAAAGTGTTTAGCAAGTAAGTGTTTAAATGGCCAGTTATTTTTAATGAGGGATAAGTCCATTCCTGGGGGGAAGGCTGGATTGTTATTAATTGGCGTAAGGGGATCTGGGTTAGAAGAAAGGCCAAATTTCTTGGAGACTTTCTTGAAGACTTGGAGTGTTGGGCCAATGAGTGGGTGTTTCTTGAGTAACGGCGGTATGTGACCTGGCTTAATCCAAGGAGTATTTTCTAAAGGAAGCTGGGAAAATTCTCCCTCAAGGGGAACACAATCCTTGAGGGTGGCATGCACCGACCAGTCCACAATTCTGGATAGGTGACAGGCCCAATAATAGTTCTGTAGTTCAGGGATACCGATGCCACCTTTCTGCTTAGGTCTTATCAGTTGGTCAAAGCTGATCCTTGGTCTTTTATTGTTCCATAGGAACCGTATACACCAGGCATGTCCAACCTGCGGCCCGGGGGCCGCATGCGGCCCAGAACCTCAGGCAATGCGGCCCACTGCCCCCTGACAATTTTTTATTTTTTTTGCTGGGGAGGAAGGAAGTTGAGTCAGGGGCACGGCCACAGAGGCAGCCTTGGAGGGGATCATCCACTAGTTGTGTTAAATTAGTGCTGGGGGGGGGGTGGGCGCGGCAGCACGGGAAGGGCGCGGCAGCGTTTTATTACTTATAAACCTTAACTATAGTATATATTTTATATGCGGCCCGAGACAATTTCTCTATTCTCAATGTGGCCCAGAGAAGCCAAAAGGTTGGACACCCATGGTATACACAATGAACGGAAATTTCTGAAAAAGGACGCAGGAATTGTGATAGGAACGGCCTGAAGGATATATAACATTCTTGGGAGAATATTCATTTTTATCAATGCAGCTCGACCAAACCATGAAAAGAACAAGGTTCCCCATTTATGAAGGTCTTCTTTAATAGATCTTAGAATTGGGATGTGATTTTCATTAAAGAGGTTTTTTTTTTTTTTAATTCTTTTTTTTTTTTTTTCAGGTTTTATAAGATAGTACAAAACAGAGCCTATCGGGCATTCACAGGCTCAAGAAAAGCAACAATAACAAAAACAAGAAAAAAAAAAAAAAAAAAATGAAACCCCTTCTATGTGCCGGTACCCCTAGAATTGTATTGAGGTCATCAGTACATTGTATAATGCATAGAATTGTATGCGTTCAAGGTAAATACAACTAAACCTAAGGGACTAGACATAAATTCAGAATCCTAATATCTAGGTGATTTGCTATCATCCGGAGCATATCCATGAGACCGCAATAGTCATCGTCGAATAAGGGATTATATTCTAAATAAGATACTGTTACTGATACTGTTTTGGCTTGCTGGGGACCCTTAGACCGTGCTCCATCAGAGACCCCTAACATCACCATCTGATACCAAGTATCGGCATTCCCGTATGGGAAATTATTTCTACACATGCGGTTCTTTTTTCTTTGTTTCTTTTATGTTATGCATGGCTTTTTGCCCTGTTGATGTACATTTTTTAACATATGTTTAACCACTTTACCACTAGAGCATTTTGCTGTCTTACGTCTGGGCCACTTTTTGCGATTCAGCGCTGTGCGACTTTAACTGACAATTGCGCGGTCGTGCGACGCCATACCCAAACGAAATTTACGTCCTTTTTTCCCACAAACAGAGCTTTCTTTTGGTGGTATTTGATCACCTGTGCGATTTTTACTTTTTGCGCTATAAACAAAAAAAGAGCGTAAATTTTGAAAAAACAACAATATTTTTCACATTTTTTTATATGAAATTCCCCCCAAAAAAATGTAAAAATCAAAATTTTTTTACATTTTTGGCCAATTAATTTTCTGCTACCTATGTTTGGTAAAAAAATTCACAATAAGCTTATTTTGATTGGTTTGCGCAAAAGTTATTGCGTTTACTAACAAAGGGAAAGATTTCTGTCATTTTTGGTGTTTTTTTTTAACGCGCGGCGATCTGCGATTTTTTTTGCGGGACTGCGACATTGCGGCGGACAGATCGGACCCTTGACTGACATTTTTGACACTTTTGGGGGTACCAGTGACATTACTGCAGTAATCAGTGCTATATATATATGCACTGTTACTGTAAAAATGACACTGGCAGGGAAGGGGTTAATTTTGTTGGAGAGGGAGGGGTTAATGTATGCCTGGTGCTTACTGACGTGTGGGGGGGGGGAGGTGACTGAGTGACACAGGGACAGATCCAGGGTTCAACTATGCTGAACACTCCGATCTGTCACTCCCTGTCACTTGGGAGATCCGCCCGCTTGTGTTTACACAAGCGGGCGGATCTCCACACTAGATCCCCGACGATCGGGGCAGAGCAGCGGCGATCGCCACTGCTCCTCCCCTGGCCCGACTCCCGCTGTGACTGAATACAGCGGGAGCGAGCCTCCGGCGGCGCGCAGCGCCGCCCACAAGGGGGAGTGCCTGACGACGTAGGTCTACGTCGTCAGACGATAACGAGCCACTTTGCCGCAGTAGTACTACGGTACTCAGTGGCAAAGTGGTTAATAAATAATGTGTTTTAGACAAATTGTGTGATATTCATGATCCTCCTCCTCCCATTGGCCCTGAAAGCCCCATCTTTTTCTCTCTTTTTTTTGCTATGGATTATATTCTAGTTATTCGTCTATTGAGTTTGCATTAGTAGAGGAGGCTTCAACCCAGATATCCCATACTTTATGGAACTTTTTGATACAACCTTGAGAAAGGTAAGTAGTTTTGTAAAGTCTTTTATGGCCACTTTTAAAAGACTCTTGTCTCTTGGACATACATCTCTAAGAACAAAACATTCAGGGGTATGGGAAATGAATACATCGACAAACACCACACAGGTTGAGCTGGATGGACTGTTGTCTTTTTTTCAACCTCAACTACTATGTATGTAACTATGTAAAGTGGGAGCCCCGCGTTTACCAATTGTTTCCAGTAATTTAGTGATGGTGCATTAGAGGATTTCCAATGCAAAACAAAAGCCTTGTGTGCATAATATAGTAGCAGGCCCAGAAGTGTTTTAACTGCGCGATCAGAAGCCAAGAGGTCCACAAGTCCCAGCAGACACACTTCCACTGTAAGTGGCACGTGAACGGTGGTGACCGATAATATGAATGCTGTGACTGCAGACCAGTACTGTCCAATGTGTGGACAGGACCAAAAGATCTGTATCAAATCTGCCGGCTGGGAAGAACATCTCCAGCAGCAGTCAGGTATTGAAGGGAATATTTTATGTAGGCATGAGGGTGTGAAGTAGACCCTGTGTAGGATTTTAAATTGAATTAATTTGTCTCTAGAGGAGACCAAGCAGAAGAAGGGGTATTCCCAAATATCCTCCCAATCCTCCTCCCCAAGTGTTGGGTAGTCCTCAAGTGTTGGGTAGTCAGAATCTGGAAGCCAAGGGGGCCCACAGATCCTGGCCCCCCCAGATACTGGCCCCCCCCATGTGAATGGGTATCGGGTACCCAAAGACCCAAGTGTAAAACAGTAAAAAACACAGAACACAGTTTTTGCCAAGTCTTTTATTCAAAATAAAATTGACAAAATAGTGTCCCCCGATGTAAATCCATCGTCAATCACGATGCCCGCTGGACCCGCAAAAAAGAACAAAAAAAAAAAAAAACACTGCTTTGCCTTCTGCCCTTTGCCTAGAAAAGAGCTGTCAAAGCTCCACATTGGCATACGGCGGGTAGCTTATGAAGAGGCAAAGCTTTTTTTTTTTTTTTTTCTATTTTTCTGGTCCGGCGAGCGTCATGATTGATGATGGATTTACATCGAGGGACACTATTTCGTCAATTTTATTTTGAATAAAAGACTGGCAAAAACTGTGTTCTGTGTTTTTTAAATTTGGGGGGGGGCTGGGATCTGGAAGCCAAATTCCGATAAGCACCCCACCCGCAGACCCCCACAATCACAGCCCAGGGTTGTCGGGAAGAGGCCCTTGTCCCCAAAGCACCCTCTCCACGTTGAGGGCAAGTGACCTGGTATGGTTCAGGAGGGGGGGGTGCTCGCTCGCCCCCCCCCCCCATCCTGGCCTGCCAGACTGCATGCTTGGATAAGGGTCTGGTATGGATTTTGGGGTGGACCCCACGCTGTTTTTTTTTAATTTTGGCGTGGGGTTACCCTTAAAATCCATACCAGACCCGAAGGGCCTGGTATGGACTGGGGGGGGGGGGGGGGGGGACCCTACGTCATTTTTTATTCTGTATTGCCAGGAGCCAATAATACATTACAAATTAGTGTCATGCTTTTGAGTACTATATATAGTGGTGTATTGGTTAGCACTTTCACCTAGCAGCAAGAGGGTTACTGGTTCGAATCCCAACCACGACACTACCTGCCTGGAGTTTGCATGTTCTCCCTGTGCCTGCGTGGGTTTCCTCCGGGTACTCCGGTTTCCTCCCACACTCCAAAGACATGCTGGTAGGTTAATTGGATCCTGTATAAAAAAAAATCAAAAATGGCCCTACTGTGTATGTATGTGAGTTAGGGACCATAGATTGTAAGCTCCTTGAGGGCAGGGACTGATGTGAATGTACAATGTATATGTAAAGCGCTGCGTAAATTGACAGCGCTATATAAGTACCTGAAATAAATAAATAAAAAATAATGAATTAGTTAATTAAGTAATGGCTTAGTGGTTAGCGCTCCTATCTATGAACATGGCAACCATGGGTTCAAATCCCAAGTATTCCAGCACCTCCATAAATTTTAGCCAGCTGTGAATACTGAAACTTGGCGAACGCCTAATTGCAAAAGGCACATATGCATGTCTGTCTCTTGAATATACATGGCCATTTACATGCAATTTTATGTGATGTAGCCAAGGTATTACTATGTGGCAAAATAATAATCACACCGGGTGTTAGCATGGTTGGGACTAGAACTCATGACCTAGCAGTCTTTGCCCATGAGCAAAGACCACTATACCAATGTGCTGAGTACAATTAGACATGCCTGAAAGTTTAGGATGAATAAAGAATGAATGTTGATACTTAGAAAATTCTGTAGTCTGCTAATATTAAATCTAAAGGTTAAAACACATAAGATACATAACAAATTAATGAAACCATAATAGCTGACATTGCTCTGTAATACTGATTCAGAATAGAGGAATTTCCATTTATGAAAAACGCAACCGCAAATTGGTATACTCTAATCGGAATTCACTATTGCATCTTATTGTGATTTTACATTTGCAGGTTCACCTAGTTGAGGTGATAATTACTCTAGCTGGGAGTAGTTTAATGTGAAGTGAGCATTTCTACGCCTTGGTTTAGTGAATTAGGCTCATAGTCACAGCTTTGTACTGTCACCTGAGTCCCACTGGTGGCACTGTACTGCATCCCCTGGGTGTGCCATAATAAGGTCTTTTTACAGCCTGGAGCATTATGCTTTCACCTGGCTGTCAGGCGGTAGAGGCATCCCCAGGTTCTGTCCCACCGTTGGACCATACTTGGACTCAGACAGTGACTCCTTCACATCTTTCTTCATTGAAAAATCAAATTCACTAGAAAGGCGTTCATAGTCTTGAAGTGAAAGGAATTTGATGGATTTTTCATCCCAGATAGTCTCCAGCCGCTTCTCCCAGTTCTTCAGTATCTCCACACGGACCTCCTGGGGCAAGTGAGCCACGGCGTATGAGATTTGAGGCTCCAAGACTTTAAAGCCACAGAAATTTAGAATACCGTTCTGCAGATAGAATGAGATATCATGGTGAGTTATAGCAATAATCGTTGGGTCATGAAGATGTGATGCATGAAATTTGAGAGTGCCTATTGTTATTCCTGCTGCATAGAACAGTGGTCAGATGTAACTCCATAAATTGACCCAACTATAATGCATCTCAACCTATGTGCCTGTTCCTGAAGATGGTGGACTGGTACATTATATCTTTCTAAGGTATAATAAATTATAAACTACTACCCTGATGAAGAGGTATTGTCAAAAGTATTGGGACGCCTACATTTACATGCACATGAACTTTAATGGCATCCCAGTTTTAGTCCATCAGGCTCAATACTGAGTTGGCCCACCATTTGCAGCTATAACAGCTTCAACTCTTCTGGGAAGGCTGTCCACAAGGTTTAGGAGTGTGTCCATGGTAATGTTGACCATTCTTCTAGAAGCCCATATTGTGAGGCCTGGCTTGCAGTCTTTGCTCTAATTCATACCAAAGGTGTTCTATCAGTCCATAAAGGTCCATAAAGACATGGGTGAGTGAGTTTGGGGTGGAGGAACATGACTGGCCTTCACAGAGTCCTGACCTCAACCCAATAGAACACCTTTGGGATAAATTAGAGCGGAGACTGCGAGCCAAGCCTTCTCGTCCAATATCAGTGCCTCAGTGCCTGACCTCATAAATGCGCTTCTGGAAGAATGGTCAAACATTCTCATAGACACACTCCTAAACCTTGTGGACAGCCTTCCAAAAAGATTTGAAGCTGTTATAGCTGCAAAGGGTGGGCCAACTCATTATGGAATCCTTCGGACTGGGATGCCATTAAAGTTCGTGTGCATGTAAAGGCAGGCGTCCCAATACTTTTGACGATATAGTGTATTGACTTCATCAGGGATACCACAAAGTGTCATTTCTTCAGTGTTGTCACATGAAAAGATATAATAAAATATTTACAAAAATGTGAGGGGTGTACTCACTTTTGTGAGATACTGCACACATGATTCTGCACAGAGCGCCCGTCCTGTAGCAGTAAATTTGCTACGGGGCAGTTGTGAACTGGAAAAAAATAGACCTTTTATGGAGAATAATTTTCAAGCTGGAAAAGGACTCTGACTGATGTATCTGATTGGTGTCAATATCAGACATTTTTGCATTTACAATGTTGCCATTTTCCATTAATCGTTGTAAGATTATATTGGCAAGTGTGGAAAATTAGATTGAGCCAATCTCTAATCAGCCACAGAACCCAAATCCTTCAATACATCGCCAACCCTGGACAGGATGGGACTTCAGGATGGGTTATTATCAGGGCTTTTTTTTTAGCATGAATGTGGGGAAACGCTGATCCGGAACCTCCAGCACTGAATGTATGTAATGGCAAAAGGGTAAAGAGCGCTGGGGTGTGCCGGAGGGTCTATTGATGCTTGCTGATCTATCTACCTGGACAGGTTGGTGTTTTGTTGTGCTACCTTGGAAATCACAATAAAGGTATTTAGAACTCCAGTGACGCGTGGCCGCATAGGTGTGCGCAGGGGGTGTGCCAGGTGTGCCTGGGCACACTCTAATCACTGCATGCGGTGCTGGTTCCCCCTACTGCCCAGGCTCCCCCCCCCCAGTGTTTGCCCCCCACCCTGCAGTGCTGCTAGCTTCCCTCTTATCCTCTCCCCCCAGCTACTGTGGGGGATGTGTCAGGATGGAGAGAGGGGGAAGGGGCTAGTAAATATGTAATTTACCGGCCCCTTCCTTTTCTCAATGAACACAGTGAACATACTCACTCATTGTGTCTATTCCTAACTGAAGAATAGTAAACTGTGTTTACTATGCCTCAGTCTGTGAGTGGACAGGAAGTGGCTCAGCACAGAGCACTTCCCATTTATTCACTGCCCCATGCACCTGAGGCTGTAGAGAAAGGCATGTGGGTTTTAGCTTTGGAGTGCACACCCTAATGCAAAAGGCTGCGCACACCTATGCGTGGCCGTTTCTTCTTATCTTGATATTGTTCACGGAGGTGAGCCAGGGCTAGCACTCATGTGGAGGTACCATCAGACTCACTCATATCACCTAGAGCAACAGATGTTTCTTTCCTTCATGCTGGGGAATCTATTGTTGCCAGTGGGGATCTATTTTTGCGTGGAGGTCTATTGTTTCTGGGTAGGTCTACTGTTGCTACGGTAGTAGGGGGTCAATTGTTGCTGGGAGGGATATTCTGTTAAGGGAGAGATCTATTGTTGCTGGCTCCTGGCTGCTGGGAGATCCGTTGTTGCTGCTAGGATCTATTGTTGCTGGGGTGGTATTTTGTTGCAGGGGGTTCATTGTTGCAGGGAGGGATCGATTGTTGTGTGGGAGAGCTATTGTTGCTGGGGTGAGGTCTATCATTATGGGGGGGGGGGTCTACTGTTGCTGGGGTGGGGTCTATTGTTGCACACTGCAGGGGATCTATTTTCCTGTTTTTCTTGTTATCATTAACAAATTCTGTGCAATTCAGTTAGTAGCACAAAATGATACTTGGTTCTGTATTCTCTAAAAGGGGTGGTACTGGGAGGTGGGTGGGAGGTGGATCCAAGGGTGCTCGGAGGTGGGTAGGGAGTAGAAAGGAAGAGTGACTCAGAAGGGGGGGGGGGGAGTTCCTGCACCTATTTCCTGAGAAAAAAACCCTGATTATTAATATTATTCCTATTTATAACAAAAAAAAGGCAATTCCTTACCTGGAGTGGCCATAGAGTGACATTTATGTCTCCATTCAATCCTGAAGATGTGAACATTGATTGTGGGCAGCCAGTTGTGAAGGAAAATAAAGCTTTCTTATTCTGTAATGAATACATGAAAAAAAATGAAAACCAAATCTTAGGGTAACCCCGAGTCCACTATCCTCTGTTTCAGATCCTTCATAGAGGGGTCACCTGTGTCATATAAAACATGAAGCTTCCATTCACATCATGTTGTGTTGCATTGTCCAGGTCCCTTTCTCTTTGTGAAATTACCACATCTAAAGCTGGATACAAGAGAAATGGCCGCACACCAGGCAATAGCTCAGGATGAAAGGTGAGCTTTTGCCTGGTGTGCGGCCATTTCTCTTGTGTCCTGTCTGCTGTGGCGATCCGAGGTCCTGCACCCAAGGCTGGCTGTGAAGTTCCAAACTGCCTGAGCGGTGTACATCTCTTTCTCACATCTAAAGCTGGCCACATATCACCAGAATCAAACCTCCAAGACTTGTTCAAATATAATAGGACTAGTTTTGGACATCAACAAAAGAGCATAGGGTGGACTGATGGAATATAGCCAAGCCTGAATAAAAAAACTTACATGAACAAGAGAAGATCCAAGGGCACTCATATTTTTTTCTTGATGCCCATACCGCTGCTGCCATGGTGCCCCCTTTTAAAACCCAACACCTCCCTTATATAACTTTACCCCACAAAGCAATAATTAAACACCACACCTTTGTTTGGGTTTAAATGGCCATAGCAGCCTTTCCTTATTCAACAATAGTAATTAAAGTGGAGTTCCACCTTAAAATGTAACTTCGGTCCATCTTCTTGCTCCGGGTCACCTGAAAAACAAATGGATAATCGCAATTTTTTTTTTTTCTTACTTACCTTGTTTTAGAAGATAATATACTTACCTTACTTCCTCTTCCTCCCTCGGCGGCCATGGCGATTCGTCACTTTCTGGCTTGCAATGATTCCTGGGAGCTGAAAGTCATTGCTCCCAGGAATCAATGCACCTGCACCGGCCCCGACGTCAGTTCCGGTGCAGGCGCCGTCATTCCTTGCTAAACAGCTTCTGGGCATGCCCAGAAGCTGTGAAGGGATGACTCTGCAGCCCCGGAAGTGACGGCGGGGCCGGTGCAGTGCATCGTGGGACCGAAGAGGACAGAAGAGGACGCAGAAGAGGATCGCGCTGGCTTCAGCTGCCCACACCTGAGATGGCGGCGCTGGAGAAGAAATTTTCAAGGTAAGTATTTCTTCTAAAAGGTAAGTGCGACCCGGGACAGTACAGAGGCTATCCATTGTGGAATGCACTAGCCCTGACTGTCCCGGGGGTATTTTTATGTATTTTTTTTTGTTTTAGGTGGAACTCCGCTTTAACAATAACATTTTCAGTTTTTCATAACATAATATTCACATAACATAACCTAACAGCTTGATGTAACTGTCTGCCTTCCACCAGGTCTTAGGATTTTGAAGGCACCCCTTGAATGACCAACTGGCTGTATCTGGCACCCACTCACATTTCCACGGCTCCCAGCCGCAACTACACCGGCTCGGGGACAATTGTTAATCAATACTCCAGCCGATACAGCCAACCAATCCAAAACACATCACTTCTGATACTTAAGAGGGCAGGTACACCCATACCGAAGAACCCATCGTTCTCCAAAGAACGTAACCATCCCCTGCCTTCAAAACCCATCGACCTCTGCCTGCTGCTATGACAAGCAATTCCCCATTCCCCAATACTAACCGAGCCCCCTATCCCAACCGGGCTACACTTAGGGCCGGCGTGAGGGAGAATCCTTCCCCTGCACTGACCTTCTGCAACTGATGCCAGAAGCACCACCTACCCCCCAAAAAGGCCGCCAGGACCACTCCCTGTCCCACCCTGCCCCCTATTTGTTGTAATGGTCCATGTTTATTTCTTACCTTGAATGGTCCTTCAGAGTACATGGTCTGAGAACTATAGGCAAATCCCATAGTAAACACTCGCTCAAGCCATCCTTTCATTATAGCGGGCATCCCGAACCAATACAGGGGAAACTGTAATACATAACACATAGCTTTTATTATCATTATCCTCTACATATAAAGCATTATTATATTACATAACAATGTACACCAAATACTAAACTAATACACATGACAAACCCCAAACAAACATCTACAGAAAGATAAAAGACGATGATAATCGAATATATGGGGTAGCATTGGGTACATGTTTCTGTCGTTGTCTCTTGCACACTACCAATCTGCCCATTATTACTTTGATGGGCAGCCTGACTAACCAATATTAACTAATAGGGGGAGTTAGGTGTGGGTTGGTAAATGTATTACAGAGAAGCTTGGATTTCAGGAGACCAAAGCCAACATGCAGCATGAAGCAGTACTGTCAAACTTCCTAAATCTGGCCATAAATTACTAGATTTGCGAACGACAATCATACAAACATTTGTGTAATAAATTCTCAGTACATCCGATGACTTGACGAATGTTGTTAATTTGCTTTTTACATTCAGCTTTTGAAAATGAGAACCACCTACGTCATTAGAAATTTATCCATTCAAGAAATAATTTCCATCCTACTCCTTTGAATTTTCTCGCCACTGCGGTCGAAAACAAATTTCAATTTGACCCCCACTAACCAGTAGAAAATATAACAACGTTCTTAAAATGAACTATTTTGGACACAATTTTACTAGTGTATGGCCAGCTTTAGACTTCCCAACAATTTTGCCTATCCCTTTCAGGTTTTTTTACTTTTTGGTTGTCCAATGGGGGAGATTTTCCTTTACTTCCTGTCCCAGATACACAACAGGAAGTGGGAGGAAATTCCTCAAAGTGAGGGAAATCCCCACTTAGTTGTCACCAGAACAAGCTTTCTCCTCTATTCTTGTTTCAGGTACAAATGTGACATTTTTGGATTTCCTATCGCTGTGATAACGGTCGCCAGAACAGAGAGGGTGAATCTGCTCTTCAGGGGCATAGACAACATGCCTGAAGAAGGGGTACTGCGTGGCTCTGAATCGTTGCACTGTTTCTGATGTGATCTTCTCTATAATAAAAAGCTTTTGGACTGCTCTTGCAAGATCCATGGTGTGCTGGAGAATATGTATGTACCAACAATAACCTGACAGGGGTTCTAACTGTTTTGATAGGTTGATTTTATTGCCACCCTGTAGCCAGTGTGGCTGTGATTGCTTGTTAGGTAAAAGCATAGTTTGCTCGCTGTACTCAGTGTAGCTGTCTTCTGCTAGTTAGGGTCTGCTCAGTGTGTTCAGCTGCTGCCAGTCTGATAGCTCTCTCTGCATCTAGAAAGCTTGAGAAGTTTCTGGATGATAGGTGTGGAACTATGCAGATGGCATCATGATTATAGATACAGCCCTGGCCTATCCCAGAGAGGCAGGGTTTGATGGTATGCTGGGAGCACACTGAGCTTGAGGTCTTTTCCTGGAAAAGATTAGTCCAGCCTGGTGGGCATGCTGTTGCTATGTCTGCCGTCGTGAGACCTCAGGTGGGTGACCTGAGGGCCTGGGATGCCAAGACCCTGGCGCTAGAAAGAAAGGGGGGTTGTCCACTGAAGATCTAGTCTGGTATTACCGGAGTCCCTCAGAAATTGGAAGGAGGCAACCAGCTGTCGTTGGGCCTTGTGTCCTGGGGACTTTTGCGCTTCTGCCACCCCTCTGGTGCTAGGGAGTCAGCTATGGGTCTAGTAAAGGGGACAACGGCTGGTGTCCTGAAGAGCTTTGTCCCATCTAATCTGCTACTTAAAGGGACTCTGCTCTTTTGGTTCTAAGAAAAGAGGTCACAGTTAACTACTACTACTACTTTAAAGCTGAAGTCTAATGTCTGCTACAAGCACGGACTATAGCTTGTCCTGAAAGAATACCTAAGTCCTCAGGTTGTACATAGTTCTTGTTTTTGGAGTATCCCATCCTATGGAGGTAGCACTACATTATAGACATACTTCAATAGACATACCTGGAAAATTATAAGGTCTGCCTTTTCAATCTTTTTCTGTTCTTCAACAATGTCTTCGGCAAGACGGCCTTCCTTATACGCTTCTGCAGTCTCTGCTCCATATTTGAAATGTTTTGGATCCTTAGGTTTACCTGCGGAAATAATGAAAAGGTTACAATCAGGTCTATAGAAGGTCTATAAGACCATCCCTTGGCCTAGAACCTCTGATGATTTATTCTGGGTTGTTTCCCTCTTCTATCCACCCCCGGACATTTGGGGCCATGTCATCTTCGACAATGTATTCCCATCAGCAATAAAGCAAAAAATAATTATGTTCTGTTTTCTTTAAATCTTCCATCCAAACATCACCCCCAAGCCCTCTGTGCCACGTTTTTTTTTTTTTTAGATGTAGCACCCTCCTCTAGTTAGATTGTTAGTCTAAATTTAGATTTGGCCTCACTGTAACCAGTTAGGAAGTGATCTCTTGTTTTTTTGTCTGGTCAGGCTTTCCTAGCTGGGCGTTTGATTTCTCTCACTTGTTTCTGGGAGAAGCTTCCAGAACTTAGGGCAGGGAGAGTCAAATGACCAGTAGGAATATTTATCATGCCCCAGCAAGTCTCTGGAAGGTGGCATGCAGAAGGTGGCTGGGGGGGTAATAGCTGTTTGGGAGGCCTTTCCAGTGTGTTCTTTCTGTGCTAGAAGGGTTCCAGGGGCTACTGCTCCTAGGAGGCAGCTAGAGTGGTCTGAAGAATTGATATTGGGCCTCAGCAGGTATTGGCTTGAGGGACTAGAAATTAATGCTAAAGAATAATTGGCTGGAGGGCACTGTCCTGAAGTCATGGTCTGGAGAAGGGTCTCTTATCTCCCTCACTGAGGATCTCCCTGTGGAGGCTGGGTATCAGGCAGCTCCTGGGACATTGTGAGTAAGACCTGAGTTTGGGACTTTAATGTATGCCTGCTACTATAAGGATTAATGCTAGAATTCTGTCCTCTAGTCAGGGTTTTCTAGCTGCATTTTTGATTTCTCTCTCACTTATTTCTGAGAGGAACTTCCAGAACTTAGAGCAGGGAGAGTCAAATGAACAGTATAAATATATCTTCATGCCCCAGCCAATCCCTGGAAGAAGGTGTCCAGAAAGGGGCTGGGGAGGTGATTGGGAGGCCTTTCCAAAGTGTTCCCTCTCTGCTAGAAGGGTTGCGGTTCTCCTGGGGCTGCTGCCCCTGGGAGGCAGCTACACTGAGAAAGGAACTGCAGTCTGGGCCTCAGTGGGTGCTGGGCTGAGGGCCTGTGTTTGATTGCTAAAGGATAATTTCTAGGAGGGCCTTGTCCTGAAGTCCTGGTCTGGAGAAGGATCTTTTGTCTCCCTCACTGAGTATCTACCTGTGGAGGAAGGGTATCCGACAGCTCCTGGGACATTGTAAGAAAGACCTGGGTTTGGGTCTTTATTGTATGCCTGCAACTATAAAGATTTTTGATAAAAGTCTGTCCTACTATTGTTGGTTTTTGAGTATCATGAACCCCTCTTTTGTTTAAAAATATTTATTTAGCCAGAGGATCATCGGTTGCCTACTGCCAATATCCACCAGGCTCTTTCTAGAGAGGGAGATGTAGGCTCACACCACCATAGGACAGCTGGACTCTTTCCCACCCACTTCCTCATGCCTCCCTCCAGTGAGCTTCTCCAGACACAATTCAATCCTTGAAATTCAGTTGTGAATAGCCTTCCCCAGCTATACATAACTGGGACCTCAGTGTCTTCTTCCTACAGATCTTTCCAGAAAGATGCCCCAGGGGCAGAGCCCCTGCACAGGGGTCCCCTCCAGCAAGACTGGACCCAGGAACACTGCTGCTGCTCAGGCCTCACACTATTTATGTTGCAGAGTGTGATCACTGGGTGCAGCGGAGTCCATTCGGATCAGACATTGTGGAGTAAACAGGAACTGGCTTCTTTATTGGAACATAACACAGAAATCAAAGATGTCACCTCATTGTAATAAGAACAACAGACAGGAAGAGATAACCAACAAGTTCAGTACAGTGTACAGGAAATTACAACACATCATAGAAATGCATAGCATATCACTGAGCATTAGCGACATCTAGTGTCCTATTTGTGAACTGCAGTTAATCTGCTAAGCTGAAAGCTGTTGTATCTCCAACACCCCTTCTCAACAGCTAAGGCTTAGTCTATTAAACCCATCTTCTTTGTAAGCCTTGAGTGTCTTTCAGCGGTCAGAGGCTTTGTAAGGATATCATATCCTCGGTTGGGCAATAAAGTAACTCAAGAAGACCTTGCTCTTGAAGATCCCTAAGAAAGTAGAACTTCACATCAATGTGCTTGGTTCTTGAATTAACTCCTTCCATGTGTGCAAGTGCAAGGCATCCTTGATTGTCCTCATAGATTTCTGTTGGTCCCAACTGTGGTTGACCCAAATCTGTTAATAGCTGTCTCAGCCATGTAACTTCTTGGCTTGCTTGCGCTGCAGCAACGTATTCTGCTTCAGTAGACGACAGTGAAACAGAGAGTTGCTTTTTACTAGTCCAACTGATGGCACCTCCTGACAGAAAAAATAAGTATCCACTGGTAGATTTCCTGTCGCTGGTGTCTCCTGCCCAGTCAGCATCCACATATCCTGTTAAGGTGCTTTCATCACTTGCTGGTAACTTTAACTTGTAGTGCAAAGTCCCTTTAAGATAGTGAATGATTCGCTTTACAGCATTCCAGTCCTTTTGACTTGGCATTGAAACCTTTCTGCATAGGATTCCAACAGTTGCTGCAATGTCCGGTCTTGTAGCAGTGGTAAGATATAGCAATTTCCCTATTGCCTTCCTGTATTGAGTACTAGTAGGTAATGGGTTATCTTGGCAATTTATCTCCTTTAGGTAGTTGGTTTCCATAGGAGACTTTACTGGTTTGGCGTCTTCCATTCCAAATGTTTCAATTATTTCTTGTATTTTGTGTCTTTGGTTCAGAAGAAAGCTGCCATCTTCCTCTCTCTCGATCTGGATGCCAAGGTAATTCTTTATGTTGCCAAGATCTTTGGTGTTGAAGTTCTGATTTTGTTTTTCTAGGATTTCTGCTTCATCCCCTTCTTGCTCAAAGCAAATCAGGATATCATCCACATAAATAAGCATACAGACCCATCTGTCTCCCAATTTCTTTGTGTATAAGCAGGGGTCTGCTTTACTCCTCAGAAAGTTTTGATGTGTAAGCACTTCATTTATTTTTATATTCCACGCTCTGGCTGCTTGCTTTAGACCATATATACTCCTGCGAAGTTTGCAAACTAGGTCTGGCCTTTGTTCATCTTTGAACCCTGGCGGCTGTTCCTTGTAAATTTCTTCTGTTAGCTCGCCATGTAGAAACGCGGTTTTCACATCAAAATGTTTCACTTGCATTTTCCTTGTGACGGCTATTGTCAGTAAAGTCCTTATTGTAGTGTGCTTGACAACTAGTGCAAATGTCTCGTCATAGTCCTCTCCGTATTTTTGAGAATAGCCCTTGGCTACTAGCCTTGCTTTGTATCGCTCAATTGTGCCATCTGCATTGTATTTCACTTTAAAAGTCCATTTACAGCCTATGGCTTTCCTTCCGGGTGGTAGTTCTGTAAGTGTCCATGTTTTAGTGTCATGCATGGATTTTATCTCTTCATCAGCAGCCTTTATCCATTTACTTGCTTCTTGTTCTGAAAGCTGAGATATTTCTTCCCAGGTTGCAGGTTAGTTGATACTGGCAGTACTTGCTTTGTATGAGAGACGTACAGGTGGTTTACCTTTGTTTTCTCTTGTTGAACGTCTCGGTTTTGTGTCTGAGCCTTCTTGTGTCTGCTCTTCAGTACTGGTAGAGTCTGCACTCACTTCAACTGTTTGTTCAGAAGTTACAGAGATAGGCTGGTCAATGTCAGTTTTCCCTTCTATTCTTGCTTCTACTGTTGTCATTACATTGTCTCTGAAATCTTCAACAAAAGTTATGCTGTTGCTAACGGTAACCTTGTCTGTTTTGGGATCAAGGATTCTGTAACCTTTGACATTGTCACTATATCCAACGAAGATACCTTCAAATGCTCTGTTTTGGAGTTTGGTGCGCTTTTCTCCAGGTATGTAGATAAATGCTTTGCATCCAAAAACTCTTAGGTGTTTTACATTTGGCTTCTCATTGTGCCAAAGTTCATATGGCGTTTTCTCTATTGTTCTGGAAAGAAGTCTGTTCTGCAAATATGTAGCTGTCATAGCTGCTTCACCCCAGTATTTTTGTGGTAGTCCAGAGTCTGTCAGCATACATCTGATCATTTCAGTCAGAGTTCTGTTCTTTCTTTCAGCTACTCCATTTTGTTCTGGTGTATTACGGGACTGTCTTTTGATGTTCTATTCCATTCTGTTTTAAGTACTCTTGTATCTTATATCCTGTGAATTCACCTCCATTGTCACTCCGAAGTATGAGAGGCTTCCTCTGAAACTTGTTACTGGTCTTTATTATATAGTCTTGTAATTTGTCAAAAACTTCACTCTTGTGTTGTATTAGGTAGGTGACTGTGTATCTTGAATAGTCGTCTATGAAAGTCACTATTTACCTTTTGCCTCCAGGTGTAGGTGGGTTTAGGGGACCACACACGTCACTGTGAACTAAGTCAAGTGGTCTTGAAGCTCTCTTCTGACTGACTTTAGGAAGTGTTGCTCTTGTAGCTTTGGATTTAATGCAACATTCACACTTAACAGTAACTGGACAAGGCGATATTGTTAGATCCCTTGTCAGATTCCTCCTCTGTAGTTCCTGTATGCATTCTGGGTGTCTGTGACCTAGACGTCTGTGCCATATATGTATACAGTCATTGTGCTTGTGTGTACATAGTCTCACCTTTTCCTTCACTATGTCGAGGTGATATAGATGATCATCCAGCTTGGCACTTGCTACTGTCTGGTTGCCGTTTAGGATTGAACACTTGTCACCTTGGAATGTTAGAGTGAGTCCTCTGGCTGTTAGACACTTCACAGATAAGAGTCCTCCTTCTAGATTAGGAACATAAAGCACATCTTTCACTGGTATGGCTAGATTGTGTCCCGCATCATCAGGGCATACAAGGGTTCCATGCCCATATCCTTCTGCATGTATTTTGCTTCCATCTGCAAGATAAATAGTTTCTTTGTTGTTCAGATCAAGTTCTGTGAAAAAACTTCTATCACTTGTCATGTGACTGGTTGCCCCAGAATCGATGCACCAGCCTTGACATTTATTGTTGCCTGTCACTTTAAATGTGGCATTCCAGTTTCCTTCACATGGTTAATTGATTGTGGCTTTGACCTTTTGTTTAGCATAAGAGGGACGCTGTCTTATTTGCTCTAGTTTCCATATAGTACAGTCTTTCTTTATGTGTCCCTGTTTGTGACATCTGAAACACACTCTGGTCTCTTTCCTGTGTAACCTTGCTTCTGTAGCTTTAAGAGCGGTTCTGGTGTCGATTTCTGTGGAGTCATGCACTAATTCCTTTCTTCTCTGATACTCATCTATGAGCCTGGGTTTTACAAATGCTAGCGTCAGATCTGTCTCAGGACGTGTCTCCAGTGCATTGATCAGTGCAGTATATGTATCGGGCAAACTGCATAACAACATGGCTGCTGCGTGGCTGTCTGTTATATTCTCCCCGATTGATCTGAGTTGCGCAATCACTTCAAGCATTGCGTTTATGTGCTCCTGCATGTCCTGTTCTCTGCTAAGTCTCATTTTGTAAAGTTTCCGCAGTAGAAACAGCTTGCTGTTTAAACTGGATCTTTGTGGCAGTCTATTCAGCACATCCCACATGCCTTTCGCTGTGTCCTCATGGAGTATATGTATGAGCTGATCATCCTCTACTAGTAAGCTTATGGTGGCCCGTGCCTATCTGTTTTTCTTGTCCCAGTCCTGATTATTGTCCTGTGGCCTCTCTGTAATGGTAACCTCCCACAAGTCATCTCTAGATAATAGCATTTCCACTTTAAACTTCCATAGCTGATAATTGTCATTGTTCAGCTTGGCCACTGAGAGTTTAAGTTCTGAGTTTCCGGCCATTTTTCCCTCCTTTATATATAAACAGTCTTACTTGTCTATAGGAGATGTCACTGGAAACCTTCTTTATGTCGATCTTTATCCGGATCCTGGGCCCATAACCTGTTGCAGAGTGTGACCACTGGGTGAGTCCATTCAGATCAGACATTGTGGACTAAACAGGAACTGGCTTCTTTATTGGAACACAACACAGAAATCAAAGATGTCACCTCATTGTAATAGGAACAACAGACAGGAAGAGATAACCAACAAGTTCAGTACAGTGTACAGGAAATTACAACACATCATAGAAATGCATAGCATATCACTGAGCATTAGCGACATCTAGTGTCCTATTTGTGAACTGCAGTTAATCTGCTAAGCTGAAAGCTGTTATATCTCCAACAATTTATGGGTTCTCTCACCATCTTCTGGGCACACCTCCCTAGGGATTGGCTAGAGTTCCATAAATATTCAAACTGCCCGCTCTGTTCTTCCTCCCACTATACTTCTAGACTTCTAGAATCCTCTAGAAGGCAGGGGGAAGTTGCAGAGCAGCAGCATGTGAAACACTGAGCAGCCCTAGATAATCAACTCCTACTCCACTGATTACAGAGAAGCTAACTAAATTTACATGGGATCCTACTCTATACTAGGAGGGTGCTACAAACATTTTTCATTTTAAAAACAATAGTTTGACTTTCTAGAGGAGCAGGATGGGGGATTTTTCTTGAATAGCAAAACATGGGGAATGTGGTTTTCCTCTGGGAAAGTCCATTAGTTTCAAAACCTCAGCCCCACCCCGTGTAAACAAAGCCTAAAGAGGAATGTACTGCCACTTTGTGAAACTACAATGAAGTTGAAAAAAGTAACCAGTATGATGTTTACAATGCATCGGCACAACATCGCCACACAGTGCCCACCAGTGGCCGACGATGGAAATGCGCCCTCACTTTCCTACACATATAATATAATCAATAATATTATAAAGCAGTAGATTTTTTTTCCAATGTGGAATAAATTACCTTTAATATCATCCTGTGATGAGACGGGATTGAATTTTAAGGCATAGAGATCAGACTCAATCACTTTCCATCCTTTCTTCTTCAGGGCGCTCGCTGCCGCCTCCTTCATGGCGTAATTAAAAGAAGTGCGCTCCTGGTGAGCTAAAACAATCAGCGCCGTTTTACCTGGGAATAGATGGACAGAATAGTTCTATTTCAAATGTGGCTTCATACATTGACATAACTCTTTAGAAGTCTTGACTGTCTGGACAGTATGGTCACCTGCTTACATGGCACCTTCCACAGGCAGCTTAACCACTTTAGGACCGGAGGATTTTCCTGCTTTACGTCCAGGTCACTTTTTTGCAACTCTGCACTGCGCGACTTTAACTGACAATTGCACGGTCATGCAACGCCGTACCCAAACGAAATTTACGCCTTTTTTTCCTCCACAAACAGAGCTTTCTTTTGGTGGTATTTCATCACCTCTGCCCTTTTCATTTTTTGCGATTTTAATAAAAAAAGAGCGAAAATTTTGCGAAAAAATTGACATTTTATACTTTGACAGTTAAAAAATATCCAATATATTCAATTTTTGTCCTATATTTAGGCTAAAATGTATTTAGCTACATGTCTTTGACAAAAAAATTCTCAATGAGCGTATTTTTAACCGCTTTAAGACCGGAAGATTTTACCCCCTTCCTGACCAGGCTATATTTTGCGATTCGGCACTGCGTTACTTTAACGGACAATTGCGTGGTCATGCGACGCTGTACCCAAAATAAATTGATGCCCTTTTTTCCCCCCCACAAATAGAGTTTTCTTTTGGTGGTATTTTTAATTTTTGAAAAAAAGAGGGACAATTTTGAAAAAAAAAAAAAAAAACAATATTTTTTACATTCTGATATATAACATTCCCCAAAAAAATGTATAAATCAAGATTTTTAACATTTTAGGCCAATTTGTTTTCTGCTACATATTTTTGTTAAAAAAAAAATCACAATAAGCGTATTTTGATTGATTTGGCTGTCGTCCCAGCCTCCCTCTCCTGAGGGAGATTGCGAGTGACCGGTGGACATCGGAGCCGCCGGTCACACGTGCTGGCTAGGCAGGGAACGAGCGGGGGGTGGGAGCGCGCCGCCGGGCGGTGCACGCTCGCTCCCTACAGGCTCGTGGGCGAGCAACGTACCCATACGTCACTTTGCCTGTAGGGGGCTGACTGCCGCACTATATACGTAGTCGTGCGGCGGTCGGCAAGTGGCTAAAGCATCACCTATAAAAAAAAATTGTGCCAAAGTTGTTTGCTATTTTATGGGCGCGCGTAATTTTGAGTCTTGACATGTTTGGTATCTATTTACTTGATGCAACTCCATCTTTTATTTTTTACCAAAAATTGGGTATTATATAGGGTTTGTGTGCACTAAAATTCATTCAAAAGACTTACCACAACTGTTCTTACTGCAATTCACTGATTATAATTTGGGATATTCCTGTTTCCGCTGCTATGTCTCTCACCTATCTGTGGGATCTCTCAGACATTAGACTGGTGGTCCTCTATGATCTGATATTCTATGTATACTTTCTTTTTTTCTTTTTCTTTTCTTTTATGAGTGTTTTGTAAACGTTTGAAACTTTTCAATAAAAAGCATTTGAAAAACATAAAACAAAATTCATTTTAGCGTTTTCATGCAGGCGTAGCAAAATATTTTTGACCTTCTGTTTTCACCTGCTGATCTGGTCAGTAACACACCTTCTGTATTAGAATACCCCCAGGGCTATTCTATATTATTATTATTATTATTTTTTTGGGGTTAGGGTGCTAAGCCCCGGTTCACACTAGGGCGACCTGTGAGGCGACCTGGTCGCCTCACAGGTCGCCGCAGGTCGCCTCCCATAGGGAAGCTACGGACCCGTTCTAATAGGAGCGACACAAGTCGCTCCGACCTAGAAAAAGGGTCCGGAGCTTCTTTGGGGCGACCAGGAGGCGACCGCCATAGACTTCAATGTTATGAAGTCTGTGGCGGCCGCTCCGAGGTCGCGGCGCGCTGCTCGCACCGCGATCTCGGAGGTCGCCCCTGAAAGTAGCGTCGCGCCAGTGTGAACCGGCGCTAATACTACTACTACTAATATAATAATAATAATAATAATAATAATAATAAATTAATAAATAAATATAAACTAAATACACCTATATAAATAAAAATAATTATAAATAAATATTTGTTTTAAGGTTAGGGGTTATTATATATTTAGTTTTATTTATTTATTATTACATACTATTCATTTATTGTATTTATTTAACCACTTAAGCCCCGGAAGATTTTACCCCCTTCCTGACCAGGGGGTATTTTGCGATTCGGCACTGCGTGACTTTAACGGACAATTGCGTGGTCGTGCGACGCTGTACCCAAATGAAATTGACGTCTTTTTTTTCCCCACAAACAGAGCTTTCTTTTGGTGGTATTTGATCACCTCTGCGATTTTTACTTTTTGCGCTATACACAAAAAAAGAGCGACAATTTTGCAAAAATAACAATATTTTTCAAATTTCTTTATATGAAATTCCTCCCCAAAAAAATGTAAAAATCTAAATTTTTTTACATTTTGGGCCAATTTGTTTTCTGCTACATATGTTTGGTAAAAAAAATCCCAATAAGCGTATTTGGATTGGTTTGCGCAAAAGTTATTGCGTTAACTAACTAAGGGAAAGATTTTTTTCATTTTTATTGTTTTTTTTTCAACGAGTAATGGCGGCGATCTGCGATTTTTTTTGCGGGACTGCGACATTGCGGCGGACAGATCGGACCCTTGACTGACATTTTTGACACTTTTGGGGGTACCAGTGACATTACTACAGTAATCAGTGCTATACATATGCACTGTTACTGTAAAAATGACACTGGCAGTGAAGGGGTTAACTTTATTGGGGAAGGAGGGGTTAAGTGTGTCCCTAGGGGCGTGTTTCTTACTGTGCAGGGATGTGGCTTTTCATGTAACAGCAGAGATCTACAATCCTACATAGCAGGATCGTATGTTCTCTGCACTTACACAAGGGAGAATGACAGAAAGCTTTTTTTTACATCAGCCGCCTGCCTTTCTCCCTCTGTAACCGACGATTGCGATCATCGGGTCCGCCGGTCACACGCGCGGGGATCCCAGTGAGCAAGCTCCCTATTGGCTCGCAGGCTAGTGACGTACCGGTACGTCACTTTGCCTGCACGGGGCTGACCGCCGTAGTATATGTACTTGCGGCGGTCGGCAAGCGGTTAATATTTATTTATGATGATTTTTAGTTATTTGTGAATGTATTTTACATTTATTAATGCATAAATAATTACTTTTTTCTTTTTTATTTGAGCAGAAATCGTGCAAAAACATGCGACCAAGCGCGCAAATGGGCACAGAAACGCGCGTTTCCATTCATTTCTGTGGGAATAAGTGTTGGAGATACAACTTCAGTTTAGCAGATTAACTGCAGTTCACAAATAGGACACTAGATGTCGCTAATGCTCAGTGATATGCTATGCATTTCTATGATGTGTTGTAATATCCTGTACACTGTACTGAACTTGTTGGTTATCTCTTCCTGTTCTGTTGTTCTTATTACAATGAGGTGACATCTTTGATTTCTGTGTTATGTTCCAATAAAGAAGCCAGTTCCTGTTTACTCCACAATGTCTGATCTGAATGGACTCCGCTGCACCCAGTGATCACACTCTGCAACAATAAGAACACGCCAAAAATGCACAAATCTGCCCACTTTGAGCTACAAAAAAGCTCCAAAATGTTTTTGAGCTTCAGGCATTTGGCGTCAGTCGACTTATAGTGGAGATGTGAACCAACCCCATAGTAGATTTTTTTTCTCCTCCAGCGTTTTGGAGCTTACAGCTACAAAAGGCTGAGGTGTGAATGGGGACTTACAGTAAACAGTTTCTTCTATTTTGGGATAAAGTTTTTTACATGAATAAAAGTGGATCATTTGTAAGCACCCCTTTCAGTGGTAAATAATTTGTCTGAACCCTTTAATTGCTACGGCTGCAAGACAGCTCGGTCTGTTGAAAAACAACAGACTTGCTGGCTGGATCACCAGGTGAAAATAAAGGAAAGAAAGCTTAAAAAAGGAAACTAATGCAGCCGTCACATCTAAGAATTGGTAAGCTGCAAAATAATAAATGTTTGCTTTGGGGTTTATTACCGCTTTAAATATTGTGTAATGTACAGTGGATACGGAAAGTATTCAGACCCCCTTAAATTTTTCACTCTTTGTTATATTGCAGCCATTTGCTAAAATCATTTAAGTTCATTCTTCTTCCTCATGAATGTACACATAGCACCCCATACTGACAGAAAAACACAGAATTGTTGACATTGTTGCAGATTTATTAAAAAAGAAAAACTGAAATATCACATGGTCCTAAGTATTCAGACCCTTTGCTCAGTATTTAGTAGAAGCCCCCTTTTGATCTAATACAGCCAGGAGTATTTTTGGGAAAGATGCAACAAGTCTTTCACACCTGGATTTGGGGATCCTCTGCCATTCCTCCTTGCAGATCCTCTCCAGTTCTGTCAGGTTGGATGGTAAACGTTGGTGGACAGCCATTTTTAGGTCTCTCCAGAGATGCTCAATTGGGTTTAAGTCAGGGCTCTGGCTGGGCCATTCAAGAACAGTCACGGAGTTGTTGTGAAGCCACTCCTTCGTTATTTTAGCTGTGTGCTTAGGGTCATTGTCTTGTTGGAAGGTAAACCTTCGGCCCAGTCTGAGGTCCAGAGCACTCTGGAGAAGGTTTTTGTCCAGGATATCCCTGTACTTGGCCGCATTCATCTTTCCCTCGATTGCAACCAGTCGTCCTGTCCCTGCAGCTGAAAAACACCCTCACAGCATGATGCTGCCACCACCATGCTTCACTGTTGGGACTGTATTGGACAGGTGATGAGCAGTGCCTGGTTTTCTCCACACATACCGTTTAGAATTAAGGCCAAAAAGTTCTCATCAGACCAGAGAATCTTATTTCTCACCATCTTGGAGTCCTTCAGGTGTTTTTTTAGCAAACTCCATGCGGGCTTTCACGTGTCTTACACTGAGGAGAGGCTTCCGTCGGGCCACTCTGCCATAAAGCCCCGACTGGTGGAGGGCTGCAGTGATGGTTGACTTTCTACAACCTTCTCCCATCTCCTGACTGCATCTTTGGAGCTCAGCCACAGTGATCTTTGGGTTCTTCTTTACCTCTCTCACCAAGGCTCTTCTCCCCCGATAGCTCAGTTTGGCCAGAAGGCCAGCTCTAGGAAGGGTTCTGGTCATCCCAAACGTCTTCCATTTGAGGATTATGGAGGCCACTGTGCTCTTAGGAACCTTAAGTGCAGCAGAAATCTTTTTGTAACCTTGGCCAGATCTGTGTCTTGCCACAATTCTGTCTCTGAGCTCTTCAGGCAGTTCCTTTGACCTCATGATTCTCATTTGCTCTGACATGCATTGTGATCTGGAAGGTCTTATATAGACAGGTGTATGGCTTTCCTAATCAAGTCCAATCAGTATAATCAAACACAGCTGGACTCAAATGAAGGTGTAGAACCATCTCAAGGATGATCAGAAGAAATGGAAAGCACCTGAGTTAAATATATGAGTGTCACAGCAAAGGGTCTGAATACTTAGGACCATGTGATATTTCAGTTTTTCTTTTTTAATAAATCTGCAACAATGTCAACAATTCTGTGTTTTTCTGTCAGTATGGGGTGCTATGTGTACATTCATGATGAAGAAGAATGAACTTAAATGAATTTAGCAAATGGCTGCAATATAACAAAGAGTGAAAAATTTAAGGGGGTCTGAATACTTTCCGTACCCACTGTATATGGACCTGGTGCTATAAAAGTGGCCATGGAATTTGACCGAGACATCATGTACACCGAGCACACGTCTGATGTTCAATGTAGAAAGCTTACAGAAGAGATTATGCAAAGGGTGATGAATAAGGTTGGTCCAGCTTTTTAGGAAAGTCTAAAATTCTAAAATATTAATGCAATAGTATTCAGTCAGACTCAACTGCCTTTCTTCAATGCTGCTGATCAAGCTGAATAATCAATAAAAGTTCAGTGGACATAAGATTACATAGGAAAGAAGATATGAGAAAGAGTAAAGAAGAGAAGAAACGTGATAAGCTGAGATCATGTTACATGGTTACATGGCTACATAGTTACATGGCTACATAGTTACATTGTTGCATAATTACATTGTAACATAGTTACATGGTTACATAGTTAGGTTGAAAAAAGACACAAGTCCATTTAGTTTGCGCAATAAAAAAGGAGGTGGGGGGACCATACAATCCCATATACACAATCCTATACTCGCAGTTGATCCAGAGGAAGGCAAAAAAAACACAGCAAAGCATGATCCAATTTACTACAGCAGGGGAAAAAATGCCTTCCTGATCCCCCCAGAGGCAATCGGATATTCCCCGGATCAACTTTACCTATAAATATTACTATCCAGTTATATTATGTACATTTAGGAAAGAATCCAGGCCTTTTTAAAGCAATCTACTGAGCTGGGCAGAACCACCTCTGGAGGGAGTCTATTCCACATTTTCACAGCTCATACTGTGAAGAAACCTTTCCGTATTTGGGGATGAAATCTGTTTTCCTCCAGACGTAAAGAGTGCCAACTCTTGGCACTCTTTACCAATGACACCAACAATTGGGCCAAATGACACCAATAATGGGGCACTATTCCTCCCACTAACACCAACGATGGGGTACAATGTCTCCCACGGACACCAAAGATGGGGTACAATGTCTCCCACGGACACCAAAGATGTTGGGACCTTTTCTACTCCGAAAGGCGCCCCTAAAGTCTGAAGGACAGTAAGCTCGCCCCCTAATTAGAAAGTTTGGAGACCCCATGCTATCCAGGGATATGCAAACTGTGGCCCTCCAGATGTTGCAGAACTACAATTCCCATGAGGCATAGAAAGACTCTGACAGCCACAAGCATGACACCCAGAGGCAGAGGCATGATGGGACTTGTAGTTTTGCAACAGCTGGAGGGCCACAGTTTGCATATCCCTGCTATAGACAATAGCTAGCTGTCTATTGCCTATGGATCCACCCACTGCTGGCTGTCAATCACAAGGGGAGCGGCCCTGATGGGAAACTAGTGTCATGCTCTGTCAACCCAGCTACAAAACTCCTTGGCTGATGCGGGGTCCAATTAACAGCTGTAGCTGCGGGGGAAGCCCAGCTGCACTCAGGGCGAAGTATCCGTATAATCTCCTTTCTGATTGGCCATATACACTTTGCAGTGGCGGCTGGTGCTCGGTAATTCGGTGGGGGGTCGGCAAACCAATGCGGTCGGTCGATCGGTGGACAGGCAAGCAACACATCCCCCCCCGGACGGTCTGTCTCCTTACCTCCTCCTTCCTCCTGTCAAGAGCCGAGGAGTGCCGCTGTGCTTCTCCTCCAGCCGGGTGTCTTCTCCCTCTTGCTGGCCACCGGCCAGTAAGATTGCTTCTCCTTTTGGCCAATCGGGAAAGGGGTCTCGCAACCCTCTTCCTGATTGGCTGGGAGGAGAGTCAGTGTGACAATAGTGAATATTTATTCGCTGTTGCCATATAACTGTGCGGGCTCAGGGTGCAGTGCTCTGCACCCCGAGCCTACCCTTTTCTGAAGCCTATTAGAGTCTCTGGCTCTAATCACGTGCTTAAAAAAAAAAAAAAATCCCCTATTGGAATCCATGCGTCCGGCGCCCTGCAAGTAGATTAGGGGGCTGGATGCATGGATAGGGGGGGTGGCACCCCTGCGCCCCTAATGGATGGGCCGCCACTGACACTTTGATAAACTATCGATTTTTCTTCTAATAGCAATAGTTGACAACCCATCGATCAATAGGCCAAGCTCGGGGAACTGGAATTTGGTCGATAGTAAAGATACAAATGTAACTTGTGTACGTTTTTGATCACCTCTCATTTTCCACCATGGAATCTCATCATCTGAATCATATTCATAGCAAAGAATCTCAGTGCTGCCAATTGAAGCAAAAGGATGAAAAGTTTTCTACCCTGGCTGATCGACTCAGTTTGATCGATTCCGAAGTGGAGTTTAAATCAATTGGGAGGTTGCAGCTATTCAACTGTTTATGCTTTTGATCAAATTGCACAAGGATTGGATAATAAAATTGAAGTGTGAGTGGGCACCATTAGAGTTCCCAAAACTAACATGGGGGCCATAGGTAGAGCAGCGGACGATGTCAGTGGGGCAGAGGTTGGTGTCAGTCGTTTATTTTTTATATTTTTTTATTATTACTTTTTTATAATTTTATTCATTTTTACAAACATTTTTTATTATTGTCTTTTTACAGTTTTTTTTTTTTTTTTTTAGGAGCCCCATTTGGTGAAATATTTGGGCTTTGGTGAAATATCAGGGATCTAAACAGACCCCTGATGTCTCACTTTTGAGATAGAAAAAGGGACTGAGGACAGAGATTCCCCAGTCCTTTTCTCTGCAGCCAAGCAGCAGGGGGAATCTATCCAGACCAGGGTGATTGGGGTGTGCCCAGGCATGATGATGGGGGCTTATCTGACACTCCAATCAATTAGTATCCAATCATTCATACTTGGTGGTGAATCTAAAGCAGATTATACAGTAAGATTGTAGCACGTATGACAAGCTTTTGCATGATGTACCAACAACTTTCAGGGCTTATTCACACTTGCAGAAGGGAGCGGTAAAACCCAGCGGTCTACCTTCAGTTTAACCATCCCCCAACCGCTCCCCTTATAGCTACTGAGGCAGCGGTTGGGGGTGTACACACGCCCTGGTGAAGCATTGCGCCCCAGGCAGGAGCTGTACCCTCTGTTACTTTCAAGTTAATGGGTCCACTCTGCAAGCACCCTGCAATCACATGCAACACACGTGCGGGGTCCAAGACAGGGTGACCAGAAATCCCCGGGTTCCAGGATTGAGGACACTGTCCCTGGTCCAAATTTGTCCCCAGTTTTGTCCCCGGATTCAGGGGTGCATTAATGTAGACAGCGCATCCCATGCTGGCTGAGACCTAACACCCTCCTGTATTTTATGTAGCCCTGTGCCAAGCCCTCTGTGTATTATGTAGTCCTGTGCCCAGCACTCTGTGTATTATGTAGTCCTATGCCCAGCGCGCTGTGTATTATGTAGTCCTGTGCCCAGCGCTCTCTGTATTATGTAGTCCTGTACCCAGTGCTCTGTGTATTATGTAGTCCTGTACCCAGCTCTCTCTGTATTATGTAGTCCTGTACCCAGTGTTCTGTGTATTATGTAGTCCTGGACCCAGCACTCTGTGTATTATGCAGTCCTGTACCCAGCGCTCTCTGTATTATGCAGTCCTGTACCCAGCTTCTGTGTGTTATGCAGTCCTGTACCCTGCGCTCTGTGTATTATGCAGTCCTGTACCTAGTTCTCTGTGTATTATGTAGTGCTGTGCCCAGCGCTCTGTGTATTATGCAATCCTGTACCTAGTTCTCTGTGTATTATGTAGTGCTGTTCCCAGAGCTCTGTGTATTATGCAGTCCTGTGCCCAGTGCTCTGTGTATTATGCAGTCCTGTGCCCAGCGATCTGTGTATTACGCAGTCCTGTGCCCAGCGCTCTCTGTATTACGCAGTGCTGTGCCCAGCGCTCTGTGTATTATGCAGTCCTGTGCCCAGCACTCTGTGTATTATGCAGTCCTGTACCCAGCGCTCTGTGTATTACGCAGTCCTGTGCCCAGCGCTCTGTGTATTACGCAGTCCTGTGCCATTTGGCAAAAAAAAATATGTCCCTGGATTTCATTTTAAAAATCGGGTCACCTTAGTCTAAGGAGTTAAAGCAGGCGGTGAAGAGGTGATACAATGCCACCCCACTGCTAGTTAAATGCTCTCCAAAGAGCGATCTGAGCTCGGATTGCTCTTCCAACAGCAAGGCTAGTGTGAATGAGCCCTCAAAGGAGATTATATAGAAGTTGTACATAGATTGTAATGCACCAGCCTAAATCCATAGTCACCTACATCTCTCACACGAGTCATCTACATCTCAGACATCATACAATTAGTGAAGGTGTGTACTTACAGCAATTCATCTCTGCACAGCCATACAGAAATAATGGCAGATTCTGCCTGGTACTCACCCGCCATGATTTCCTATCAGGTGTCTATAGGATGTCCTCTCTGCAAACCCAAAGAATGGGAAAATGAAGGCTGACGGCTTTATATAGGAAATGTTGAGAACACTTCTCACCGTGACAAGGTGGAAAGTGAGGGAGCGTTGGGTTTATCGGTAGATAATAGGACGAGCAACGACCAACTAGACGGGTTCCTTTAACCGTTCAATATTATTACAGGATTCTAGAAAAAAATGTCTTCTGTGTTCACACCCAGAGATAAGACACAAGGCAAAGAGCAGGCAGAAGGCTCAGAGTACATAAACAGACAGCATAGGATACTATGTAATTATACACACATACATTACACTGTATATATAGTTACATAATTAGTCAGGTTGAAAAAAGACACAAGTCCATCTGGCTCAACCAATAAAAAAAAAAAAACAGTAAAGAAAACACAACCATACAATCCCATATACACAATCCTATATCCGCCCCAACCATACAATCCCATATACACAATCCTATATCCGCCCCAACCATACAATCCCATATACACAATCCTATATCCGCCCCAACTATATAATCCCATATACACAATCCTATACCCACAGTTGATCCAGAGGAAGGCAAAAAACCCCAGCAAAGCATGATCCAATTTACTACAGCAGGGGAAAAAATTCGTTCCTGATCCCCCGAGAGGCAATCGGATATTCCCTGGATCAACTTTACCTATAAATATTAGTACCAATTTATATTATGTACACCCAGGAAAGAATCCAGGCCTTTTTAAAGCAATCTACTGAGCTGGCCAGAACCACCTCTGGAGGGAGTCTATTCCACATTTTCACAGCTCTTACTGTGAAGAAACCTTTCCGTATTTGGAGACGAAATCTGTTTTCCTCTAGGCATAAAGAGTGCCCCCTTGTCCTCTGTGATGACCTTAAAGTGAACAACTCAACACCAAGTTTACTATATGGACCTCTTATGTATTTATACATGGTGATCATATCCCCCTTATGTATTTATACATGGAGATCATACCCCCCCTTATGTATGTATACATGGAGATCATATCCCCCTTATGTATGTATACATGGAGATCATATCCCCCTTATGTATGTATACATGGAGATCATATCCCCCTTATGTATGTATACATGGAGATCATATCTCCCCTTATGTATGTATACATGGAGATCATATCCCCCCCTTATGTATGTATACATGGAGATCATATCTCCCCTTATGTATGTATACATGGAGATCATATCCCCCCTTATGTATGTATACATGGAGATCATATCTCCCTTATGTATGTATACATGGAGATCATATCTCCCCTTATGTATTTATACATGGTGATCATATCCCCCCTTATGTATGTATACATGGAGATCATAACCCCCCTTATGTATTTATACATGGTGATCATATCCCCCCTTATGTATTTATACATGGTGATCATATCCCCCCTTATGTATGTATACATGGAGATCATATCCTCCTTATGTATGTATACATGGAGATCATATCTCCCCTTATGTATGTATACATGGAGATCATATCCCCCCTTATGTATGTATACATGGAGATCATATCCCCCTTATGTATGTATACATGGTGATCATATCCCCCCTTATGTATGTATACATGGAGATCATATCCCCCTTATGTATGTATACATGGTGATCATATCCCCCCTTATGTATGTATACATGGAGATCATATCCCCCCCTTATGTATTTATACATGGAGATCATATCCCCCCTTATGTATTTATACATGTTGATCATATCCCCCCTTAAAGCGGAGTTCCACCCTAAAGTAGAACTTCCGCTTTAAATAGTCCTAACCCCCTGACATGCCACATTTGGCATGTCATTTTTGGGGGGGGGGGAGCGGGTACCTAGTTTTGACAGGTACCCGCTCCCACTTCCGCTCGGAGCGCCGCGGCACCCTGAGCGGAAGTTCTCCTCTCTCCCTCCCTCCCTGCAATCTTCTGGGACATGTCAGAGATCCCAGAAGATTGCCGGCCAATCACGACGCGTAGCGCAACTCACGCATGCGCAGTGCGTACCCGGCTGTGAAGCCGCAAACTGTCACAGCCGGGTGCCCACATCAGTGATGCCGGCGCCGCGGAGCAGAGAGGGAGAAGACGGCGCATCGCTGGACCGTGGGACAGGTGAGTGTGCGGTTAGGCTGGAACTCTGCTTTAATCTCCTCTTCTCAAGAGAGAATAAATTCAGTTCCTCTAATCTCTCCTCATAGCTGAGCTCCTCCATGCCTCTTATCAATTTGGTTGCCCTTCTCTGCACTTTCTCCAGTTCCCCGATTTCCTTTTTAAGAACTGGTGCCCAAAGCTGAACTGCATATTGCAGATGAGGTCTTACTAATGATTTGTACAGGGGCAAAATTATATCTCTCACTCTGGACTCCATGCCTCTCCTAATACAAGAAAGAACTTTGCTTGCTTTGGAAACAGCAGCTTGGCATTGCATGCTATTATTAAGCTTAGGATCTACCAGAACACCCAGATCCTTCTCCGCTATGGATTCCCCCAGATCCTTCTCCACTATGGATTCACCCGGTTCTACTCCCCCTAGTATGTATGATGAATGCATATTCTTAGCCCCCAAGTGCATAACTTTACATTTATCAACATTAAACCTCATTTGCCACATATAGAGGTTTATATAGACAGAGATACAATGTAATTATATACGTATGCTTTATATATACAGTAGGGAAAACAATTATTTCATCCCCTGCAGATTTTGTAAGTTTTCCCACTTACAAAGAAATGGAGGGTCTATAATTTTTATCAAAGGTGTATTTTAACCACTTAAGCCCCGGAAGATTTAACCCCCTTCCTGACCAGGGCCTATTTTGCGATTCGGCACTGCATGATTTTAACGGACAATTGCGCGGTCGTGCGACACTGTACCTAAACGAATTTCACGTCCTTTTTTTCCCACAAACAGAGCTTTCTTTTGTTGGTATTTGATCACCTGTGCGATTTTTTGATCATGCGCTATAAACAAAAAAAGAGCGTCAATTTTGCAAAAATAACAATATTTTTCACATTTTTTATATGAAATTCCCCCAAAAAAATGTAAAAATCTAAATTTTTTAACATTTTGGGCCAATTTGTTTTCTGCTACATATGTTTGGTAAAAAAAAATCGCAAAAAGCCTATTTTGATTGGTTTGCGCAAAAGTTATCGCGTTTACTAACAAAGGGAAAGATTTTTGTCATTTTTGTTGTTTTTTTTTTTAACGAGTAATGGCGGCGATCTGCGATTTTTTTTGCGGGACTGCGACATTGTGGCGGACAGATCGGACCCTTGACTGACATCTTTGACACTTTTGGGGTTACCAGTGACATTACTACAGTAATCAGTGCTATACATATGCACTGTTACTGTAAAAATGACACTGGCAGGGAAGGAGTTAACAGTATTGGAGAGGGAGGGGTTAAGTGTGTCCTAGGGGAGTGTTTCTAACTGTGATTGGCTGTGGCTACTAGTGTAAGAACAGAGATCAACGCTCCTACATAGTAGAACCGTCTGATCTCCATTCTTACACAGGGAAGAATGACAGGCGGCTTTGTTTACATCAGCCGCCTGCCTTTCTTGCGGTGTAACGGAAGATCGCGAGTGCCCGGCGGACATCGGGTCCGCCGGGCACACGCGTGGGGGGGTCCGTGACCGCGCGGGAGCGGGAGCGCGCCTCCGGCAGCGCGTGCTCCCTAGAGCCTCACAGGCTAGCGACGTAGCCCTACGTCGCTTTGCCTGTGAGGGGCTGACCGCCGCAGTAAATAGTCGTGCGGCGGTCGGCAAGCGGTTAAAGGAGTTGTAAAGGCAGAAGGTGCATTCTATGCAATAAAGAGGTTCTAAACCTAACCGTAATGTTTGTACCTATAGGTAAGCCTATAATAAGACTTACCTATAGGTACTGTAAATATCTCCTAAACCTGCACCATTTAGGAGACATTTATGAAATACTGCGCCGATAACTTCATCAGCGCATGCGCTTTAAAGGAATGGCCGCCTGTGCCATTTCTTCAGAGCCTTGTGCCCTGACTGGTGGCTGCAGGAATGACGTCACACAGCTCCGGCTCCGGCTAGGAACACAGCCTGAGTCCGCAGACCCGGAAGGAAGATGGATGCGGCCTCCAGCGGGGACGACAAGGGCTTTATTTGAAGGGGGATGAGGTAGCTAGATGTGAGAATATATAAAGTGCTTGGTGCTATAGACCGCGCAAGTACAGTGATACTAAAAGTGATATTAAACAAATGAATCACGTATAGCTGTGCATTCAATATTAGTCCTGGATATAGTGCTGATTTAAATAAATAAATACTAAAGGTGCTATTTAAATAAATAATAATCACTTATATCTGTGCAATCAAAATGAAAGTCCTTGTCCAATGTCTGTCATTGCAATATTTTTTTGTCACGCGGTATTTGCGCAGCGGTCTTTAAAACGCAATTTTTTGGAAATATTTTGAAAAATCCCATTTCACTGCATTTAAAAAATACTAAACAGTAAAGTTAGCCCATTTTTTTTGTAAATTGTGAAAGAACATGTCACGCCGAGTAAATAGATACCCAACATGTTACGGTTTAAAATTGCGCCCCCCCCCCCCCCCCGTGGGATGGCGACAAACTACGGTCAATAGAGATCTCAATAGGCAACGCTTTAAATTTTTTTAACGGTTACCAGTTTAGAGTTAGAGTGTAGCCCTATTTTTTAAATTATTGCTCACGCTCTGGCGATCGCAGCGATACCTCATATGTGTGGTTTGAACAGCGATTTCATTCGTGGCTCGACTTCCATATACGTTTTCTTTCGTGCGCGAGCTAACAGCGACGGGGGCGGCTAAATTTTTTTTTTTTTTCCTATTTATTTTTTTTTTTTTTACTTTATCACAGGTTTTTTAAAAAAAAAAAATCTGATCACTTTTATTGCTGTCACAAGCAATGTAAACATCCCTTGTGACATCAATATGCAGTGACAGGTACTCTTTATGGAGGGATCGAGGGTCTAAAAGACCCTAGACCCCTCCACTACACTTCCATGTATGCAAAACGCCGAAAAACGGCGTTTTTGCATACAGCCGTTTTTTAATTCTGCCGCCTTTTGCAGCAGAGTAACCCGGAAGTGACGTCATGGACGCTGCCTCCGGGTTACGTCATCGGAGACTTGATCAAAGCCGTTTCCGGCTTTGATCGGGACTCCATCCAGCCGGCGGACGCACCGGCTGGGTGCTCATCTCCTGGTGGGATGGGAGGCCCGTTGAAAGTCACGGAAGGCGGCGGGAGGGGGGGGCGTCCCCTCCCGCTCACCTGGGTAACGATCGAGCGGCACCCGAGCCGCATCGGTCATTACTGACGGAAAGCCGACCGTCGGCTGTAAACCAGGGTACCGGGATGGTGTCTCTAGCTAGAGGCATCATCCCGGTATACCACCGCAAAGTTTGCCGACGTAGCGCTACGTCACTTTGCGGTAAGTGGTTAAATATACCCAAGATAGCGCGGGAGACCAAAAAATACAGTAAATGAAGTATTTGATCCCCAAGCAAAACAGTAGTTGGTGGGGAAACCCTTGTTGGCAAGCACAGAGGCCAGACGTTTCTTGTAGTTGGTGACCAGGTTTGCACACATCTCAGGAGGGATTTTGGTCCACTCTTCTTTACAGATCTCTAAATCTTTAAAGTAGAACTGTAGATTTTTTTAAAATTTTGGATAGAGTAAGGGAGGGTTATAACTTGTGTCCAATTTTTTTTTCGCCATCTGTGTCCCATTGCAGAGATCACCTCCTGTTCCATAGCCAAACAGATGAAAGGAAATTCCTGCAAATTAAGCGAATTCCTTGGGGACCCCCAGGTCACCAGAACTAGTGTTCTCATTGGACAATTTATTAGTTTTCTGGGGACAGCCCAAAATTTGGGATTTTCTTTTACTTTTACATTCAATGATAATGGTAAACAGGACAAATAGAGGGTGAATCTCCCCAACGGGGGCACAGACAGAAATAAAAACTGACAGTGGTTCCAATCCCTCTACACTCTATCCAAACCTAAAAAAAAAAGTTGTGCCTTTATAATTAACCACTTGCCGACCGCCGCAAGTACATATACTGCGGCGGTCAGCCCCTCCTGAGCAAAGCGACGTACCGGTACGTCGCTCGCCCACGAGCCTCCAGGGGGCGAGCGCGCGCCGCCGGAGGCGTGCTCCCGCCCCCGCTCATTCCCTAAAAAAGTCAGCGCGTGTGACCGGCGGACCCGATGTCCGTCGGTCACTCGCGATCTCCCGGTGCAGAGGGAGAAAGGCAGGCGGCTGATGTAAACAAAGTCGCCTGTCATTCTCCCTGATCTAACTGCAGAGATCATACGATCCTGCTATGTACGATCGTATGTCTCTGTGGTTACATCACTAGTCACGCCCCTTTACAGTTAGAAGCACGCCCCTAGGGACACACTTAACCCCTTGATTACTAATAAAGTTAACCCCTTCCCTGCCAGTGTCATTTTTACATTAACAGTGCATATGTATAACACTGATTACTGTAGTAATGTCACTGGTAACCCCAAAAGTGTCAAAAATGTCAGTCAAGGATCCGATCTGTCCGCCGCAATGTCGCAGTCCCGCAAAAAAAATCGCAGATCGCCACCATTACTCGTTAAAAAAAAAACAATAAAAATGACAAAAATCTTTCCCTTTGTTAGTAAACGCGATAACTTTTGCGCAAACCAATCAAAATACGCTTTTTGCGATTTTTTTCTTTACCAAAAATATGTAGCAGAAAACAAATTGGCCTAAAATGTTAAAAAATTTAGATTTTTACATTTTTTTGGGGGAATTTCATTTAAAAAAATGTGAAAAATATTGTTATTTTTGCAAAATTGACGCACTTTTCTTGTTTATAGCGCATGATCAAAAAATCGCACAGGTGATCAAATACCACCAAAAGAAAGATCTGTTTGTGGGAAAAAAAGGACGTCAAATTAGTTTAGGTACAGCGTCGCACGACCGCGCAATTGTCCGTTAAAGTCAGGCAGTGCCGAATCGCAAAATAGGCCCTGGTCAGGAAGGGGGTAAAATCTTCCGGGGCTTAAGTGGTTAAATAAACTTAGCTTTTCCTTTCACATTCTTTTTATTTTTTTTACATACTGTCACAAGAGCGGTACAGCGCCATCATACGACTGGTGTCGTAGTGATCAGGCTTACTGACTGGTAACAGTATGGAATAAAAATACTATAGTATTCTATTTTGTAAACATTTGTTTATCATAGTGACACTGTTCTACTCTGGAGGGGGGTAATCAGGCATTTTTTTTTCACTATTGTTGCTTATAACAGTGATGATCACAGTTATAAGCAATAGTTTCTAGTGTCGGTTCACACTATGGCGATCCGACTTCGGAGGCGACTAGGGAAGTCGCTGTGCACCACAACTTCGGAGCGACTTGCACGGACTTCACATAAGTCAATACAAGTCGCTCCGACTTGTGTCAAAAGTAGTACAGGAACCTTTTTCTAAGTCGGAGCGACTTGAGTCGCTCCTATTAGAACGTTTCCAAGTTGCAACCAAGTCGCGGTAGTGTGAACCGGGACTTAGGGTTTAATATTGGGGTTAGTGTTTTTTTTTAAATTTATTTTCATTTTATTATTGCATTTAAGCAGACAATTGCTCAAAACCCACAACAAAACGCACTAAAATTCTCAAAAACACTCAAATTAAGCATTTCCATGCATTTCTATGGAACAAAAAAACACACCAATGTGCCCAACTCGAGCTACAAAAAAGCTCCAGAACTTTTTTGAACTTCAGGTGACTTGTAGGGGAGATTTATAAGAGAAGAAGGAAGCAAAGTGGATATCGGACGGTACAGGCCAGACAAAGAGCTTATTATTTTATAAAAATACAATTTATTAAGTATTTAACCACTTCCTACCAAAGGGGGCGTACCCGTATGTCCTGGGGTTTCAGTGGTTATACCGGGATGGTGGGCGCACCTACAGGCATCATCCTGGTACCATTCTTTACAGCCGGCGATTCTGTAGAAGGCCAAAGTGATCTGAGTGGCTAATTAGCCACTGGATCACTTCTGTGGGTGGCGGAAGGGGGGTCCCTCCTGCCGCCGCCTCTCCCGGGCTCTCCGGTCCCATCAAGGCCGGAAGCGATGCGGCCAGCGGCAATGGCTGCCTGGGACAGAGAGAGAGGAACTGACAATCGTTTCCCTCTCTCTGTAACCCTAGAAACCGGGAGCGACGTGTGTTCGTCAATCCCGGTTCCGCCCCTTTGCTTACCTGGCCACCAACGGCCAGAGAAGTAGCCGATCTGACCGATCTCAGTCCGATCAGCTGCATGGAGGGGGGGGGCCAGAGGAGAGACCCCAAATCTCTCCATGTAGAGGACCTTTCAGGGCCCATGCTAGCACAAGGGATGCTGTTCAAAGTTTGTACAAAAAAAAAATGTAAATAAAAAAAGAAAACTTTGTAAAAAATGAATAAAGTAAAAAAAAATTTAAAGCGCCACCGTCTCACCGTGCTTACGTGCAAATGCGAACGCATACGTTACTTCTGCACGCATATGTATACGTCGATCGCACCAAACGTGAGGTATTGTCACGAACATCAGAGCGAGAGCAATAATTCTAGCACCAGACCTCCTGTGCAACTCTAATCTGGTTACCTGTACAGGCATTTAAGGCGTCGTTTTTTTTTTATTCATGAATGTGCTTTTTTCCCCAAAAAATTGTGTTTGAAAAACCGCTGCGCAAATACCGCGTGACATGAAAAAATTTCAACACACACCATTTTATTCCATAGCGTCCCTGCTAAAAAAAATTATACATATATATATATATATATATATATATATATATATATATACATATAATATTTGGGGGTTCTAAGAAATTTTCTAGCAAAAAAAAAAAGAAGATTTTTACATGTAGGAGCGAAGTGTTAGAATAGGCTTGGGAAGGAGGTGGTTAAAAAGATCATAAAACATGTACGTCTCCAAATGCATAAAAACAAAAACAAACAGTGCTTGTAGGGTTCACTGTATGTAGTCATATACCAAGAAATAATTACTAGTAGATTAGATCTTCATGTGTCAACGCGTTTCGTCATTTGCTTCGTCAGGACTCTGTTTTTATGCATTCAGAGACGTACATGTACGATCTTTTTAGTTAACACCTAATAAACTGTTATTCTATAAAATAATAAGCTGCCTGTCTGGCCTGTACCATCCAATATCCACTTTGCTTTCTTCTTCTCTTATAAATATACAACCGGATGATGGTTAGAAGTGTCACAACATTCTCTATTATATTATAGTGTAGATGTGAACCATCTCCATAAAGCAGGTATCCTCAAACAACTGGAGGGCCATGGGTTGAAGACCCCTGCCATAGAGAATAATACATTTTTTTCTCCTCAAACATTTTGGAGCTTCGAGTTTCAGGCTACAAAACACTGAGGTGTAAACGGGGCCTAAAGGTAGACTAAATGTATATTTTTACAGTGACATTAATTTTATTAGATTCTTCTAAGCTTTCTTTGTGCGCTCATTACTTATTATTGGGGGGGCTTGCTAGTTCACTTTTTAAAATAAAAAAAGGGGCGCTGCACCCCGGTGATCTTCGATGTCTTCCCTGCTGTTCAGACAGATCTCCGCCTCTCAAAGGTTGCCTTCCCCTCTTATAAATAGATGAGATGCAGAATGAGCGACCTTCTAGCGTCACTGTAGAAGTCACAGCAGTGCCTAGAAGATCCGAGCTCACACCTTCCATGCTCTGGTACAGAATAGAACTGAAAATTTTAGCATCCCCAATAGACAATATATACCGATCACTAAGATGGAATATACCTGGCCCAATCTAGCTTTTAAAAACTGTTTTTGTTTTTCCTGCAATTTGTCAAGTGATAATTAAAGTGGAGTTCCAGGCCTCATAAATTTTTTTTGTAGATAAAAATACCCCCAGGACAGTCAGGGCTAGTGCATTGCAGCAACGATAGCCTCTGAACTGTCCTGTTTCACTTACCTTTTAGAAGAAATACTTATCTTGAAAATTTCTTGCCCAGCGCTGCCATCTCAAGTGTGGGCAGCTGAAGCCAGTGCGTCCTCTTCGGTATCCTCTTCGGTCCCAGAATGCCCTGCACTGGCCCTGCTCGTCACTTCCGGTGCAAGCACGTCATCCCTGCACAGCCCCCCCAGATCCTGCCCCCCCATGTGAATGGGTATCGGGTACATCGTACCCCTACCCAAACACCCAAGTGTGAAAAAGTAAAAAACACAGAACACAGTTTTTGCCAAGTCTTTTATTCAAAATAAAATTGACAAAATAGTGTCCCCCGATGTAAATCCATTGTCAATCACGATGCCCACTGGACCCGCAAAAAAAAAAAAAAACGCTTTACCTTCTGCCCTTTGCCTAGAAAAGAGCTGTCAAAGCTCCAAATTGGCATACGGCGGGTAGCTTCAGAAGAGGCAAAGCTTCTTTTTTTTTTTCTATTTTTCTGGTCCGGCGTGCGTCGTGATTGACGATGGATTTACATCGAGGGACACTATTTTGTCAATTTTATTTTGAATAAAAGACTTGGCAAAACTTGTGTTCTGTGTTTTTTACTTTTTTGGTGAATGGGTAGGTGTACGATGTACCCGATACCCATTCACATGGGGGGGGGGGGGGGGCTGGGATCTTGGAGCCTGATTCCGATAAGCCCCTGTGACAGGAAGTCAGGTAAATCTGTGGGTGTTGTCACAGACGGGAGATACATTTCTGCCTTGTTTGGACAATTCACCAATTACTATCAGGTGTCGGCTGCGGAGGTAGCCAGAAAGGTTTAAGGACATTGGAAAGCTTCAGCTATTCAGAAGGAGGCAATTAAGGCCTCTATAAGTTATCCAGAGGATGACTACTGATTGCTGCATCCTGAGGCTTTGTGCGTTAAGGAGAGCAGTGAGCTGAGAAAGACTTCTGAAGGTGAGGTGGTGTTGATTTTTTCTGTGTGAAAAGAAAACAAATAGACTATTGGTTTTCTGCTGTATGACCAGCAGTGTCTGCCCAGCAGTAGGTTGGGACAGACACCAGAGGTAGGTTCCTGTGTTGAGAAGGTAGACGCCCCAAGTGGCCAGGGTTTATTTTATGTTTGTTTGATTTATGCTGTTTGGATGCTTGCACATGTTTCCAGCAAATTGGAAGAATAAACCATAGACCGTTGTTTTCAACCACTCCTCGGCTGTCTCTCTGTGTAACGAACCCACCCAAGGGGTCACCCACACCCGCTACCGAGCCAACCCCTTACAGCCCCCCCACCCGCAGACCCCCACAATCACAGCCCAGGGTTGTCGGGAAGAGGCCCTTGTCCCCAAAGCACCCTCTCCACGTTGAGGGCAAGCGACCTGGTATGGTTCAGGAGTGTAAGGTACTCGCTTGCCCCCCACCCCCATCCTGGCCTGCCAGGCTGCATGCTCGGATAAGGGTCTGGCATGGATTTTGGGGGGGGACCCCACGCCATTTTTTTTTACACTTTGGCGTTGGGCTACTCTTAAAATCCGTACCAGACCCGAAGGGCCTGGTATGGACTGGGGGGGGTACCCTATGTCATTTTTTATTCTGTATTGCCAGGAGCCAACAATACGTTACAAATTAGTGTCATGCTTTTAGCACTATATATATTTCCAAGACTTATGTAAATAATTAATTAGTTAATTAAGTAAGGGTTTAGTGGTTAGCGCTCCTATCTATGAACATTGCAACCATGGGCTCAAATCCCAAGTATGCCAGCACCTCCATAAATTTTAGCCAGCTGTGAATACTGAAACTTTGCGAACGCCTAATTGCAAAAGGCACATATGCATGTCTGTATCTTGAATATACATGGCCATTTACATGCAATTATATGTGATGTAGCCAAGGTATTACTATGTGGCAAAATAATAATCACACATCGGGTGTTAGCATAGTTGGGACTAGAACTCATAACCTAGCAGTCTTTGCCCATGAGCATAGACCACTACACCAATGTGCTGAGTACAATTAAACATGCCTGAAAGTTTAGGATGAATAAAGAATGAATGTTGATAATAAGAAAACTTTGTAGTCTGCTAATATTAAATCGAAAGGTTAAAACAAATAAGATACATGACAAATTAATGAAACCATAATAGCTGACATTGCTCTGTAATACCGATTCAGAATAGAGGAATTTCCATTTATGAGAAACGCAACCACAGGTTCACCTAGTTGAGGTGACAATTACTCTAGCTGGGAGTAGTTTAATGGGAAGTGAGCATTTCTACACCTTAGTTTTAGTGAATTAGGCTCATAGTCACAGCGTTGTACTGTCACCCCAGTCCCACTGGTGGCACAGTACTGCATCCCCTGGGTGTGCCATAATAAGGTCTTTTTACAGCCTGGAGCATTATGCTTTCACCTGGCTGTCAGGTGGTAGAGGCTTCCCCAGGTTCTGTCCCACCGTTGGACCATACTTGGACTCAGACAGTGACTCCTTCACATCTTTCTTCATTGAAAAATCAAATTCACTAGAAAGGCGTTCATAGTCTTGAAGTGGAAGGAATTTGATGGACTTTTCGTCCCAGATAGTCTCCATCCGCTTCTCCCAGTTCTTCAGTATCTCCACACGGACCTCCAGGGGCAAGTGAGCCACGGCGTATGAGATTTGGGGCTCCAAGACTTTAAAGCCACAGAAATTCAGAATACCGTTCTGCAGATAGAATGAGATATCATGGTGAGTTATAGCAATAATCGTTGGGTCATGAGGATGTGATGCATTAAATTTGAGGGTGCCTATTGTTATTCCTGCTGCAAAGAACAGTGGTCAGATGTAACTCCATACATTGACCCAACTATAACGCATCTCAACATATCTGCCTGTTCGTGAAGATGGTGGACTGGTACGTTATATCTTTCTAAGGTATAATAAAGAATAAACTACTATCCTGATGAAGAGGTATTGTCAAAAGTATTGGGACACCTGCCTTTACACGCACATGAACTTTAGTGGCATCCCAGTCTTAGTCCATAGGGTTCAATATTGCATTGGCTCGCCCTTTGCAGCTACAACAACTTCAACTCTTCTGGGAAGGCTGTCCACAAGGTTTAGGAGTGTGTCTATGGGAATGTTTCACCATTCTTCTAGAACAGGGTTTCTCAACCAGGGTTCCTCCTGAGGTTTGCTAGGTGGTTCCTTGAACAATGGGCAATTTCTGCCTCTCAGATAAGTTTCCAATGACACCATTGTTCCTTTTAGCTATCTGTAAGGGGGTAATTCTCAATAATGACAAGAGTAAGGAGCATTCCTCCCACTGACTGTCACACTAATGTGTCATAAGTTGCAGATTTTTCATTTTAGCAGGGCTTCCCCAAGACCACAATATTATTATTATTATAAAGGTTGAGAAAGGCTGTTCTAGAAGCACATTTGTGAGGTCAGGCACTGATGTTGGATGAGAAAGCCTGGCTTGCAGTCTTCGCTCTAATTCATCCCAAAGGTGTTCTATCGGTTTGAGGTCAGGACTCTGTGCAGGTCAGTCAAGTTCCTCCACCCCAAACTCGATCATCCATGTCTTTATGGACCTTGCTTTGTGCATCTCTAATCTCAGAGGAGCTTCACCACTTCACCTGGTGTTCCCTATCACTCTCCTGGCCATTTTAAGTGCCCCCTTAACTGACAGTTGGAGTCTAGTCAGAGCAATAGCTTGTTGATTGAACAATATAGGCTGTTTGGGACTTTAAATGAGGCACAAGAAGGTAATGCTTAGCGTCTCCATCCCTGTATCAGAAAAACTGAAAATTGAGGGGGTTAAGAGAGGTGCTCACCCACCAGTCTGCCAACCAACCAAGTAGACCTGTCTCACAATGTAGGTAAAAAAACAGGGGTTTAATTGACACGCATTTGCAAACGCATGTGTAAGCTGAAAGGCCCCTTTACGGCACCCTGTGTTACTTGCAGTCCTAACACTAAAAAATGTGAGTGTCTCCACAATGGAAGCACATGGTTGCTAATGGATGGATGGGAGACGGGGGGGGGGGGGGGTGGCCCAATCCTCCCCCAACCTGCTCCCATCAATGACTGGTCTAAGTATGTCATAGCTCTAATTAGCTGTGTTGTAGCAATGATACAAACTGAAATGGACTAGCTGAGAAGCATGCACCTCCATCCCTATATGAGTACATCAGACTGGGGGCTGACTGGCTTCCATGCACCTCTCCATTTTCAGTTTTTCTGATAGCTTATTGATTTTCTTTGAAGCTCATCCTCAGTACCTAGTAAAGTTTTTTTTTTTAATATAATTTGAATATTGTATCAATGTCAACTCTACTCAAACTTTTTAAAGACAAAAAGGCATTTTAGTAGAGTGGGGGAAGGGTTAGAACTTCTGACGGTGTGTTCATTGCTGTCTGTGCGTCACCTTTTCTCCATTTCTGGAACATGTCACAAGGACAGGAAATGGCAGAAAATCCCATAAGAAATTAAAGTGTAACTCTACTTTTGTTGAGAAAAGAACATTCCCCTCTGGGTGATCTCTGTACCCAAATCCTTCAATACATCCTGGACAGGATGGGACATCAGGATGGGTTATTGTCAGGGATTTTTTTCAGCAGGAACGTGGGGAAATGCAGTTCCGGAACCTCCAGCACTAAATGTATGTAATGGCAAAAGGGTAAAGAGCGCTGGGGTGTGCGGGAGGGTCTATTGATCCTTGCTGCTGGGGGATCTATCGTCGCTGGTGGGGATTTTTATTTTGGAAATCACAATAAAGGCATTCGGAACTCCAGTGATGTGCACCCGTTTCTTCCTATCTTGAAATTGTTCACGGAGGCGAGCCAGGGCTAGCACTCATGTGGAGGTACCATCGGACTCACTTATATCACCTGGAGCAGCAGATCTTTCTTACCTTCATGCTGGGGATCTATTGTTGCTGACGGGGATCTATTTTTTGCGTGGAGGTCTATTGTTTCTGGCTACTGTTGCTAGTAGGGGGTCATTTGTTGCTGGAGGGATCTACTGTTAAGGGAGAGGTCTATTGTTGCAAGCTCCTGGCGGGTCTATTGATGCTGGCTGCTGGGAGATCTGTTGTTGCTGCTGGGGATATATTGTTTCTGGGGTGGTATTTTGTTGCAGGGGGTCCATTGTTGCTGGGGTAAGGTCTATCATTGTTGGGGGGTCTACTGTTGCTGGGGTGGGGTCTAATTGTTGCACACTGCAGGGGATCTATTTTACTGTCTTTCTTGTTATCATTAACAAATTCTGTGCAATTCAGTTGGTAGCACAAAATTATACTTGGTTCTGTATTCTGTAAAAGGGGTGGTACTGGGAGGTGGAACCAAGGGTGCTTGGAGGTGGGTAGGGAGCAGAAAGGACGAGTGACTCAGAAGGGGGGGGGGGGGCTCCTGCACCTATTTCCTGAGAAAAGAAACCCTGATTATTAATATTATTCTTATTTATAACATAAAAAAGACAATTCCTTACCTGGATTGGCCATAGATTGACATTTATGTCTCCATCCAACCCTGAATTTGAGAACATTGATTGTGCGGCGCCAGTTGTGAAGGAAAGTAAAGCTTTCTTATTCTGTAATGAATACATGACAAAAAAAAAAAAAATTAAAACCAAATCTTGGGGTAACCCAGAGTCCACTATTCTCTGTTCCAGATCCTTCATAGAGGGGTCACCAAGTGTCATATAAAACATGAAGCTTCCATTCATGTTATGTTGTGTTGCATTGTCCAGGTCCCTTTCTCTTTGTGAAATGCCCACATCTAAAGCTGGCCACATATCACCAGAATCAAACCTCCAAGACTGGTTCAAATATAATAGGATCAGCTTTGGACATCAACAAAAGAGAATGGGGAGGACTGATGCAGTACAGCCAAGCCTGGATAAAAAATGTACCATATATACTCGAGTATAAGTCGACCCGAATATAAGCCGAGGCACCTAATTGTAATCACAAAAAACTGAGAAAACGTATTGACTCGAGTATAAGCAGCAGCTACTGGACCTAACTGGACCACCACGAGACCCAAAACAGGGGCATGGTGCAGGGGCTGCGGACATGGTACAGGAAATGCAGGGCTGTGGGCATGGTACAGGCATGGCGCAGGAGATGGTACAGGCATGGCACAGGAGATGGTACAGACATGGCACAGATGGTACAGGCATGGCACAGATGGTACAGTGCTATGGGCATGGCGCAGGAGATGGTACAGGCATGGCACAGATGGTACAGGCATGGCACAGATGGTACAGTGCTATGGGCATGGCGCAGGAGATGGTACAGGCATGGCACAGATGGTACAGGCATGGCACAGATGGTACAGTGCTATGGGCATGGCGCAGGAGATGGTACAGGCATGGCACAGGAGATGGTACAGGCATGGCACAAATGGTACAGTGCTACGGGCATGGTACAGGAGATGGTACAGGCATGGCACAGGAGATGGTACAGGCATGGCACAGGAGATGCAGTGCTACGGGCATGGTACAGGTTAATCTCCTGTACCATGCCCACTGCATCTCCTTAAGGAGATGCAGGGGCTGTAGAGGAGTCTCACTTACCTTTTCAAAGAGGCGCCTTACATTTAAAAATGACGCCGCCCGGCGCCAACAAGTCACCGCGCATGCGCCGTCTGCCCGGGAATAGCCGAACGTGCGGAGCATGCGCACTGACTGGGGGAAAGGTAAGTGAGACCGTGACTCGAGTATAAGCCGAGGGGGGCTTTTTCAGTATAAAAAAACATGCTGAAAAAGTCGGCTTATACTCGAGTATATACGGTACATGAATGAGAGAAGATCCAAGGGTACTTATATATATATATATATATATATATATATATATATATATATATATATATATATTTTTTTTTTGCTTTATTAGCAACATTTTAATAGCAACATATTAGCAACATACATTTTTTGAACCCCCGGTTGAGTTGCACAAGGGAAATCACATTGTTTTTAATGGTGTTTGTCCTAATACATGCTTCTCCTCCTCTCCCTCCCGCAGGCATTCAGTTGCTGCAGGAGGAAAATGGAGGGGATCAGTTCCTCTATATGCCACCCCCACCACCCCTTCTATCCAGTTTGCTTGTCTCCTACTGCCTCCGGGCCCTGTGTGCTCCCTTGTCCCCCCCCCCATCCCCTTCCCCCTGCAGCGCCGCCGGCTTCCCCCCTCCCCTCTCCCGCCGGCTGCCACAGGGAATGTGTCAGGATAGAGATCGGGAAGGGGCCGGTAAGTATGTAGTTTACCGAACCATTCCGTTTCTGAATGGACACAATGATTGATCGGTACAGGTCACTGACTCAGTCCGTTCATAATGTCCGCTATGCTTTAGTTTGTGAATGATTGTGATGGCTCTGTACAGAGCTGTTCCTGTAGATTCAATCTGTGCTGCTTAGGCTGCAGAGATGGAGGGATGTGTCCTCAATCTCCTTTCTCTGTCTCAAAGGTGAACCATCAGAGGTCTGCTTAGACACCAGATATCTCACCAACGGGGCTTCCGAAATTAAAAAGAATAATAATAAAAATAAAATTAAAAAGAGTCTCTCCCAGGCAGATGACAGGTCTGTGTCTGCTTCGCTATGCAGAGTGGACACGAACACAGCTCACTGTTCTCTATGGGCGGTCGGATGTAAACAGACTGCCTGTCACCCAATCCGCCAGAGGGATGGGGAACGTATCCTCATTCATCTGTTTTTAGTGGACCGGATCAGAACCACGGCTCTGTAAAGATCAATGGATGGACCGATCAGGTCCGCCTGAAAAATGAACAGGCGGACCCGATCGGTCTGCTGGTGTGAAAGGGGCCTATGCTTTTTTTTGCATTATTAGCAGCATTTTTATAGCAACATATTAGCAACATATAACCGATTAATGTTGCTAATAAAAGGAAAAGGCCTACGACTGCCCTTGGATCTTCATGGAACAGAGTGGCCTGGAGTTATAAAAGAAGAGCATGGACGTAGGGCCGGCATTACAGGAGTTAAAGGAATAAAAGGATTAGGTATATATATATATATATATATAATGAGACTCAGTTACAGGAAAGTTTTGTATCGGGTACAAGTCAGGGAGGGGGTGGAGCTGCGGGGGGTTGTGAGTGGGGGGTAGGGTCTCCAGTCGAAAGAGAGACCAGCAAGGAAAAACTTCCCTCTCGCCTGTCCTGGCAACTTATTGTTGGTTTGGGGCAGTGGCGGCTGGTGAACCATGGCCCGGGGGGGTGGCAGACGGACCACACCATACCACCACCCCCCCGGACCAGTTCTAGCTCGCGCTGTCGTAACACCCCCCCCCCCCCCCCGCAGCCGCGGCGGCTTCCCCCTCAGTCTCCTCCCTCCTCCGCTCCTTGGCCAATAGCATGGCTTTTCCTTTCTGCCAATTGGGAAAGGGATTCCTCCAATCGGGAAAAAGGACTTCCTGATCATGAAACGGATGCCAATCAGGAAACGGACTTCCTGATTGGCCAGGAGAAGAATCAGTGTAGCAATAGCGAATATTCATTCGCTTTTGTCACACAACTAGGTGAGCTAAGGGCGCAGTGCTCTATGCCTCGAGCCCACCCTTTTTTTGAAGCCTATTAGAGCCTCTGGATCTAATTAGGTGCTTAAAAAAAAAAAAAAAACCCACTTGGAATCCATGTGTCCGCCGCCCTGCATGTAGATTAGGGGGCCGGACGCATTGGAGAGGGGGGGCGGCGCCCCTACGCCCCCAATGAACGGGCCGCCACTGGTTTGTTGTAGGGGATGACTGTTGTCAAGCAGCTGGCGGGGTGCAAGGTCCTTGTAGGCTGCTTGGGCACTAAAAAGGTATTTGGTAGGGGCCGGTCTGAGGTACAGTTCCCAGTTGTTCTAATGGAGGTATCTGCAACTGATTGTCTCAGAGTCAGTGATGTTACGGCTGGAGGACTGTTTTAGGTAGGTTGCATGTATTTTTCTTGTAAGTGATGCCTACTATGACCTTGAGGCTCCAGTTATACTGTATTTACCTGGTATTTAAGTTGGTATGTATGTGTTATTTATTACTTTGGTTATTAAAAGGCTGCTTTGGCCATTAACTCCAGCTTGTTGTCTGAGTGATTATTAAAGGGGTTGGAGGGTATGGTACAGGTCAAAGCGGAACGAGACAAGAAGTCTTTAGTACCCTAATCATGCCTACAAAAAACTGAATAAGAAGTGCATCAAGATTGAGCTACAATAGCAAGAAAGCTTGGAACTGATCTCTACCAGGCATCTCAAGATGATTAGCAATGTCAGTCTACCACTACCTTCTGGCAGTGGTGGCTGGTGAATAAAAATTTGGGGGGGGGGGGGGGGCGGCAAAACCAACACCCCCCCTGCCGGACAGCAAGCATCCTTACTTGCTCCTTCCCCGAGCGCCGCTGTGAGCCCCCCCGGCCGTATGTCCCCTCCCTCTTCCTGGCCAATGGCCAACATCTCTTTTTAGCCAATCAGGAAAGGGGTCTCACGACCCGCTTCCGGATTGGCTGGGAGGAAAGTCAGTGTGATAATATCGAATATTTATTCGCTATTGTCATACAACTGGGTGGGCTCAACGCGCAGTGCTCTGCGCCCCGAGCCCACCCTTTTCTGAAGCCTATTACAGCCTTTGGCTCTAATCACGTGCTTCATTAAAAAAAAAAATCCCCATTGGAATCCATGCGTCCAGCGCCCTGCATTTAGATTAGGGGGCCGGACGCATGGATAAGGGGGGCGGCCCCCCTGCGCCCCCAATGGACTGGCCGCCCCTGCCTTCTAGGAAACTGTTAGGGCCACGACTCTGATTTTTATTGAAAAGACTTAGACCAGGGGCATCCAACCTTTTGACCCTCCTGGGCCACATTCACATTGGAAGAAGAGGAATTGTCTTCAGCTGCTCATAAAATAAACTAACAATAAGGAGAGCTGATGAGCAGATCACAAGTTAACGATCACTGATATAGATAATGTATCCCTCTAAGTAACAAAACTTCATTTTTTTAAAATATTTTTTATTAAAAAAAAGTAAAAGAGGACAACATAAAACTAGTGCGATATCTGACACTGTTTCTGATAAACTAACACATCGATATCTGGTTGGATGGAGTAGCAATTCTCAATTAATTCTCAAGCTTCTCATCAGATATTTTGGTTCTAATTTTGCCCTTTGTGTGCTTCATCCTTTATAATAGTTGCTCAAAAATAGCCAAACAATGATGACATGAATAAGGCGTGATTGTGAAGAGCGGGAGAGTTTTCTTTGGGAAGATAAAACTTCCAAAAAGTCCAGTACACTAACACATTTTTCTTCGACCGCGTGTGTTGGCTAAGTGTAAACACATTTATACAAAAAATTCCAAAAAACCCAACACTTTTAAGTAAGTTTATGATTTTGTGTTGGGCCTGCAGTCATAGCCGTCTGGGGTCGCATGCAGTCCTTGGGCCACAGGTTGGACACCCCTGACTTAGACAGTTAAAATGAAGTTTTAGACAGGTTCCCTATATTCATTGCAATGGCCCAGGTTCACTTCTTCTTACCTTGAATGGTCCTTCAGAGTACATGGTCTTAGAACTGAAGGCAAATCCCAAAGTTAACACTCGCTCAAGCCATCCTTTCATTATAGCGGGCATCCCGAACCAATACAGGGGAAACTGTCATACATAACAAATAGCTTTTATTATCATTATCACTACATATAAAGCATTATTATATTACATAGCAATGTACATCAAATACTAAACTAATAGACATGACAAACCCCAAACAAACATCTACAGAAAGATAAAAGACGATGACCAGCAAATAATCTAATATATGGGGTAGCATTGGGTACATGCTTCTGTGGTTGTCTCTTGCTCACTACCAATCTGCCCATTACTTTGATGGCAGCCTGACTAACCAATATTAACTAATAGGCAACAACAACATCGATTGATATATATATTTAGGGATGGAGGAGTGCTCTGGAGGAAACCAGACCATTACCCTTTTTGCTTCAATATTAACTAATAGGGGGAGTTAGGTGTGGGTTTGTAAATGTATTACAGAGAAGCATGGGTTTCAGGAGACCAAAGCCAAACTGCAGCATGAAGCAGTTCTGTCAAACTTCCTAAATCTGGCCACAAACGACTAGATTTTCGAACGAAGATCATACGAACATTTGTGTAATAATTTCTCAGTACATCCGATGACTTGACGAATGTTGTTCAAAAGTACTTCAAAATTTAGTTTGCTTTTTTCATTCATTATTTGAATGAGCAGATTTTCCTAAAATGTGAACCACCTACGTCATTAGAAATCCATTCATTCAAGAAAGAATTTCCATCCTACTCCTTTGAATTTTCTCATCACTGCGGTCGAAAACAAATGTCAATTTGACCCCCCCCCCCCACCCCACTAACCAGTAGAGAATCTAAAAACGTTCTTAAAATGAACTATTTTGAACACAATTTTACTAGTGTGTGGCCAGCTTTAGTGTCGATTCACACTACCGCGACTTGTCAAGCGATTTGTCAGCCTGACAAGTCAAGGTCCATTCTGTGCTATGGGAACCGTTCTAATAGGAGCGACTCAAGTCGCTCCGACTTAGAAAATAGTTCCTGTACTACTTCGGGGCGACATTGGAGCGACTTGCATTGACTTCAATTATGTGAAGTCCGTGCAAGTCGAGCCGAAGTCACGGTGCACGCAAGTCGCCCCCGAAGTCGTGCCGCGGTAGTGTGAACCGACATTTTTGGATTTCCCATCACTGTGATAACGGTCACCAGAACAAACAGAGAGGGTGAATCTCCTCATCAGGGGCATAGACAGCAATAAAAACCTGACAGGGGTTCTAACCGTTTTGATAGGTAAATTGAATTGCCACCCTGTAGCCAGTGAGGGCTGTGATTGCTTGTTAGGTAAAAGCATAATTTGCTCGCTGTACTCAGTGTAGCTGAGTTCTGCTAGTTAGGGTCTGCTCAGTGTGTTCAGCCGCTGCCAGCCTGATAGCTCTCTCTGCATCTAGAAAGCTTGAGAAGTTTCTGGATGATAGGTGTGGAAATATGCAGATGGCAGCATAAATATAGATACAGCCCTGGCCTATCTCAGAGAGGCAGGGTCTGATGGTATACTGGGAGCACACTGAGCTTAAGGTCTTTTCCTGGAAAAGATTAGTGTAGCCTGGAGGGCATGCTGCTGCTATATCTGCAGTCCTGAGACCTCAGGTGGGTGACCTGAGGGATTGGGATGCCAAGACCCTGGAGCTAGAAAGAAAGCTGCCTGAGGGGGGTTGTCCACTGAAGATCTAGTCTGGTATCACAGAGTCGCTTGGAAATTGGAAGGAGGCAACCAGCTGTCCTTGGGCCTTGTGTAATTGCAGACACTTTTGAGAGATCTTGGGGACTTTTATGCTTCTGCCACTACTCTGGTGCTAGGGAGTCAGCTGGGGGTCTAGTAAAGGAGCAACGGCTGATGTCCTGAAGAGCTTTGTCCATCTAATCTGCTACTTATAGGGACTCTACTCTTTTGGCTCAAAGAAAAGAGGTTACAGTTAACTACTACTACTACTACCTTAAAGTCTACTGTGTGCTACAAGCAGGTTGTACATAGTTCTTGTTTTTTTGGAGTATCCCACCTAATTCCCTCAACCCTATCCAAGTTCTCCAAAAATAAAAACAACTGGTGACTGAAGAAACATATGAACGCGCCTGTGTGTCTGGCTGTGGGGTGAAGCTTGTGGGGAAGACCAGAGGCGTAACTAAAACCTTCAGGGCCCCGGTGCAAGAAACCATGAAGGGCCCCCCGGACCCCTGGCCGGGGCCCTTCCCTTCAAGCCTGGGGCTCCTCCCACTGATCCTGGGGCCCTTTACTCTCGTTGTGGGGCCCTTTCACAAGTCCTGCAGTGGGCCCCCTTCCTGCCATCATGGGGCCTCCACACGATGGTGGAATGCCAGGGCCCGGTCTCAAGTGTGAGCTTTGCGATCTTGGAAGTTCACCCACTGGTGTCAGTAGTTTTTATTTTTTGGTATTTTAATTGTATTATTTTTCATCATTTTATTTTATTTTTTTACAATGTCACTGACTATGACTCTGTCCATTCAGAAAAGGAAGGAGCTGGTAAATTACATATTTCCCGACCCCTTCCTGGTTCTCTATTGTGACACATCCTCTGTATAGGGAGCACAGTGGGGGGGGGGGGTGGCAGCACAGTGGGTGGGGGGGGGGGGACCAGGGGAGCACACAGGGGCCAAGAGACAGCAGAACACATGTGAACTGGATAGGAGGAGTGGCGGGGGCAGCATACAGAGGAACCAATCTCCTCCATTTCCTCCCGCAGCTACAGGAGGAAAAGGGAGGACAGTGATTTCTCTACATGCTGCCACCGCCACCCCTCCTATCCAGGTGTACAGGGGAGCCGCACAGGCCCCCTGGAGCATGGGGCCCGGTTGCAGTTGCAACCCCTGTAGGTACGCCCCTGGGGAAGACCTGGACGGTATTCCTGCAGCTCCTATAGGAATAGCGCTACATTATAGACATACTTCAATAGACATACCTGGAAAATGAAAAGGTCGGCCCTTTCAATCTTTTTCTGTTCTTCAACAATGTCTTTGGCAAGACGGCCTTCCTTATACGCTTCTGCAGCCTCTGCTACATATTTGAAATGTTTTGGATCCTTAGGTTTACCTGCAGAAATAATGAAAAGGTTACAATCAGGTCTATGGAAGGTCTATAAGACCATCCCTAGGCCTAGCACCTCTGATGATTTATTCTTGGTTGTTTCCCTCTTCTATCCACCCCCGGACATTTGGGGCCATGTCATCTTCTACAATGTATTCCCATCAGCAATAAAGCAAAAAATAATTATGTTCTGTTTCCTCTAAATCTTCCATCCAAACCATCCCTCCAAGCCTCTGTGCCACTTTTTTTTTTTTATAGATGTAGCACCCTCCTCTAGTTAGATTGTTAGTCTAAATTTAATTTTTGGCCTCACTGTAACCAGTTAGGAAGCGATCTCTTGTTTTTGCCTGGTCAGGCTTTCCTAGCTGGGTTTGCAAGAAGAGGGAAAAGCAGCGCTGTCCAAAGGTAAGTATAATGGAAGCTAAGAGGACAGCCCATAAGAAAAAGTCACATTTATTAAAGAAAGCAATTGTAAAATAAAATTGTATATATCAATCAATAAAATTCATTCCAAACCGGTAACCATCCAGCTGTATCCAGCTGTAAAAGAGTTTATTCTGTCAGTTATTGGCCAATTCGCTTTCAAACGACGAATAATCGTTCAGTCTGCAAACGGCCGAAATTCTGTGCGTGTATGGCCAGCATTAGACACACTCAATTTTCATCACTGGTTTTGGTATCAGGCAGCGCCACTTACCTCTCTCCCTTTTTATTTAGTATGATGCGTCATTTACAATGCACCGACACAACTACCCACACAGCGCCCACCAGTGGCCGGCGATGGGAATGCGCCCTCACTTTCCGCACTATGTTCCTACACATATAATATAATCAATAATATTATAAAGCAGTAGATTTTTTTTTCTCCAATGTAGAATATAATACCTATAATATCATCCCGTGATGGCACAGAATTGTATTTCATGGCATAGAGGTCAGACTCAATCACTTTCCATTCTTTCTTCTTCAGGGCGCTCGCTGCCGCCTCCTTCATGGCATAATTAAAAGAAGTGCGCTCCTGGTGAGCTAAAACAATCAGCGCCGTTTTACCTGGGAACAGATGGACAGAATAGTTCTATTTCAAATGTGGCTTTATGCATTTAAATTAACGCTTTAGAAGTCTTGACTATCTAGACAGTATTGTCACCTGCTTACATGGCACCTTCCACAGGCAGCTTAAATCTTCAATAAGACACAGAAATTGAATCCAATACAATTTTACTTCAGATGACTGCAGTAAAGACTGAGGATGTTTTTCCAGCTTTTTAACCACTTTATGACCGCTCACTGTGCTGCTACTGCGGCACAGTGGCAGCCCTGGGTCCAGAGATGTAGACCTACGTCTTTGGATTCCTAGCTGTCTCGGCGGCGCACGTGCATCGCCGGAGGCTCGATCCTGCTGTGTTTAGAGTCGGGCCGGAGGAGGAGAGGCGGCGGAAAAATAGTGAGAAAATCTGTCTGCTTGTGTAAACAAAGCAGGCAGATCTTCTCTGTGACAGATAGGGAGAGATCACAGGATACAGCATAGCTAAACCTGCGATCTCTGTCTCTGTCACAGTGGGGGAACTTCCAGGATTGCAAAGGTCACACTTGCGACCGGGCCCTGGCATTCCACCACCGTGGGGAGGCCCCAAGAGGGCAGGAAGGGGGCCCACTGCAGAACTTGTGAAAGGGCCCCGCAACAAAAGTAAAGGGCCCCAGGATCAGTGGGAAGAGCCCCAGGCTTGAAGGGAAGGGCCCTGGCAAGGGGTCCGGGGGGGGGGGGCCTTTCATGGTTTCTTGCATCGGGGCCCTGAAGGTTCTAGTTACACCTCTGGTCCAAGGAGTTAAAGCAGGCGGTGAAGAGGTGATACAACGCCATCCCTCCACTTGTCAAATGCTCTCCAAAGAGCGATCTGAGAGTGGATTGCTCTTCAAACAGCAAGGCTAGTGTGAATGAGCCCTCAAAGGAGATTATATAGAAGTTGTACATAGATTGTATAATCAGATTGTAATGCACCAGCCTAAATCCATAGTCACCTACATCTCTCACACGAAAAGAGAAGAAAACAGGCGCCGCTGAATGTAGCAACAGGCTTTATTACATGAGAAACGATAAGTAGTAACTCACATTAAATCTTTCTCTAATCCATGTTCCATAATGTGGCTGTTTCCCGGGTTCAGTCCTCCATATCCCGACCGTCCCGCAGGCAGGAGATGACGATCTAGGAAGACGTCTTTAGACGTCTGAAGAAGGAGCCGAGTGCGCATGCTCCGAAACGCGTTGCGTCACTTCCGGTCAGCTTGCGGATCACCGCAGCTTCCGCTCTAACCAGCTCCCTTGTGAAGCTTCCTGGATCGTCATCTCCCGGCTGCGGGACGGTCGGGATATGGAGGACTGAACCCGGTAAACAGCCACATTATGGAACATGGATTAGAGAAAGATTTAATGTGAGTTACTACTTATCGTTTGTCATGTAATAAAGCCTGTTGCTACATTCAGCGGCGCCTGTTTTCTTCTCTTTTTGCTGCCAGCGGGATTCCCTGTTTTTTACCTGCCAGAGCTGCCCTGAATTTCAGCCGTATCTGTGAAGTCTGGTTCGTTACAGCCCCCGATCGTCTGGCTGCTTCGCTTCTGGTGTACACCCCTTTGGCACTAGCGCCTAACACCCCTCTCTCTACATCTCTCACACGGGTTATCTATATCTCAGACATCATACAATTAGTGAAGGTGTGAACTTACAGCAATTCGTCTCTGGACAGCCATACCCCTACAGAAATAATGGCAGATTCTGCCCGGTACTCACCCGCCATGATTTCCTATCAGGTGTCTATAGGATGTCCTCTCTGCAAACCCAAAGAATGGGAAAAATGAAGGCTGACGGGTTATATATAGGAAATGTTGAAAACACTTCTCACCGTGACAAGGGGGAAGGTGAGGGAGCGTTGGGTTTATCAGTAGATAATAGGACACTCCCTCCAGGCCAGTTTCCATCCTGGAAAATGAAAAGCAACGACCAACCAGACGGATTCGTTCATTATTAAATGACAAGCAACAACCAACCAGACGGATTCTCTCGCTATTACAGGTTTCTAGAAAAAAATGTCCTCTGTGTTTACACCCAGAGATAAGACACAAGGCAAAGAGCAGGCAGACGGTTAAGAGTGGATACAATGTAATTATATACAAAGTACATACACTTTATACACAGCATAGGATACTATGTAATTATATACATACACTTCATACACAGACAGCATAGGATACTATGTAATTATATACATACACTTCATACACAGACAGCATAGGATACTATGTAATTATATACATACACTTCATACACAGACAGCATAGGATACTATGTAATTATATACATACACTACAAACACAGACAGTATAGGATACTATGTAAATGATATACATACACTACATACACAGACAGCATAGGATACTATGTAATTATACACATACACTACATACACAGACAGCATAGGATACTATGTAATTATATACATACACTACAAACACAGACAGCATAGGATACTATGTAAATTATATACATACACTACATACACAGACAGCATAGGATACTATGTAATTATACACATACACTACATACACAGACAGCATAGGATACTATGTAATTATATACATACACTTCATACACAGCATAGGATACTATGTAATTATATACATACACTTTATACACAGCATAGGATACTATGTAATTATATACATACACTTCATACACAGACAGCATAGGATACTATGTAATTATATACATACACTACATACACAGACAGCATAATATACTATGTAATTATATACATACACTACATACACAGACAGCATAGGATACTATGTAATTATACACATACACTACATACACAGACAGCATAGGATACTATGTAATTATATACATACACTTCATACACAGCATAGGATACTATGTAATTATATACATACACTACATACACAGACAGCATAGGATACTATTTAATTATATACATACACTTCATACACAGACAGCATAGGATACTATGTAATTATATACATACACTACATACACAGACAGCATAGGATACTATGTAATTATATACATACACTACATACACAGACAGCATAAAATACTATGTAATTATATACATACACTACATACACAGACAGCATAGGATACTATGTAATTATATACATACACTTCATACACAGCATAGGATACTATGTAATTATATACATACACTTCATACACAGACAGCATAGGATACTATGTAATTATATACATACACTACATACACAGACAGCATAGGATACTATGTAATTATATACATACACTTCATACACAGCATAGGATACTATGTAATTATATACATACACTACATACACAGACAGCATAGGATACTATGTAATTATATACATACACTTCATACACAGACAGCATAGGATACTATGTAATTATATACATACACTACATACACAGACAGCATAGGATACTATGTAATTATACACATATACTTTATACTGTATATAGAGGTTTATATAGACAGAGATACAATGTAATTATGTACGTATGCTTTATATATATATATATATATATATATATATATATATATATATATATATATATATATATAGTGGGGAAAACAATTATTTGATCCCCTTCAGATTTGGTAAGTTTGCCCACTTACAAAGAAATGAAGGGTCTATAATTTTTTATCAAAGGCGTATTTTAAAGAGGTTGTAAACCCTCCAAAAAAAAAAAAAATTTAAAAAACCCCCCCCCTGTAAAACAAAGGCATAATGAGCTAGTAGGCATCGCATATTAGTTCATTATAAAATACTTACCTTAGAACGAAGCACCCGCAGTGTCGCCCGCTCAGCAGAGACATGGCAGACATGTTCAGTCGCCCTGGTTCGCATCCTCCGGCCATCTGATTGGCCGGAGGCACGATGACATCACTCCCGTGCATGAACGCGGGAGCCGCCGTTCACGACACAGGGCTCTGAAGGAACGGCACGGGTGGCCGTTCCTTCAGAGCGCATGCGCCGATGACATCATCAGCTGCATTAGAAGTAAATATTCCCTTAGCAGTGCAAGTTTAGGAGATATTAACAGTACCTATAGGTAAGCTTTATCTGCAGTGCACACTGAATAAGTGGTTTCATTATGCACTCAGATGCCAGTTACCACGCCTTCACATTTGTAATATGGATGCCACAGCAACATTTTGGTGGTTATGGGGCCTACCTTAATAGTTTTGATAAACGGGGCACCCTCCCTACCCTCCCCCCTTACAGGTATTTCCAGTATTATCACCATGGTTACCAGTAAACTTATTAAAGCATTTCTAACAAATATCATATCAGTGAATATTCCCAGCTTCGGCTGTGCGTTGACCAGTCAGCTTCCCGGTGTGACTGGAGCAGAACTAGCAGATATCAGATGTCCTATTCTTCCGCTGTGCGTTGACCCAACAACTTCCAGGTATGTGTTTGGAGCAGGGCTGCAGATATCAGATGTCCTATTCTTCCGCCGTGCGTTGACCCAACAACTTCCAGGTATGTGATTAGAGTAGGGCTGCAGATATCAGATGTCCTATTCTTCCACCGTGCGTTGACCCAACAGCTTCCAGGTATGTGTTTGGAGCAGGGCTGCAGTCCAACTATCTTCTGACGTGCACAGGCCTGACAGCTTCCAGGTATGTATCAGGAGCAGGGCAGGAGTTCTTTCCTATAATATCTCTGGTCAGTTTTAGCTTTAACGGGTCCTGAGGGTCTACTGTGCTCAGCCAGGAGTCTGTGTGGACAGCAGCTGGCTTTCCCCTGGAGTGGTGTATCTAGGCCACCTTAATGGCTGTGGGGGTTGAAAGTATAACAGTATAAGGACCCCTCCATTTTTGCCCTAAGGTGGTTGTGTTCCACTCTTTCACCCACACTGTATCTCCTGGCCTAAAGGGGTGGACTGGGTTTTTCAGACTTATGGGGAGTTTCTCCTGGACGCATTTCCCCATGTCCTGCATATTCTTAACTAATTTCTGTAACAGTTTGCGGTTCACCAACCCCTCCTATCTGGTGTAAGTCTCCCTTGATGTCTTTTATGATGGGTGGTGGCCTACCATATAGTACTTCAAAAGGGGGCAATTTTGTCCTCTTTGTTGGAGTACTGTGAATTCTCAGCAGAGCAATGGGCAGTATCAAGGACCACTTCATCTGGGTCTTCTGACAGAGTTTGGCCAGTTGCGATTTTAGGGTGTGATTAATGCTTTCCACTTTTCCAGAACTCTTAGGTCAGTGTGCAATTTACAAGTGATCTTGAGTGCCGTTGCTAATTCCTGGAGGCATTTGTGAACAAAGGCTGGGCCATTGTATGAGCCTATGGATGAGGGGATTCCATATCTGGGGATGATTTAATGGAGCAGGCATTTGACTACTTCTTTTGTAGTCTCAGTTTGTGCGGGCCGTGCCTCTACCCAACCCAAATAGGTGCAGACAGTCACCAGCAAATATTTATTGCTTTATCGTACATCACGGGACACAGAGCAGGTAATAATGACTATCTGGGTTAAACGCTACCTTTAGGTGAATGTACACTGGCAACCAATAGAGAGGAAGTTCCTCCCCACATAACCCCTCCTATACAGGAAGAACCTCAATTTTTTTCGCTAGTGTCTTGAAGGTGGTGTTCATGGCTGTTAAAGCTCTTCTAAATCTCAAGAAATGTGCCAGTAATTGGGCGTTCTATTGGATCCATTCAAATGGCTAAGCACTAAAAGATAGATACCCAAGCCTCGGCTAGAGAAGATCCGAGGTTTTGCCTGTGATGTGACCTATTTGGGCGCTGGACCCTAGTAATGAAACCCTGGTATTTATTATCCCAAGGAGTTTTCAGCAGGGTTCTCTACAGGTCCAAGGGAGTGGACCCCATTAAAAAAGGGGGACCCGATCCTTGAAGGTCGGATTGACCAATCTCGCCATGATGAGTGAAGATTGGGTCCTGCTGAGGATCATGCGGTGGGACTGGTAAGTTATTCCTTTTTTTTTTCTCTTTTAGAAAGAGGTTTAAGGGAAGGAATAAAGCACATTTTTCTCCTAGATGTAGTTCTGTTTTATGGCCACTAGATGGCGCTGTCCTGCAGTTTTGGTTTTACCCGTTTCTTTTACCCGAGTCTCGGTCAGCTTTCCACGTGGCTATGTGAGAAGACGTCACAGACCTGCATGTGAACGTTCTCACACACTGGAACAAGCTGCTGGAAGCTACTGGTTGGGATCTGTTGGGACACAGAGCAGGTGGATCAGACTGTTTAGGCATGTGAGTGACCGCAGGACAGGTTAGGAGAGCGGTAGTTCTGTGATAGCTGTATAGTGCTGGATCACAGTATACTCTACCCTTGTGCAACAGAGCCTCACTTCTGGGTCTTACTTTACTAAAAGCAATGTCTTCCAGAAAGAGAAGTGGGGGGGGGGGCACAGCAGGGAAGGGGTCCAGTGTCCCCACATGAGCACAGCAGGGAAGGGGCCCAGTGTCCCCACATGAGCACAGCAGGGAAGGGGCCCAGTGTCCCCACATCAGGATTGAACAGTCCTAGTCTGATTCCTGATGTACTCTCCTCCCCTGATAGACCTGAAGCTACTGGCCAGTCTGAGCCATTGCGATTGTCAGGTATGGTTGCTACATCCAATGCCTCTGTATCTGCTTATGTTACTAAGGACGATTGGGCATTTGCCTTGGCTGGCCTAGAAGGGAGAATAGCCGGCATAATTGCTTCTGTTTCTTAGGGCGGGAAAAAGTGTGGTATATCCCCCTCTCCTGTACCTGGGCCCAGCAAGGATACAGCAGGGATTCCGTGCTCTCAAAACCTTGCAGGGGTCTCTGGTTTACAGCCAGATTTGGCAGAAAACATTGAGGAGGTAGCTATGGGTAACTTGGAGGGGGAGCAAGCTGAAGATGGTGCCTCTTCTGAAGATTCCGATTCTGAGGTACCGTTTACGGCATCTCACTCTCAGAGGTTACTAATCCAGTCCCTTACTGAAATGGTGCAAACTGGGTTTAAATTACCTCCCCTGGAGGTATCATTGGCCTATTTTTCCTATCTGGGATCTTTGCATCCTCAGTAGTATTCCCTTTTCCTTTACAACCTCTACTGGACCAGTTGATTTATGAGGATTGGGATCACCCTTACAGGTTTTTATGTCACCAAAGAATATGCTGTTAGAAATCACGGGGCCCCGTACAGCCTACCTGGCAGGGCCCCCCTTTACGAATATATCAATACAATATTTTCACTAAAAATACATTAAAATCATTATTATTATATGCAAACATAACAGAGAACCTGTGTGAATTAACCCTTTTAATTTTTTTACATTTTATTTACAAAGTAAATTTTAAAAAAATTATAATTTTTTTTTTTAAATGTTACATTTTTTTTTTATAATTTCAGTTTAAAATATCTTAAAATGATTCATTAACAATGTTTAATTATTATTATTTTTTTTTTTTACAATTTATTTTTCTACAGGACAAGGAAGCCTGCAGCCCTCCAGCACAGTGAAAGGGGGGGGCACACGGGGAGGGGACAGGGGGAACAGAAGCAGGCAGAACAGGGAGGGAGATCGGTATGGGAGAAGCAATTACAGGAAGGATGCTCTGTGTCTGTGTCTCTCCTGGCAGCAGCTGAAAGCTGGCAGGAGGGGGAAAAACTGGCTGTTGCAGAGAGCCGCACAGGGCTTCCTTCTTTTAATTGCAGCTCTGCCCAACCGCACTGACTCCCCATGCTGTTGGGCCCCCCCAATGTGCCCGAGCCCCCTACAGAAGGACTGGTGGTCCCCACTTATCAGCGGCCCTGCTCCTACAGCTTATACTCAAAATTTTGTACAGACCCTTGTCTGGGGTTATTTCGGGCACATTCTATACATCTGCTGGTTGCAGCTTGTGCCAGTGTGGGTAGCCGGGGAATATAAAAATGTCTCTCTAGGGCCTTTTAATGGCCGTTTTGCCTGTGTGTGTTCCCCTGTAGAATTCTGTCAACTCAATTGCCACTGCAGCTGGGATGACAATTCTTCCATCCTGCAACTGGTACAACCGGTCTTCCCTGTACTTTCCAGGTTCAGTCTCTATGCATTCTTCTTCTGCCTTTGTTTAGATTGGATCCCATTCAGAGAGTGATACTGGGAATGGGGGGGGGGGAGGGGAGCATTGTCTGTTGTGGGGGCCACTGGAATGCTGTATCCCTGGCCGCTCAGTCTACTGTCCTGTTGCCTCTAGCTACTTGGGAGTCTCCCTTCTGATGGCCTCTACAGTGGATCACTGCAACTTCAGAGGGGGCCCATACTGCTTCCAAGAGTTACAGTATTTCTGCCCCATACTTGAAGCTCTTCCCTCCAGATGTAATGAGCCCTCTTTCCTTATACAGGGCTCCGCGAACATGGAGAGTCAGGAAGGCATACTTTGAGTCCACATAAATACTCAGTCTTAGTTCGGCAGCGAGTTGTAATGCCCTGGTTGGTGCTGGTTGGTGTAATTCAAACGACAATTGCTTTCCCTTATCAAGGACTCAGATGAGGTCGCCCAACTGAGAACTGCGTCTACACAAGGTCCACTATCGCTTCATTGCCAGGCAATGTCTCATGCACAATATTCACACTGACCTTTGCCACCCAGGATAACTAACTGATTGAGGTCCACCCAGAATGCGCAATCATCCTCTTTCTTGGGGTTTCCTCGGGAGATCAGGCTCCCCTTCCCTTGAATACCATCGAGAGGTCCTGACTGACTGTTATTCCAAACCAAAAGGCAAAGATCTCACCTGGTCCTGAAGTGGAGCTCCAACAGTTTGGTTGGTTCCTGAAACCGGATTCAAGATGTTATCAGGGCGGTTTTGCAGCAGGCAACCAAGATAAAGCGTGGTCTCCCAGACAATTCGTCCAGTGGCTCCTGAGATGTAGGCGTGATCAAGAGGGCTGGCTCCGGACTGATCCACAATGAGCCACGGTGGAACAGCCACCAGTCTCAAAAGTTCCACCTGAGCTTTCCGGCCAATGCACCAAGAAATGTTGCAGAAAATAGTGATTTAGACTTGAGCTTTCAGGAATCAAACCTTTTTTATTCACTGCAGCAGCAAAGTGACTTAGCCCGGCTAATGCCTGTTTGCCAAGTGGCGTGTACATCACATATATAAAACATCAGTTACGTTACAGATACATATTTCCATAAATAGCTTGGCAGTAATACATATCCTTCTCCTACAGATGTTTCCTGCAACATTTGTCTATGGCAATTAACATTCCAGGCTTCACACCTATCTGTATTCTTGTTAGTTCCAGGATAACAGAGAGGAAGAGATAGTGAGAGAGGAGTGGGGGGCTAAAATACACAGCTTAACTGTTCTGGTCTCTGTAGTACCACAGAATCTAACATTTCAACATCTCATGATGGATAAAAACAAAGAGCTCTCCCAAAACCACAACCTTATTGTTGAAAAACATACTGATGGCATTGGTTACAGAAGGATTTCTAAGCTTTTGAATGTTCCAGTGAGCACTGTTGAGGCCATAATCCGGAAGTGGAAAAAAAATTATGTCACCCTAAATTGGCCACGACTAGGTGCTCTTCGCAAGATTTCTGACAGAGGAGTGAAAAGAATTATCAGAAGAGTTGTCCAAAGGCCAAGGACCACTTGTGGAGAGCTTCAGAAACACCTGGAAATAGCAGGTACAATTGTTTCAAAGATAATAATAAGTAATGCACTTAACCACCATAGCCTGTATGCATGCTCTCCACACAAGACTCCATTGCTGAAGAAAAAGCATGTTGAAGCTCATTTAAAGTTTGCTGCACAACATTTAGACAAGCCTGTGAAATGGGAGAATATAGTCTGCTCAGGTGAGACCAAAATTGAACTCTTTGGATGCTATAATACACACCATGTTTGGAGATCAAATGGCACATCACCTAAAAAACACCCCCATACCAACAATAAAGTTTGGAGGTGGGACCATCATGGTGTGGGGCTTTTTTCAGCATACGGTACTGCCAAACATCATGTCATTGAAGGAAGGATGAATGGAAAAAATGTACCAAGACATTCTTGATGAAAATCTGCTGCCATCTACCAGGATGATGAAGATGAAACTAAGGAGGGCATTTCAGCAAGACAATGATCCCAAACACAAAGCCAAGGAAACTCTCAATTGGTTTTAAAGAAAGAAAATAAAGCTGCTAGAATGGCCCAGCCAATCACCTGACTTGAATCCAATAGAAAATCTATGGAAAGAACTAAAGATTAGAGTTAATAGAAGAGGCCTATGGAACCTTCAAGATTTGAAGAATGTTTGTGTGGAAGAATAGGCCAAAATCACACCTGAGCAAAGCATGTGACTAGTTTCTCTATACAGGAGGCGTCTTGAAGCTGTCATTACCAACAAAGGATTCTTTAGTATTAAATAAATTTCAGTTAGTATGTTCAATCCTTTATCCCTGCGTCATTCCGTTTTATTACACATAACTTAATTTCTGAACTTATTTGTATTGGTTTCTTTGTATGTATGGATTGCATGGGTTGTTACCGACATGTGAAAATTTCATGCCAATAGCACCTTTACAAATACCATATTTATCGGCGTATAACACGCACTTTTTCCTCCTAAAAATGGAGGAAAAAGTAGCAGTGCGTGTTATACGCCGATGTGAAAAAAAAAAAAAGTCCAGGAAGCAGTGCCGAGAGTTAGAAGGGGGCGGGCGGGCCGAGGAGAAGGAAGGACGCAAAGTCATCAGAAGTCCCGCCTCCTATGCCAACGTCTATCATAGGCGCCATAACTTCCGATAACCGCGCGTGCGTCCTTCCTTCTCCTCGGCCCCGCCCGCCCCCTTCTACCTCTCGGCGCTGCTTCCTGGACTTTTAAAAAAGTGATTCACATAATGTCAATGGCGCCGGCGAGGCTTCAATTACAGGCACTGCGCTGGCGAGGCTGCAATTATGGGCATTGCGCTGGCGAGGCTGCAACTATGGGCACTGCGCTGCCATGGCTGCAAGTATGGGCACTGCGCTGGCGAGGCTGCAATAATGGACACTGCGCTGGCGAGGCTACAATGATGGGCACTGCGCTGGCAAGGCTGCATTCGTGGGCACTGCGCTGATGAGGAGGCTGCATTCGTGGGCACTGCGCTGAGGAGGCTGCATTCGTGGACACTGGTGAGACTGCATTTGATTAAAAAAAAATGTTCAAAGAGTTCAAAGCTGTTTATTTTAAATTTCAGCTTTTTTCCTAAAATTTAGGTGCGTGTTATACGCCGGTGCATGTTATACGCCGATAAATACGGTATATTCACCTAGAAAAATTATGACGTGTTCAATACTTATTTTTCCCACTGTATATATATATATATATATATACATATGTATGTATGTATGTGGTATATATATATATATATATATATATATAAATACTTTATAAATACAGGTTTACATAGGGATACAATGTATTGTAATTATACACATACTTTATATATAGTCAGAGATACAATGAATTATATACATATACTTTATTTACACAGGTTTACATAGTCAGGGATACAATGTAATTTTACACAAATACTTTTTATATAGACATGGATACAATGTAATTATATATGGTGCCTTGAAAAAGTATTCACACCCCTTGAATTTTTCCACATTTTGTCATGTTACAACCAAAAACCTAAATGTATTTTATTAGGATTTTATGTTATAAACCAACACAAAGTGGTACATAATTGTGAAATGGAAGGGAAATGATAAATGGTTTTCAAATTTTTTTAAAAATAAATCTGTGAAAAGTGTGGCGTACATTTGTATTCATCCCCTGAGTCAATATTTTGTAGAATCCCCTTTCGCTGCAATTACAGTGCATCTGGATAGTATCCACAACGCTTCACTATTCCACATTAAGTTGTTACAGCCTTATTCCAAAATGGATTAAAATGATTATTTTCCTCAAAATTCTACAAACAATACCACAAAATGGCAACATGAAAGAAGTTTGAAATCTTTGCAAATGTATTAAAAATGAAAAAATCACATAGTTACATAGTAGTTGAGGTTGAATAAAGACAACAGTCTATCCAGTTCAGCCTGTACAGGTGTGTGTGTCAGTGGCCTGATCATTTCCCATAACCCTGAATGTTGCGATCTGTGAGATGCACGTCCAAGAGTCTTTTTTAAAAGTAGCTATACTCCCGCTGCTACCACCAATTGTGGAAGAGAGTTCCACATTCTCACCGCCCTTACAGTGAAGAACCCCTTACGCAGCTTAAGGTTAAACCCCCTCTCCTCTAATCTCATTGTGTGGTCCTCTTGCAATCCTTGAGACTAAATAGTTTTTTACCTATGCTAGGATCACCATTGAGGTATTTGTAAATCGCTATCATGTCCCCTCTCAGGTGTCTCCTCTCCAAGGAAGATAAATTAAGCGCTTGTAATCGCTCCTCGTAATTACGGTCCTCCAATCCCCTAATTAGTTTAGTTGCCCTTCTTTGGACTCTCTCCAGTTCCAGCACATCCCTTCTGAGAATTGGCAACCAGAACTGGACACAATACTCCAGGTGTGGCCGGACCAGTGTTTTATAAAGTGGCAGGATTATAGCTTTGTCTATGGAATATATCCCCTACCTTATGCATGCTAATATTCTGCCAGCTTTGACAGCTGCAGCTTGACATTGCATGCTATTACTTAGTCTATCTTCTACTAGAACCCCCAGATCCTTCTCCATCCTGGATTCCCCCAGAGGTTCCCCCCTAGATCATAATTTGCATTTGCTTTTTGCCCCGAAGTTCAATACCTTACATTTCTCTACATTAAATCTCATTTGCCACGTAGTCGCCCACTCTGATATTTCGTTCAGATCATTCTGTAAGATTTCTATATCTTGATGAGAAGATATTGCCCTGCATATTTTTGTGTCATCCGCGAAAACTGAGATTCAATTACTGATTCCATCCTCTATGATATTGATGAATAAATTGAACAAAATTGGTCCCAGGACTGAGCCTCGGGGGACCCCACTTACCACTCCAGACCAGTCTGAGTACACGTTATTTATCACCACCCTTTGGACACGCTCATGTAACCAGTTTTCTATCCAAGAACAAACCTTGAGGTCGATGCCTGCAGACCTTATTTTGTAGATTAGGGGTCTGTGGAGAACTGTATCGAATGCCTCAGCAAAATCCAGATCCACATCCACAGGTCTCCCCCTATCTAGCTCACAGCTCACCTCCTCCTAAAATGTTAACAGATTGGTTTGGCAAGACGTCCTTTTGTGAACCTGTGCTGATTACTACTGATGATGATACTGTTGATCTTAGCAAATTATTGGATATAGTCCCTTATCATTCCTTCTAATAATTTACATACAATTGATGTCAGGCTGACCGGTCTATAGTTTCCTGGAATATCCCTCCTCCCTTTTATGAAAATTAGTATCACATTAGCTTTCCTCCAGTCACCTGGTACAGTTCCTGTCAATATACTGTTTGTGAAGATTAAGAACAACAGTCTAGAAATAACCCTACTGAGTTCCTTAAGTACTCTCGGGTGCAAGCCACCCCGTCCTGGTGATTTATTAGTGTTAATGTTATCAAGTCTTTCCTTGATTTCACCCTCTGTTAGCCACTGCGGCAAGTCTTGCAATGTTGTGCTAACCAGACAGTCTTGGTCTGTATACCCCTCCTTTTCATGTGTAAAAACCGAGGAGAAGAAAGTATTTAGCACAGTTGCCTTCTCTGTGTCCTCTGTAACCACCCTCCCATCATTGTTAATTATGTGTGCAATGTGCTCTGACCTCGCTTTTTTGCTATTAATGTATTTTAAGAATTTCTTAGGGTTTCTTTTTACTCTCCTCTGTGATGTGTCTCTCAAAGTAATTTTCAGCTGTCCTGATTCCGTTTTTACATTTCTTGTTAGAATCCTTGTATTGGTGGAAAGACGATAACGTCCCCTCTGTTTTGTATTTCCTGAAGGCCATTTTTTTTCGCTCTTATAAGCATTTTTACATTACGATTTAGACACCCTGGTTTGACCTTGGCTCTTCTAAATATATTTCGCATTGGAATGCACTGTGCAATACTTTTGTTTAATATGTTCCTAAAGCATTCCCATTTTTCATCCGTGTTCAATGATCCTAGGGTTAGGTCCCAGTCTATGTTCTCTACTAATGAGCACATTTTAGGAAAATTTGCTCTTCGGAAGTTTAGGGTTCTTATGTTCCCCTTGTGCCTTGTTTTCCTATGGTTTACGCTAAATTTGATCATCCTGTGATCGCTAGAACCTAAGTTGTCCCGTACTTCTACGTCTGAGATTAGACCCGAATCGTTCGTAATTAATAGATCTAGCACTGCTTTTTTCTAGTAGGAGAATCTACCATCTGAGGCATATAGTTGTCCTGTAAGACATTCATGAAATGAGAGGCCTTTACTGAGTGAGCTGTCCCCTCCTCCCAGTCAATATTGGGATAAGTCCTCCATTATGATGACTTGTCCCTGCTTAGCCGCTATTCCCAACCGTGAAAGAAGTTCCAGCTCTACCTCCTCGCTTTGGTTGGGGGGCCTATAACATACCCCCACTATTACTTTCCCCCTTACTTCATTATGGAGTTCTATCCACACGGATTCCACCTCCGCCCTCGTCCCTTCCATAATGTCACTCTCTATCACCCTTACATTATTTCTGATATAAAGAGATACAACTCCCCCTCTTTTGCCTTTCCTGTCCTTCCTATACACAGAATATTGTTCAATGTTGGCCAGCCAGTTATGTGACGGGTCAAACCAAGTTTCTGTTATTCCCACAATGTCTATGTCGTCCTCGTGTAATAACAGTTCCAATTCCTCCATTTTATTTGCTAGGCTCCTGGCATTTGTGTATATACCCCAGTTAGTGTTGTTGGAGTTGATAGTGACTCATCATTATGTTTGTTCCTGTAGTAGCTTCTGTCCTTTATTCTCTACTAACTGCCACTACCTCTGAGCCACCCCCCCCCCCAAATACCTAGTTTAAAAGCCCCTCCAACATTGTGGCCATCTTTCTTCCTAATAGAGCTGTACCATCCCCATTAAGATGCAGCCGTCCTTACTAAAGAGCCAGTAATCGACTGAGAAGTCAGCCCAGTTCTCCAGGGTACCCAAACACCTCCTTCATACACCAGTTCCTCAGCCACTTGTTCAGCTCCCTAAGCTCCTTCTGCCTCTCTGGTGTGGCTCGAGGTACAGGCAGTATTTCAGAGAAAACCACCTTGGAGGTCCTTTTCCTCAATCTATTCCCTACGTCCCTGAAATCATTTTTTAGGATCCTCCGCCTTCCTCTTACTTTGTCATTAGTGCCTACATGCACCATGACCACTGGGTCCTCCCCAGCCCCGCCCAATAATCTGTCTACCCGATCCACGTTGTGCCGAACCCGAGCGCCCGGTAAACAATATACTGTTCGGCGCTCACGGTCGTTTTGACAGATAGCCCTCTCTGTCCTCTTAATAATTGAGTCCCCTCTACTACCACTACCTGTCTAACTCTTTCTGAGTCTCTGCCCCCCTCCTTCCTGGAGCCATTGCTCCCCTGGCAGCTAGTGGAGGGAGCCTGCTCCAGCACTGCCACCCCTGAGCTGATATCCCCATCATCATGCAACTTGGCATATTTGTTGGAGTGTACTAACTCAGGACTGGCCTCCCTAGTGCTCTTCCCTCTTACCCTCCTTCTGTCACCCAACTACCTACCTCCGGTGCCTGTGTCTCCACCCTCCTCTATGCTGGCCACCACAGCACCTGTTGAGTAATGTCCAAGCTCCTTTCCAGGTTGTTAATGCTGCGCAGTATTACGACCTTGTTTTCCAGATCTAGGATCAGCGCTTCCAGAGAAACAAGTTGCTCACATCTCGCCCTCGATTGGTTCATCAAGGAACACATACATGGAGCAAGATGTGCACTGAGTGGCACACCCCAATCCTGTTGGACATTAATACCCTCTATTCTAGGATGATAATATTCTGCTAATTTGTTACCTACCCTACTCTAGCTCCCCTGATACTAAACCTACTCCAGTTACTTCACAGTCGCTCCTCTCACCTGGCTTTCAGTCCCAGTCTGCTCCCAGTCTCAGGTCACTCCTAGTCACCAGGTACTAAGGTACTCCCAGTTGCTAAGGCATTCTCGCCCGCTAAGGTACTCCCGCCCACTAAGGTACTCCCAGTCACCAGGTACTCCCGCCCACTAGGTTACTCCTGCCCGCTAAGGTTCTCCCAGTTGCTAAAGTACTCCCATCCGCTAATGTACTCCCAGTCGCTAAGGTACCTGCAGGTACTAAAGTACTCCCAGTTGCTAAGGTACCCGCAGGTACTAAGGTACTCCCAGATATTAAGGTACTTCCAGGTACTAATGTACTCCCAGTGGCTAAAAAAAGTAGATTTTAACATGTAGGAGCGAAGTGTTAGAATAGGCTTGGGAAGGAGGTGGTTAAAAAGATCATACAACATGTACGTCTCCAAATGCATAAAAACAAAAACAAACAGTGCTTGTAGAGTTCACTGTATGTAGTCATATACCAAGAAATAATTACTAGTATATTAGATCTTCATATGCCAACGCGTTTCGCCATTTGCTTCGTCAGGACTCTGTTTTTATGCATTCAGAGACGTACATGAACAATCTTTTAAAATAATACTTAATAAATTGTATTTCTATAAAATAATAAGCTGCCTGTCTGGTCCAATATCCACTTTGCTTTCTTGTTCTCTTATAAATATACAACACGGATGAAGGTCATAAGTGTCACAACATTCTCTATTATATTATAGTGGAGATGTGAACCATCTCCATAGAGAATAATTTATTTTTTTTCTCCTCCAGCATTTTGGAGCTTCCAGCTTCAGGCTACAAAACACTGAGGGGCCTAAAGGTAGACAATGTATATTTTTACAGTGACATTCGTTTTATTAGATTCTTCTAAGCTTTCTTTGTGCGCTCATTACTTATTATTGGGGGGCTTGCTAGTTCACTTTTAAAATAAAAAAGGGGCGCTGCACCCCGGTGATCTTTGATGTCTTCCATGCTGTTCAGACAGATCTCCACCTCTCGAAGGTTGCCTTCCCCTCTTCTAAATAGATGAGATGCAGAACGAGCGACCCTCTAGCGTCACGGTAGAAGTCGCAGCAGCACCTAGAAGATCCGAGCTCACACCTTCCATGCTCTGGTACAGGATATAACTGAGAATTTTAGCATCCCCAACAGACAATATATACCGATCACTAAGATGGAATATACCTGGCCCAATCTAGCTTTTTCAAACTTTTTTTTTTTCCCTGCAGTTTGTCAAGTGATATTTAAGTGGAACTTTAGTCAGAAAATAAAGTGCTGCTAGATCACTTTAGGCTGGCCCCTTTTGCAGTTATAGCAATGTAAAACAAACATAAAATTATCGTCCAAAAAGAGGGTTATTGACTTCATGACAAAAACGTCCCCCAATGATTTCAACGCAGAAGCGCGCCCCATTAACTTCAGTGCAAAAACGTCCCCCATTGACTTCAATTCAAAATCGTGTCCCATTGACTTCAATGCAGAAATGCCAGCTACATTAAACAAAATTTTTTTTTGCATTTAATTAAACTGTCCATTTCGGTGCATCCTGAATTTTCATTTCAAGAAGTAGCTATACGGTTTAAAATCCAATAATACACTGCCTCACGCCGCTCTGCACATGCTCAGTTGCTCATTATTTTTAGGCACTGCCAAATTCGTAGAGGCAGATGTGCTGACAGCCTTAAAGCGGACATTAACCCTCCCATCCTTTACAGCCAATGAAGCTGCTTCGGTTTGATCTGCAACTGCCACGGTGCTTGCTCATCTGATCAGTTATGACTAGGGATGCACCGAAATGAAAATTCTGGGCCGAAACCGAAAATTCAGGATGCCCTTGGCCGAAACCGAAAAATACTTTTTTCCCCCAAATGATTTTAAAATAGATAGAACAGGGGCATGCAGCAAAAACAGGCAGTGACGTACACCTGTAGCTGCCACAGTATATGTACTGTGATGGGTTGGCAAGTGGTTAATTTAATTACCAATGGTATTTGTATTACGCATCATGAGGGGGGGGTTAATGTATTGCCACTGCTGGTCACTGATGCATTAGTGACCGACCAGTGGCAGTTAATTAACCCCTTTGTGCTGCATTAGTGCAACCAGTATCAGTGTTAATTAACACTGGTTGCACTGATACTGGTTGCACTAATGCAGCACAAAGGGGTTAATTAACTGCCACTGGTCGGTCACTAATGCATCAGTGACCAGCAGTGGCAATACATTAACCCCCTCATGCTGCATAATACAAATACCATTGGTAACCTTGCCTCAGCGTCCCTCCCCATACCAATGATGCAATCTCCTTACTCTCAGCTCCTCCTGTGTCCGTCCTTTCCTTTCAAAAGACCTGCCTCTGGCTGGCGGCCCGCCTCCCGGTGATGTCACTACTACTACTACTATGATGTGCATGAATGAACTAACATACCGGACGGGCGGGCGGCCGCTAATAGCTATAATTAAGTGAGCCCTTCACTTCTTTGTCAGCGGAGATACCCGCCTGATAGGGAAGTGAAGCGATCACTTAGTTACAGCTATTAGCGGCCGCTCGCCCGCCCGGTGTGTTAGTTCATTCATGCACATCGTAGTAGTAGTGACATAACGAGGCGGGTCTTTTGAAACCTGCACTGCGCCCGCGGCGGCCATCATTAATATCGGCATCTTTAACCCATTTTCGGCCGAAATGGAATAGGCCCATTTTCGGCCGAAAATTTTGGTTGCCGAAATTTCGGTGCACCACTAGTTATGACCCTGGCTATTTGATGGTTTAACAGTTTGGTTGAGGACACAAGCACATGTGAGTTAGCAATCCCAGCATTCCAGAAATGTGTTTTTTGAAACCATTAAATTGATGGGTTTAGTTATTTACTGCTGCTCAGGGGCTTTGGGCTTCAGAATAATGGCAGCCTCCAGCGAGAAGAAACAGGAGCAATGCTGGAGGCGATTTACAGCACACAGTAATTTTGGTAGCATAATAATTAATGTGGAATGTGTGTTCCTGGCTAAAGAACAAATATTCCTATTAAGTTGTTATGGGTAACTTAAAAGAAAACTATTGGAGTCATCACATCTAATAAACCAGTAAGCTGCGATATAGTACATTTTTGTTTTTAGATTATTATGACGACGTTAAGGTCCAAAACCCATACAATAAGTAGAATAGAAAAGAACAACAAAGAACTTCACATATTTTTAATATCCAATTTCGGATCACGATTCTCCTGGTTCTTCACATGTATTAAAAATACTTCAAAACCCCATTTCACTTTGGAATATGACCACAAGGGGGAGACGGAGCTGCACTACTGGAACACAAAGGTCTACAGGTTGCTTTCACATTACTACACTGTGTGCGTTTTCCGGGTGCCTATTACCCAGCGTTTTCTATTCATTTCAATTGGGACTTGCGTTTTTGATGCAGCTGCTGCAAGCAGTACTTGTGGAAGGGCAACGCACACCCACGTCTGGAGATGGAGCTGCACTACTGGAACACAAAGCTCTAAAAGGTTGCTTTCACACTACTAGACTGTTAAAAAAATGTGTTGCCAGTGCCTATTACCCAGCATCCATGTGTGAAACTCGAAAAATGCAACACAAATGCAACACAGGTGCGTTTTTGCAGCAATTTTTATTCATTTCAATTAGGACCTGTGTTTTTGATGCAGTTGCTGCAATAGTACTTTTTGAAGGACAACGCACACCGCAGTGGTGTTGAATCTAATTTTTCCTGCATTTTCTTTTAGTGAAATAAAAATTTACCAGTGTAAAGAAAGCATGCAAGCTTGGGAGATCCATAAATAATACAAGCTGAAGACTTTTACTGTAAAATGGGATTTTTGACTTAATGAACATCAGCGAAATGGATTTTACAGTGACGGACACAGCGCCTGATCTTCATAACCATGGGTGCTGTGTCTGCCAATGAACATCAGAGAAAAGGATTTTATGGTAAATCAAAAGTCCCATTTTCTCTTTTGTTCAATGACAGACACAGCTCCCGCTCTTCTTAACCATTGGGACGTCCCAAAGCTGTGTTAACCACTTGCCGACTGCCTAACGCCGATCTACGTCGGCAGTCAGCCCCTCACAGGCAAAGTGAGGTAGGTCTACGTCGCTAGCCTGTGAGGGTTTAGGGAGTGAGCACACGCCCCCGGAGGCGCGGTCACGCACCCCCCCGCGCGTGTGACCGGCGGACCCGATCGTCCGCCGGTCACTCGCGATCGTCGGGGGGAGAGGGAGAAAGGCAGGCAGCTTGTGAAAACAAGCTGCCTGTCATTCTCCCCTGTGTATGAAAGATGATCATACGGTTCTACTATGTAGAACCGTTGATCACTGTTCATACACTAGTAGCCACAGCCAATCACAGTAGAAAGCACGCCCCTAGGGACACACATAGCCCCGCCCTTTCAAAAAAGTTAACCCCTTCACTGCCAGTGTATTTTTACAGTAACAGTGCATATTTTTAGCACTGATTACTGTAGAAATGTCACTGGTAACCCCAAAAGTGTCAAAAATGTCAGTCAAGGGTCCGATCTGTCCGCCGCAATGTCGCAAAAAAAAAAAAAAAAAAAAAAATCGCAGATTGCCGCCATTCCGCGTTAAAAAAAAAAACAACAAAAATGACAAAAATCTTTCCCTTTGTTAGTAAACGCGATAACTTTTGCGCAAACCAATCAAAATACGCTTTTTGCGATTTTTTTTACCAAACATAGGTAGCATAAAACAAATTGCCCGAAAATGTTAAAAAATTTAGATTTTTACATTTTTTTGGGGGAATTTCATATAAAAAAAATTTGAAAAATATTGTTATTTTTGCAAAATTTACGCATTTTTTTGTTTATAGCGCATGATCAAAAAAATCGCACAGGTGATCAAATACCACCAAAAGAAAGCTCTGTTTGTGGGAAAAAAAGGACACCAAATTCATTTAGATACAGCGTCGCACGACAGCGCAATTGTCCGTTAAAGTCACGCAGTGCCGAATCGCAAAATACCCCCTGGTCAGGAAGGGGGTAAAATCTTCCGGGGCTTAAGTGGTTAAACATGAGGGGTGGGAACAACAAAAAATTCCCAAGGCTAAACTGTAGCCAACAGGAGCTCAACCAAAACAACTGGAGCTCATCTGAAAAAAAACACACCCTCACAGAGGACCAGGTCCTCTAAACAGCAGCCTGAAAAACCTTGTGGCCAAAAGAAGCATCCGCAGATGCCAACACGTCCACTTTATAGAACTTTGTGAAAGTGTGCACTGACGACCGGGTGGACACCTTGCAAACCTGCATCACCGACGCCTGATGACGGAAGGCCCAGGAGGCACTGAGTGCCCGAGTAGAGTGCACCTTGACAGGGAAAGGAGAAATCTGACCCCTGATGGACTAAACCTGGATCACCGTCTGTCTGATCCATCTGGAAATAGTCATAGAGGAAGCGGACAACCCTTTCCAAGGCCCATCCGTAAGCACAAATAGTGAGTCTGACTTCCTAAAAGACCCCGTAGCTGCCAGGTACACCCTAATTGTCCGAACCACATCCAAGTCATGCAAGGCAATTTCCTTCGGATGTTTTGGCCTGGGACACAGGGAAGGCAACACAATGATTTGGGAACCGCTCCAGACAGAAACCCTCGCCATTGAAATGGGGAGGCTGTCAGCCAGGAGGAACGCTTTGACTCTGGCAGAGATGCGGTCATATGCGACCTCACGAGGTGTTTAACTTACAGGCCAGCAACCGCCCAGTGGGGCTATGTCGTGGCCGACCTAGCGCGGAGCTGAGGTCTAAGGATCTAGATTATCTAGCCCGTCGCCCAGCCTGGCAGTTGATTGCAGATCTCACAGGAAAAAAACAGGAGAAAAATCTGTCTAAAGAGAAAAAAATTGCCAGGACCAGAGATCCCAGCAAGGAACTAGGTCCTTACTCCTGACTCGGCAGAAAAAAAACTGAGTGCCTACAGCAGAGAGAGGGAGTATACCCCCTGGGACTGCCTATAGGCTTAGCCACTTCTTCTGCCTAGTGTCCTACTCCTGTAGGGGGCAGTATAATCCAATGGTTAAGAAGATCAGGAGCTGTGTTCGTCAATGAACAAACAAGAAATCGTTTTTTTGGGCCACACTTTCCTTTTCAGCACACGGTCAGCACTGTATAAGCTGAATGTAGCATCAGATACATGCAATACACAGTGCTGTGTTACGGCAGCGGCACAAGGCCTGTCGGTCTGCTGCCGGAACACAACTGAAAAGGAAACCGAAAACCAGGAAGCTTTGTATTGTTAATCAATAAATACAGGGGCTCTCCCTGATTGGCTGAAGTGTAGAGTAGGGCAGATGATGTCATGATCCTACCTCAGCCAATCAGAGGAAGCCTTAAATTCATTGATAAAAATACAAGGCTTCCAGTTAATGGCTGAGCAGTGGTCTGTTGTCCACTTGATTTTGTTCCAGGAGTGCGATGCTAAACCACTGTGGGAACACAGCGCTGTATACTGTATGTAGCTGATGATACATATAGCTTCTACAGCACTGACAGCAAATACAGCTATTAGTAAAGGAAATAGTTTGCTTGGACCAGCTTGGCCCAAACAAACTAAACCTGACAGTCACCAGCTCTCTGCTCACGGAGGTGTGAGAACCGAGCGATAAGCGATATTTGATCGCTCGGCTCTCAGTCTCAGAGCCGGCAGGGGATTGATGCAGCATCCACCTAGGTAAGTATGATTCTGAAAGAGTAACTCCACTTTTGTTGAGAAAAAAACATTCCCCTCTGGGTGATCTCTGTAAATTACAAGGGTTTTGACAAACTTTGTTGCAGATTCCTACCTTTTGTTTTCCTGAAGAAATCCCTGTGTGTGTTTGTTTGTGGCCCTGTGCAGAAGTGAGTCTAATGGGAGTGGTTTCATAATAATCACCCAGCAGCTGTACCTGCAGGGCTCTAATGAGGAAAGTTGCAGGGCCTTCCTCCCTTTAGATGAGATTTCCCTTTGTGAGTATCTCCCCAAAAATGACATTTTGTTGCAGGGGATGCCTAAAATCTGACTTGTATCTTAGTGCATACTTTTGGGAAAAAGTCAGTGAGCCAATCACACAAGCAGGAAATTACATTTCTGGGGGGTGCTCTGTATATTATCTATGTACAGAATACTTCTAGGTGGCCAAATTGCATTTTACAGATAATTAAAGCAGCTACAGATTGAAAAGGAAAGGTCATTTTTAATAACATTCAATTACAATATGACTTGTGTCGCAATTGTATACGCTATATACTTTTTTTTCCACGAAAGTGGAGTTACACTTAAAAAACAAAAAAAAAAAAAAAAAAACCCATACTTCTCTTTTAAAGCTGAACTCCAGGAATTCAACCACTTTATAAACTATGCTGGCATACTAGGAGTTAAATCCAACGAGGTACATGATACCTTATGGACTTATCTCTTTAATTTCATCTACCAGTTTTATGAAGCACCGGAAGGATAGGTATTGCTGCCTTTCTGGAACTCCAGCTCCTGAGGCTGCAGAAACACGCGCCGCTTTGGTACCCTCTCCTCCTTCTGCTCAATCACAGAGCGCTTTGTATTATGTGAACTCATTCATAAAATACAAAGGCTTCTGTGAATGGGCAGTCACAGGCTCTATGCTCTGCACGCCTGCACTCAGCTGTGGAGGGGGTTGGGAGTGGCTGGCTCAGGCTCTCAGCAGCTCGCTAAGATGCTGAGCCAGATGCCAGTCCAGGCATGTGGGCGGATCCCAATCATATGGTCGCGATCTTTCCAGAGCCAGGACCGGCTCTGTGACGTCAGCTGACTGCGGGCTTCAGCCACAGGGGAAGTACAGCCAAACAAGCTTTGGCTGTACTAATTTAAAGTAAAAGTAGACATGGGGTTAGGTTTTAACCAGCCGTGTCCTGGTATCACTATTACTGATTTAGCTCGTTTATGTTTCATGTTCCTCACAGAGGCACAAACTTACAATGAAAGCCAGGATGAAGTTTTCTTTAGTAGACCTTGCTTGATCACAGAAAACACCATCTCTAGAAAACACTAAAATCCAACTTCAAAGCTGCTAGCTCAAATGTCTGCTCACTGCATTTTCGTGGGGGGTAGTGTATTCTGGAGCTCAGACAACACCCAGATCAGTGAAGATTACGGACATCACATGACCAGCAATCACCAACCCTGTGCAGTGTTGACACATCAAGAGTGGTTTGCCAAGTTGAACTCAGCCGCATGCACCGGACTGGCCTACATTTATCACTCCAGTACACAGTAAATTATTTTAAGCTAATCAGGTTACAACATTAAAAAGTCACTTTTCCATCCGAGGTTCAACTTTTTAAAAGCAACCACATGAATAAATACAGTTAAAGCTGAAATTCCCGCTCTACTCCTCATCTCTTCTTCACCCCCTTTTTCCTGGAGGCATTTGGGTTCACCCGGCGGCGGCCGGCTCCCTGAGCCGCATCTCTGATGTTTAGGTTGGCGGCGCGGCTGTAGATGTCGTTTTCCGCGAAGGGTGAAGCTCCGGCGATGTAATCCGGGTTGAAGACGTCGGTCTTGGACCGCGCCTTTTTGGAGAGGCGCTGCTGGGGGAATGCCTGGTCCTCCACTAAGTGTGGGTTCGCTGCGTGTTTTCCTCCCTGAGGGGCGGGCAATGAATGCTGCAAAGAGAACAAAGAGAAATCAAAAAGGGCGGACCAATGCTGGGCATGTTGAATGCTTCTATATTTTCACATGTCTATTAACCCCTTGGCGCCGGCCATATGCAAATATGCAGCCTCTCGACGCCTGGTCCTTAGCGCTGAGGGGCCGCATATATGCATGAATTGCTGCCAATACACCTATGCCGAGAGCGTGCGCACAGTTACCGTTGCCTAACTAGCCTTGCGATTGGGAGTTTTCAGACCATGAGACCGGCGAAACCATCAATTACGGCGGTCACGTGATCTTAAGCAGCGCCCTGCCTACGGCCGTCATAAAGCTCTTAGAGGGCCGGGATGAGCCGGCACTAAAAGGTTAACCACTTGCCGACCAGCCACCGTCGATATAGGTCGGCAGGTTTCCATGAATCGCCGTACCTGTACAGCAGTTGGCGGAAGCGATCCTGGGGGTGCGTGATCCCCGTGAAGAGAAAACGGCGGTCTTCTGTTGTAAACTCAATCTTGAAGCTGGACTGTATGACTTTGTGGACCCACTTGTATTGTACCAGGGAAGTCCACGGGTCCGGAAACCAGCGATGACGCCCCCCCCCCCCCAACCCTCCCGATACGGGCAATGGCGCACCTTCATGCTGAAGGAGTCTTGTCTGAGTGTCTGGCTAAGCCCACTCTCGACTTGCCAGACCAAGTTCGCTTGGATCCACCAGAGGAGGCCCTGAGGGACGAAAAAACTTATGAGCCGAGAAGGAGGGCCCACGTCTACGACGAGGGTCCTTGCCTTTACTAGTCTGCGGAAGAAAGGTCCTCTACCCCCCTGTGAGACCCTTAATGATGTTATCAATGGTAGCTTCAAACAGGCGATCTCCTTGAAAAGGAAGATCAGTCAAGGCCTTTTTAGAAGTCTGGTCCGCAGACCAGCATTTGAGCCATAAAGACACGCGGAAGGACCACTGCTGAAACAGAGAGCCTCATCCAAAGAGGCATCACAGATAAAACTGCAGCCCCTGGACCAGCTGGTCCACCAGCTCAGCAAAGGCAGGGGGGAAAATTTGGACATTTTCACTTAGGGGTGTACTCACTTTTGTTGCCAGCGGTTTAGACATTAATGGCTGTGTGTTGAGTTATTTTGAGGGGACAGCAAATTTACACTGTTATACAAGCTGTACACTCACTACTTTACATTGTAGCAAAGTGTCATTTCTTCAGTGTTGTCACATGAAAAGATAGAATAAAATATTTACAAATGTGAGGGGTGTACTCACTTTTGTGAGATACTGTGTGTGTGTGTGTGTGTATATATATATATATATATATACACATACATACACATATATATATATATATATATTTATTACACACACACATATATATATATATATATATATATATATATATATATATATATATATATATATATATATATATATATATATATATATATATATATAGCATACATACACACGGTGTATATAAATTGATGGGAAACCCTCGCACTCTTGATGTCTTACCCTCATGCCCCGAGTGTTCAAGACCTTGGGGTTCCGGGAGAAATGCATGTGCAGGCCGCCATCCTCATCCACAGACACGGCCACTTTCTTTAGGGTCATATTCCCGCAATGAGGACAGAATCTTTTGGACATGTCAGAAGTCGTCCTGGAAAAGCAAGGAAAGTCCTGTAAACCAAGGATCCAAATTCATCTCATATCACCTGTACATGGAGGTGTTGGTTGAGAGGAGTCAGCATAAAAAAACACTAAAAAGAACATAAAAGTGAAACTTCATTCAGATGTAAAAGATACCGCTTTGTATTTATTAACACATCATTAAATGTACCCTAAATGTAGGAGGAGCAAGACCTAGAGGGCTTCTTTCAGATTTGCAATACTACTCACCGTCCTCTGAAAAAGGATCTGCTGGGGTTTGCATTTCAGAGGGCAGCATAAAAGCTGTTCAGCCTTTTTTTTTATTTTTATTTTTTTTTAACTTTTATTTTTAAATATAAGCTTGTAGTTGCAAAAAAGACAAGGTTTGCAGTGACACAGGGAAGCATGCGCCAATATTTAATTGAGAGCAAGGATCTTCAAACTTTCTAAATAAGGGGCCAGTTTACTGTCCACCAGATGTTAGAGGGGTCTGACTGCGGCTGGTAGGAGTAAACGATACCCCCATTGGTGTCAGTGGGAGGAATAGTATCCCCAACCTTAGTGTCAAGTGGGGGGGGGAACCGTATCCCCATCCCTGGCGTCAAGTGGAGGGGGGGGAATAGTATCCCTATGCTTAGTGTAAAGTTGGGGGGAATAGTATCCCGATCCCTAGTGGGGGGGAGAAGTAGTGTCCCCACCATTGTTGTCAAGTGGGGGGGAATAGTGTCTCCCACCGTTGGTGTCTAGTGTAGGAGGGAATATAGTGTCCCCACACTTGGTTTGAAGAGGGGGGGGGGGGGATAGCATCCCAACCCTTGGTGTCAAATGGGGAGGGGGAAATAGTGTGCCTACCGTTGGTGTCATGTCAAGTGGAGGGGGGGGGGAATAGCCCCCCCCTTGGTGTGAAGGGGGGGATAGTGTCCCCACCCTTGGTGTCATGTTGGGGGGGAATAGTGTACCCATCCTTGGTGTCAAGTTGGGGGGGAATAGTGTACCCATCCTTGGTGTCAAGTTGGGGGGGAATAGTGTACCCATCCTTGGTGTCAAGTTGGGGGGGAATAGTGTACCCATCCTTGGTGTCAGTGGGAGGAATGGTGCCCCATCATTGGGGTCAGTGGGAGGAATGGTGCCCCATCATTGGGGTCAGTGGGAGGAATGGTGCCCCATCATTGGGGTCAGTGGGAGGAATGGTGCCCCATCATTGGGGTCAGTGGGAGGAATGGTGCCCCATCATTGGGGTCAGTGGGAGGAATGGTGCCCCATCATTGGGGTCAGTGGGAGGAATGGTGCCCCATCATTGGTATCAGTGGGAGGAATAGTGCCCCATCATTGGTGTCAGTGGGAGGAATATTGCCCCATCATTAGTGTCAGTGGGAGGAATAGGGCCCCATCATTAGTGTCAGTGGGAGGAATAGGGCCCCATCATTGGGGTCAGTGGGAGGAATAGGGCCCCATCATTGGGGTCAGTGGGAGGAATGGTGCCCCATCATTGGGGTCAGTGGGAGGAATGGTGCCCCATCATTGGGGTCAGTGGGAGGAATGGTGCCCCATCATTGGGGTCAGTGGGAGGAATGGTGCCCCATCATTGGGGTCAGTGGGAGGAATGGTGCCCCATCATTGGGGTCAGTGGGAGGAATGGTGCCCCATCATTGGGGTCAGTGGGAGGAATGGTGCCCCATCATTGGGGTCAGTGGGAGGAATGGTGCAACATCATTGGTGTCAGTGGGAGGAATGGTGCCCCATCATTGGTGTCAGTGGGAGGAATGGTGCCCCATCATTGGTGTCAGTGGGAGGAATGGTGCCCCATCATTGGTGTCAGTGGGAGGAATGGTGCCCCATCATTGGTGTCAGTGGGAGGAATGGTGCCCCATCATTGGTGTCAGTGGGAGGAATGGTGCCCCATCATTGGTGTCAGTGGGAGGAATGGTGCCCCATCATTGGTGTCAGTGGGAGGAATGGTGCCCCATCATTGGTGTCAGTGGGAGGAATGGTGCCCCATCATTGGTGTCAGTGGGAGGAATGGTGCCCCATCATTGGTGTCAGTGGGAGGAATAGTGCCCCATCATTGGTGTCAGTGGGAGGAATAGTGTCCCATCATTGGTGTCAGTGGGAGGAATAGTGTCCCATCATTGGTATCAGTGGGAGGAATAGTGCCCCATCATTGGTGTCAGTGGGAGGAATATTGCCCCATCATTAGTGTCAGTGGGAGGAATAGGGCCCCATCATTGGGGTCAGTGGGAGGAATGGTGCCCCATCATTGGGGTCAGTGGGAGGAATAGGGCCCCATCATTGGGGTCAGTGGGAGGAATGGTGCAACATCATTGGGGTCAGTGGGAGGAATGGTGCAACATCATTGGTGTCAGTGGGAGGAATGGTGCAACATCATTGGTGTCAGTGGGAGGAATGGTGCAACATCATTGGTGTCAGTGGGAGGAATGGTGCCCCATCATTGGTGTCAGTGGGAGGAATGGTGCCCCATCATTGGTGTCAGTGGGAGGAATGGTGCCCCATCATTGGTGTCAGTGGGAGGAATGGTGCCCCATCATTGGTGTCAGTGGGAGGAATGGTGCCCCATCATTGGTGTCAGTGGGAGGAATGGTGCCCCATCATTGGTGTCAGTGGGAGGAATGGTGCCCCATCATTGGTGTCAGTGGGAGGAATGGTGCCCCATCATTGGTGTCAGTGGGAGGAATAGTGCCCCATCATTGGTGTCAGTGGGAGGAATAGTGCCCCATCATTGGTGTCAGTGGGAGGAATAGTGCCCCATCATTGGTGTCAGTGGGAGGAATAGTGCCCCATCATTGGTGTCAGTGGGAGGAATAGTGCCCCATCATTGGGGTCAGTGGGAGGAATAGTGCCCCATCATTGGGGTCAGTGGGAGGAATATTGCCCCATCATTAGGGTCAGTGGGAGGAATAGGGCCCCATCATTAGGGTCAGTGGGAGGAATAGGGCCCCATCATTGGGGTCAGTGGGAGGAATAGGGCCCCATCATTGGGGTCAGTGGGAGGAATGGTGCCCCATCATTGGTGTCAGTGGGAGGAATGGTGCAACATCATTGGTGTCAGTGGGAGGAATGGTGCAACATCATTGGTGTCAGTGGGAGGAATGGTGCCCCATCATTGGTGTCAGTGGGAGGAATGGTGCCCCATCATTGGTGTCAGTGGGAGGAATGGTGCCCCATCATTGGTGTCAGTGGGAGGAATGGTGCCCCATCATTGGTGTCAGTGGGAGGAATGGTGCCCCATCATTGGTGTCAGTGGGAGGAATAGTGCCCCATCATTGGTGTCAGTGGGAGGAATAGTGCCCCATCATTGGTGTCAGTGGGAGGAATAGTGTCCCATCATTGGTGTCAGTGGGAGGAATAGTGTCCCATCATTGGTATCAGTGGGAGGAATAGTGCCCCATCATTGGGGTCAGTGGGAGGAATATTGCCCCATCATTAGTGTCAGTGGGAGGAATAGGGCCCCATCATTGGGGTCAGTGGGAGGAATGGTGCCCCATCATTGGGGTCAGTGGGAGGAATGGTGCCCCATCATTGGGGTCAGTGGGAGGAATGGTGCCCCATCATTGGGGTCAGTGGGAGGAATGGTGCAACATCATTGGTGTCAGTGGGAGGAATGGTGCAACATCATTGGTGTCAGTGGGAGGAATGGTGCCCCATCATTGGTGTCAGTGGGAGGAATGGTGCCCCATCATTGGTGTCAGTGGGAGGAATGGTGCCCCATCATTGGTGTCAGTGGGAGGAATGGTGCCCCATCATTGGTGTCAGTGGGAGGAATGGTGCCCCATCATTGGTGTCAGTGGGAGGAATGGTGCCCCATCATTGGTGTCAGTGGGAGGAATAGTGCCCCATCATTGGTGTCAGTGGGAGGAATAGTGCCCCATCATTGGTGTCAGTGGGAGGAATAGTGTCCCATCATTGGTGTCAGTGGGAGGAATAGTGTCCCATCATTGGTGTCAGTGGGAGGAATAGTGTCCCATCATTGGTATCAGTGGGAGGAATAGTGCCCCATCATTGGTGTCAGTGGGAGGAATATTGCCCCATCATTAGTGTCAGTGGGAGGAATAGGGCCCCATCATTGGTGTCAGTGGGAGGAATAGTGCCCAATCATTGGTGTCAGTGGGAGGAATAGTGCCCAATCATTGGTGTCAGTGGGAGGAATAGTGCCCCATCATTGGTGTCAGTGGGAGGAATAGTGCCCTCCGAAGGGCAGATAAAGTCAATCAAAGCGCCACATCTGGCTCCCGGACCATAGTTTGGAGACCACTGATCTAGAGATAGGAAAAGGGAAAGAAGGAAAGGAGAGAAAAGACGAGATCTTTTCTGGCATTTGAGGAAGTCTGATGGAGCTTACGTGAAACAGCCATGACAACGCATGATGTAGTTTCTGGTCTGGCGGATCAGCATTCCATCTACAGACAACACATGGAGTCCCATCTGGATGAGGACGTTCTATAAGTAGAGTAGGGTTAGAATTGGCTGCTCTGATTATTAGCTGTAATAAATAAAATAACACAGGACATATTACAGATAACTGCTGCGGAAATACCTGCATAGCGAAATCCGTAGTCAAGCAGCCGACGACCACATTATCCGGAGCCTCCCGGACACCCATGTCCTGCTGGATCTGTTTGATATTTCCAGGAGTAATCCAACCTCCTCCATCATCGTCTTCAGCATCCTGACCATCTTCCTCCTCTTCGCCCCCAGATGTGCCGGATGACCCCTCTATTGTCTTGTCTGGTGACGTCACTGGCTCGGGGTGGGCAGTTACTGACACTGCCTGGGCATTCTGTAGATTCAAAGCACTAGAGATGAAGACCGGCCACAGAACATAGAATAAGTTACAGCAGCCTGCTGCTTAGAGGACGAGTCCAGTTTAAGTGCCCTTATACTACAAATTAGGGATAGACCGATTATCGGCAAGGCCAATATATCAGGGGCCGATATGCACTTTTCCCGATATATCGGTAGCGGCCCCGGAACTGGCCGATATTTTTGTGACGTCATTCTGCCTTCTTAGGCCGCCTCCCTCGCCTTGGACAGCCTCGTCTGGAGTCGGGACTAGTCTCGCGGGAGTGTATCACAGCAACCCAAAGCAGCCCGGTGCCAGCCAGCAACCCACATCAACAGGCCCTGTACCAGCCAGCCACTGGCACTGTACCAGCGAGCTAGCCAGCCAGCCACCCACAGGCCCTGTACCAGCCAGCCACCCACAGGCCCTGTACCAGCCAGCCACCCACAGGCCCTGTACCAGCCAGCCACCCACAGGCCCTGTACCAGCCAGCCACCCACAGGCCCTGTACCAGCCAGCCACCCACAGGCCCTGTACCAGCCAGCCACCCACAGGCCCTGTACCAGCCAGCCACCCACAGGCCCTGTATCAGCCAGCCACCCACAGGCCCTGTACCAGCCAGCCACCCACAGGCCCTGTACCAGCCAGCCACCCACAGGCTCTGTACCAGCCAGCCACCCACAGGCTCTGTACCAGCCAGCCACCCACCACAGGGTGCCAGACAGCCAGCCAAGCACCCAAACAACCCACAGGCCCTGTACCAGCCAGCCACAGGCACTGTGCCAGCCAGCCAGCAACCCACCACAGGGTGCCAGCCAGCCAGCTATCCACCCACCGACAGGGCGCCAGACAGACAGCCAGCCACAACCCACAGGCCATGTACCAGCCAGCCAAAGACACTGTGCCAGCCAGCCACCCACCACACGGTGCCAGCCAGCAAGCTATCCACCACAGGGTGCCAGCCACCCACTACAGGGTACCAGCCAGCTAGCCAGCCACCCACCACAGGGTGCCAGCCAGCCACCCACCCACCACAGGGTGCCAGCCAGCCATTAAGCATTAAACAAAAATTAACACGTTCAGTACCAGATTTGTGTCAAAAATTGTCTTTAATTTTCAAAACTTTAAATGAAAAAATATCGGCCCCATCATTGGTATCAGTGGGAGGAATAGTGCCCCATCATTGGTATCAGTGGGGGGAATAGTGCCCCATCATTGGGAGGAATAGTGCCCCTTCGTTGGTGTCAGTGGGTGGAATAGTGCCCCTTTGTTGGTGTCAGTGGGAGGAATAGTGCCCCTTCGTTGGTGTCAGTGGGAGGGATAGTGCCCCTTCACTGACACCACTGATGGGACACTATTCCTCCCACTGACACCAATGATGGGGCACTATTTCTCCCACTGACACCAATGATGGGGCACTATCCCTCCCACTGACACCAATGATGAGGCACTATTCCTCCCACTGACACCAATGATGAGGCACTATTCCTCCCACTGACACCAATGATGAGGCACTATTCCTCCCACTGACACCAATGATGAGGCACTATTCCTCTCACTGACACCAATGATGAGGCACTATTCCTCTCACTGACACCAATGATAGGGAACTATTCCTCTCACTGACACCAATGATGAGGCACTATTCCTCTCACTGACACCAATGATGAGACACTATTCCTCTCACTGACACCAATGAGGGGGCACTATTCCTCCTCCCACTGACACCAATGATGGGGCAATATTCCTTCTACTGACACCAATGATGGGGCACTATTCCTCCCACTGACACCAATGATGGTGCACTATTCCCTTCTACTGACACCGATGATGGGGCACTATTCCTCCTACTGACAGTGCTATTTATTTTTTTACTCAAGCTGACCACCAAGCCTGAGACATGGTCTATTCCCAATGGCTACAAACCGACCCCCCCAAAGTCTGAAGGAGAGTAAACTGGCCCTTTCTTTACAAAGTTTGGAGACTCGGCCTTAGGGCATGCAGACAATAATGACTCTGAAGCACAGAAAAAAACAAACACAATGAGCACATTAGAATGCAGAAGTGTGAAAGGGTCCTGAATTTATGTTATGATTGGTTATGACTTACCATCAGTTCTAGCAAATCCTCCTCTATACTGGGCAAGGGGCTCCTCCAAAAAAGGAAAGAATTGAACTCTTTGTTCTCCTGAGTAGTATCATTCTTCTCATCCACCACCAGGGGCTGCACTGAGCCATCCATTTTACCTGCAGCCTGGAGAAAAGACATTGAACACATCTATAATATGCAAATATTTAGATAACAAAACGCGTCGCAGAGGGCTCATTCACACCAGCAGGGGCACAAGCACTTAAGGTCCGCACTATAGCAGGTTTACTGCTACAGGGCGGCACCTCTGCGCCCAATCACGTACATATAGGTGATCAGACTCTTCCGGGTAGAGGGCGCGCATGCACACTGCCTGCAGCTCGCTTCCCCTGCGATTACACACAGCGGAAGCAGATTGGCGGGGGCACGGTACCCGATGTCTGCCGGCACCTGCCGATCGTTAGGCAGAGAGACAGAATGGTAATCGGACTATGTAAACAAGGCAGATCGTGTTTTCCGACGAGGGAAGGGATGAATCCCGTGTCTCTGCAAAGTAGGGAATAAATTCCATCTCTTCCCCTAGTAAAAGCCCCTCCCACAGTACACAAACACTGGCTAGGCACGCAGTTGACCCTTTAATCATCCCTGATGTTAACCCCTTCCCAGCCAGTGACATTGGTACAGTGACAGTGAAGATTATTTAACACTGATCACTGTATTAGTGTCACTGGTTCCCAAAAAGTGTCAGAATGTCCACCGCAATATCGCAGTCCCGCTTTAAAGAGGAAGTAAACCCTCCTCTGACACTTTTACCTATAGGTAAGCCTATGATAAGACTTACCTATAGGTACTGTAAATATCTCCTAAACATCCACCGTTTAGGAGATATTTACCTTACATGCAGCCAGTGGTATTTCACTGCCGCCAATCAGTGCCCATCACAGCCGCCAATCAGTGCCCATCACAGCCGGCAATCAGTGCCCAGTGATGCCAGTGCCCATCAATGATGCCAATCAGTGCTGTCTTTTAGTGCCCATCATTGATAATTAGTGCTGTCTTTTAGTGCCCATCAGTGATGCCAATAGGTGCTGTCTTTAAGAGCCTGCTCATCAGTTCTGCCAATCAGTGCCACTAATCAGTGCCCAGTGATGCCAGTGTCCATCAGTGATGCCAATCAGTGCCCCCCATCAGTGATGCCAATCAATGCCCCCCATCAGTGATGCCAATCAGTGCCCCCCATCAGTGATGCCAATCAGTGCCCCCCCATCAGTGATGCCAATCAGTGCCCCCCATCAGTGCTGCATATTGGTGCCTCATCAGTGCCATTCCATCAGTGCCCACATTTGCAGCCTCATCAGCGCCGTACTTATTTACAGAAACAAAGAAAAACATTTTGTTTAGCAAAAAATAAGGAACCCCAGCGGTAATTAAATACCACCAAAAGAAAGCTGCCAAAAAAAAAATTTCAATTTTATATGGGTACAGCGTTGCATGACTGTGCAATTCTCATTCACAGTGTGACAGCGCTGAAAATTGGCCTGCCCGGTATTGAAGCGATTACGGTGCACATAAAGTTCACGCTGCGATGTGTTGTTAGAAAGCGTTACATTTTTTTACACGTGTTGCTGTGAGCTGAAGCATAGGAAATAAAGCCGTCCATGCGTTGGACAGCGCAGTCCAATGGTGCTGGTGTGGATGAGCCTTGAATAAATTAAGATAAAGACTGAGAATCTCCGGTACCTTGGATGGGAAGTGGAAGCCGGCCACATTAACAGGAGCCTCTGGGTGCCGGACTGTGGTGCTGACCGAGACCTACAAAAACAAACCAAGTATTGAGCTCATAAAGACGACAACACGGCTGAATACACAAAGGAATGTTTAATTCCACCGAATCCTGACCCGGCCATTGACTCTGTGCTATACGGCTGAACAACACGCAGCGTGCCACAGAACATTTCCCCCTTTGGGCTGCTAAGGAATATCTAGCGGCACCCACTGACAATCTTCCACTTGGTAACCCACCCATAAGGGGGATATGATCTCCATGTATAAATACATAAGGGGGGATATGATCTCCATGTATAAATACATAAGGGGGATATGGTCACCATGTATAAATACATAAGGGGGGTTATGATCTCCATGTATGAATACATAAGGGGGGTTATGATCACCATGTATAAATACATAAGGGGGGATATGATCTCCATGTATAAATACATAAGGGGGGATATGATCTCCATGTATATATACATAAGGGGGGGATATGATTTCCATGTATAAATACATAACGGGGGATATGATCACCATGTATAAATACATAACGGGGGATATGATCACCATGTATAAATACATAAGGGGGGGATATGATCTCCATGTATAAATACATAACGGGGGGATATGATCTCCATGTATAAATACATAACGGGGGGATATGATCACCATGTATAAATACATAAGGGGGGGATATGATTTCCATGTATAAATACATAAGGGGGGATAAGATCACCATGTATAAATACATAAGGGGGGATATGATCACCATGTATGAATACATAAGGGGGGGATATGATTTCCATGTATAAATACATAAGGGGTTTATATAGTGAACTTGGTGTTGAGTTATTCACTTTAAGCTCATCACAGAGGACAAGGGGGCTCTCTTTTCACAGTAAGAGCTGTGGAAATGTTTGAATAGACTTGCTCAAGAGGTGGTTCTGTCCAGCTCAGTAGAAGGCCTGGATTCTTTCCTGGGTGTAAATAATATAACTGGGTACTAATATTTATAGGTAAAGTTGATCCAGAAAATATCCGATTTCCTCTCAGGGGATCAGGAAGTATTTTTTTCCCCTGCTGTAGTAAATTGGATCATGCTTTGCTGGGGTTTTTTGCCTTCCTCTGGATCAACTGCAGGTATAGGATGGTGTATATGGGATTGTATGGTTGGGGCGGGTATAGGATTGTGTATATGGGATTGTATGCTTGGGGTGGGTATAGGATTTTGTATATGAGATTGTATAGTTGGGGAGGGTATAGGATTGTGTATATGGGATTGTATGGTTGGGGTGGGTATAGGATTGTGTATATGGGATTGTATGGTTGGGGCATGTATAGGATTGTGTATATGGGATTGTATGGTTGGGGTGGGTATAGGATTGTGTATATGGGATTGTATGGTTGGGGAGAGTATAGGATTGTGTATATAGGATTGTATGGTTGGGGCGGGTATAGGATTGTATGTTTGGGGCATGTATAGGATTGTGTATATGGGATTGTATGGTTGGGGCGGGTATAGGATTGTGTATATGGGATTGTATGGTTGGGGCGGGTATAGGATTGTGTATATGGGATTGTATGGTTGGGGCGGGTATAGGATTGTGTATATTGGATTGTATGGTTGGGGCGGGTATAGGATTGTGTATATGGGATTGTATGGTTGGGGCGGGTATAGGATTGTGTATATGGGATTGTATGGTTGGGGAGGGTATAGGATTGTGTATATGGGTTTGTATGGTTGGGGTGGGTATAGGATTGTGTATATGGGATTGTATGCTTGGGGTGGGTATAGGATTGTGTATATGGGATTGTATGCTTGGGGTGGGTATAGGATTGTGTATATGGGATTGTATGTTTGGGGCATGTATAGGATTGTGTATATGGGATTGTATGGTTGGGGCGGGTATAGGATTGTGTATATGGGATTGTATGGTTGGGGTGGGTATAGGATTGTGTATATGGGATTGTATGATTGGTTTTCCCTTTTATTGGTTGAACTCGATGGATTTGTATCTTTTTTTTCAACCTATGTAACTATGTAATACAGTAGAGTGTGTGTTGCACCTTAGGACAGGAGGCATGCTGCTGGCAGGATCACCAGGTAAAAAAAATAAAGGAAAAAAGCCTGAAAAAAGAAAAGTAATGCAACCATCACATCTAAGAATAGGTAAGCTGCAATATATTAAATGTAAATTTTGGGTTTAGATTTGCCTTATAGGTCCGTAAGATGCATAGAAGGCTGTATTGTGCATTCTGTCTCCTGCCACGTTGTTTGCCCTTATCCTGCACTCACCTTACTAGTCGGTTCCGTTCGGATATGATCCCGTCCGACATGCTCAGCCTCAAGCTGGTAAGCGAGAGCCAGAACCTTGATGTCAATGGCAGACAGGCTGCCATAGTCTCCGGTCTTCTTTGAGAATTCTGTCACTGTAAAACAGATAGACAAGACAATGTCAGAATGTGGGGCCCCTCCGCAGAGTCCAGAGTCTGCTCAACAACGGGGCTTTACATTTGGAAGGATGTGCCAACATACCATCCTCTGCCCATTGGTATGGACTGACATGGAGACTAATACCCAGGATTAAGAAGTGCAGCTGTCTCCGAGCCCTCGCTGACATTCCTCCTCCTGGTATAGAGCGGTTGGTGACAGTTCTTCACTGAATAAAAGCTGATAAATAAAGCAGATACTGGGGAGATGTAGGGACACGGAGGGAATATTCTTACAATGGAGGGCAGAATATGGCAGAAAAGAATGAGGGGGGGGCCAAGACTACATGTTATTTCTCTACGTCAGGGGTCTCCAAACTTTCTAAACAAAGGGCCAGTTAACTTCCCTTCAAACTCTAGGCCAGTGGGAGCAGATGATTGGTGTCAGTGGGGAGGAATAGCGCCCCATCATTGGTGTCAGTGGGGAGGAATAGCGCCCCATCATTGGTGTCAGTGGGGAGGAATAGCGCCCCATCATTGGTGTCAGTGGGGAGGAATAGCGCCCCATCATTGGTGTCAGTGGGGAGGAATAGCGCCCCATCATTGGTGTCAGTGGGGAGGAATAGCGCCCCATCATTGGTGTCAGTGGGGAGGAATAGCGCCCCATCATTGGTGTCAGTGGGGAGGAATAGCGCCCCATCATTGGTGTCAGTGGGGAGGAATAGTGCCCCATCATTGGTGTCAGTGAGAGGAATAGTGCCCCATCATTGGTGTCAGTGAGAGGAATAGTGCCCCATCATTGGTGTCAGTGGGAGGAATAGTGCCCCATCATTGGTGTCAGTGGGAGGAATAGTGCCCCATCATTGGTGTCAGTGGGAGGAATAGTGCCCCATCATTGGTGTCAGTGGGAGGAATAGTGCTCCATCATTGGTGTCAGTGGGAGGAACAGTGCTCCATTTTGTCAGTGGCAGGAACTATGCCCCACTGTTGCTGACGGTGGGGGGAATAATAAGGGCCTGGTAAAAGAAAGCAAAGGGCCACATCTGGGCCCCTGGGCCGCAGTTTGGAGACCACTGATGTAAAAGATGTTACGCCAAGAATCGTGATCTTTCTTCCAAGCAAAAAAAATTGTGGATTCTCATTTTATCCAGAATCGTACACCTCTAGTTCAGTCCCTTTCTCTGCAGGCTCAGCTGCAATACTTATGAATGGATGAAAGCCTCTGCATAGCAGCTCCCATTCATTCATACATACACTGGGGCATAGTTTACCAACCCCCCCGCTCTCCATCCTGAGAGCCAGCGATCCTCCTGAGCAGCAGCTGTAGCCAGTGGGAGGCGGGGAGAGAAAGCAGGCTGGCTGCAGTGCGGAGAGGGGACGCGGAAGATTGAGAATGCCCGGCACTGCAAGGGGGGATAAAATAGCAGCCGGGGGGGTTATAAATTTTTTTTGCCTATATGTGCCTCCCCTGCAGCAAATAATCCGGCAAGAAGGCAGAGGACGGAAGCCGCAAGGAAAGATCGTGTTGCAAAGGGGGGACAATGGGGTGGGGGGCAGGATCGGTGTGGGGGTTGGTGTACAGCTTTAGTGAGAGGTGGCAATCGGTGCCTCCTGATCATTGCCCATTAGTTCTGGCAATCGGTGCCCCCTGATCATTGCCCATTAGTTCTGGCAATCAGTGCCTCCTGATCATTGCCCATCAGTTCTGGCAATCAGTGCCTCCTGATCATTGCCCATCAGTTCTGGCAATCAGTGCCTCCTGATCATTGCCCATCAGTGCTGCCAATCGGTGCCTCCTGATCATTGCCCATCAGTTCTGGCAATCAGTGCCTCCTGATCATTGCCCATCAGTTCTGGCATTCAGTGCCTCCTGATCATTGCCCATCAGTGCTGCCAATCGGTGCCTCCTGATCATTGCCCATCAGTTCTGGCATTCAGTGCCTCCTGATCATTGCCCATCAGTTCTGGCATTCAGTGCCTCCTGATCATTGCCCATCAGTTCTGGCAATCAGTGCCTCCTGATCATTGCCCATCAGTTCTGGCATTCAGTGCCTCCTGATCATTGCCCATCAGTGCTGCCAATCGGTGCCTCCTGACCATTGCCCATCAGTGCTGCCAATCAGTGCCTCCTGATCATTGCCCATCAGTTCTGGCAATCAGTGCCTCCTGATCATTGCCCATCAGTTCTGGCAATCAGTGCCTCCTGATCATTGCCCATCAGTGCTGCCAATCGGTGCCTCCTGATCATTGCCCATCAGTGCTGGCAATCAGTGCCTCCTGACCATTGCCCATCAGTGCTGCCAATCGGTGCCTCCTGATCATTGCCCATCAGTTCTGGCAATCAGTGCCTCCTGATCATTGCCCATCAGTTCTGGCAATCAGTGCCTCCTGACCATTGCCCATCAGTGCTGCCAATCGGTGCCTCCTGATCATTGCCCATCAGTTCTGGCAATCAGTGCCTCCTGATCATTGCCCATCAGTTCTGGCAATCAGTGCCTCCTGACCATTGCCCATCAGTGCTGTCAATCAGTGCCTCATGAGTGCCGCTAAGCAGTGCAGGAGAATAAATTAGCTGTTTGCAAAATTGTATAACAAAACATGAAAAACGTTTTCGATAATTTTTTTGTTTATTTAGCAAAAAATAAAAACCCCAATGGTGATTAAATATATATAGGTACAGCATTGCATGACCGTGCGATTGTCAGCCAAAGTGTGACAGCACTGAAAGATGAACATTGGCCTGGGCAGGAAAGGGGTGAAAGTCACCGGTATTGAAGGGGTTAAAGATATCCAAATATGTCTCTGGCAGTAATAAGGGGGTGATCTGCCTCCTCCATGTGTCACATTTCTGTTATTCTCACCACGTGATCCCCCCCCCCCCCCCCATGGTTGCAGGGCATGCTTGGACCTGTAGTCCGATCTCTGCTCACCTAGCTGTACATTCTCTGGTTTGGGCTCCTTGAAGAGCAGCTCATAGGGCAGCACAGCCAGCCGCCTCCTGGTGGCCTTGTCCCGGATCTCGCTCACCACCTCCCGCACGGTGTAGATCTGATCACCGATATCCTACAAACACAAAGACAGCTCAGTACCGGACAGCCAACACCCGACCCCCCCACTTCCCGGGGCACCGACACCCACCTGGAGCGCCGCATTTCTCAGGAAAGCTCCGGAATCCGCAACAACATGCTGCACCCTGGACGCCGCCATCTTTCCTCTAACCAGCCGAGTTTCAGCCAATCACGAGCCGCGGCTCATTCCTAGACGTCACTTGGCTGCTTCCCTTTGGCGACATCTGCTGGCGGTACTGTGGAATTGCCGCTCATAGAGGGTGGTGGATGCACGCACTTTTATTTTTATTCCTCCCATGGATGCCAGGGCGAACATGAGAAACTGCCCCCCCCCCCAGATATATGAGCTTTATGTATCAGAAAAAATCCCCCCCCCCCCCCAAAAAAAGGCACTAATCTGCATGATTACCCCCTAAGCATAAATTTACCCTCCTCCTAGTACAAATCCACTCCCCCCCTGCTAAAATACCTACTCCCAGCAAAAATCTCTGCCCCCTTCATCCCCCAAATCCACCCTACACAAATGCCTCCCCCCCAAAAAAATCACCCCTCCTAACACAAATCTTCCACCCCTCAAATTTCCCCTCTGAGTATACATTCACCCCCCCCCCCCAACCCCCCAAATCTCTCTCCGAGCACAATAATTCTGCCCCATCCCCCCTCCTAGCACAAACACCTCCCAATCATCCTTACTAGCATAAATTCCCCCCACCAAAAAAAAAAAAAAGACCATCCTAGCACAAATCTTCCACCCTTCATATACACCCCCCCCCTCAAATCCTCCCCCTAGCACAATAATTCTGCCCCATCCCCCCCTCCTAGCACAAACACCTCCCAATCATCCCTACTAGCATAAATCCCCCCTCCCCAGAAAAAAAAATGACCATCCTAGCACAAATCTTCCACCCTTCATATACACCCCCCCCCCCCTCAAATCCTCCTCCTAGCACAAATATTCTGCCTCATTCCCTCTCCTAGCAAAAACACCTCCCAATCATCCCTACTACCATAAATTCCCCCACCAAAAAAAAAATGACCATCCTAGCACAAATCTTTCACCCCTTATATACACCCCCCCCCCCTCAAATCCTCCTCTTAGCACAAATATTCTGCCCTATCCATTCTCCTAGCAAAAACACCTCCCAATCATCCCTACTAGCATAAATTTCCCCCCACCAAAAAAAAATATAAATACCATCCAAGCACAAATCTTCCACCCTTCATATACACCCCCCCCCCCCTCAAATCCCCCTCCTAGCACAAATATTCTGCCTCATTCCCCCTCCTAGCACAAACACCTCCCAATTATCCCTACTAGCATAAATCCCCCCCCCCCCACCACCAAAAAAAATTAAAATACTGTCCAAGCACAAATCTTCCACCCTTCATATACACCCCCCCCCTCAAATCCTCCCCCTAGCACAAGTATTCCGCCTCATTACCCCTCCTGGCACAAACACCTCCCAATCATCCCTACTAGCATAATTTCCCCCCACCAAAAAAAATAAAAATACCATCCAAGCACAAATCTTCCACCCTTCACATACACCCCCCCCCCCCAACCCTCAAATCCTCCTCCTATCACAAATATTCTGCCTCATTCCCCCTCCTAGCACAAACAACTCCCAATTATCCCTACTAGCATAAATCCCCCCCACCAAAAAAAATATAAATACTGTCCAAGCACAAATCTTCCACCCTTCATATACACCCCCCCCCTCAAATCCTCCCCCTAGCACAAGTATTCCGCCTCATTCCCCCTCCTAGCACAAACACCTCCCAATCATCCCTACTAGCATAAATTCCCCCCACCAAAAAAAAAAAAATGACCATTCTAGCACAAATCTTTCACCCCTCATATACATCCCCCCTCAAATCCCCCTCCTAGCACAAATATACTGCCCTATCCGTTCTAGCAAAACACCTCCTAATCATCCCTACTAGCATTAATCCCCCCCATCCAAAAAAGAAATCCAATCCACCCCTCTACCATATCACCTCTCCTAGTAAAAACAACGCCATAGCACAAATCCCCGCCCCCCCCCACCCCCGAAAAACAAGACAAATTACTGTCCTAGCACAAATCCCCTGCCCCCCCCCCTTTACCATATCACATATTCTAGCACAAAAACATCCCAATCATCCCTACTATGACAAATCCACCCCCCCCCCCAAAAAAAGAAAAATATTCACGCCCTGGTGCAAATGTCCCCCCCCCCCCAAAAAAAAAAAATAAATTAATTAATTAACGTCCAAGCACAAATCTTCTCCCCCCTCCACCATATCCTAGTACAAAATTCCAAATCGACCCTCCTAGCACAAATCCTCTTTTTCCATCCCCCTCCCAACACAAATCACCCCTGAATCGCCACTCCTAGCACATCCACCCTACAATTTCCCTCCTAAAGCCATTCTTACCCCCTGCTGCCCCCCAAATTCCTACTTCCAAGACAAATCCCCTCTCCTCTCAATCTCCTTGTGGTGCCCCCCACCTCACATGATATCACAGTGCCCAGGGCAGCCGCCCTTCCTGCCTATCCCTTGTCCCGGCCCTTTTTCCGGCCCTTGTCCCAGCCCTTGTCCCGGACTTGCTCCAGAGGGAGGAAAATACAGCTGAAAAAAAAAAAAACGCGCATAATGCCACATTTTGCATACAGACTGGCGTTTTTCATAAGCTCAACAAAAGCTAGGACTAAAAACAGGCGCTGGATGAAAATTGGTGATAATAGCATTTTTGTGCCAGCTTCTAGTAGTATTTCAGTATCTCCTAGCCCTCGTTCACACTGAATGCAGCTTTGAAAGATTTTGAGGGGTAGTTTTATGTATTGTTGATTTAAAAGGACTTTGATTGAAGACACACAAATTCTTATTATTTATTATATTTTTATTCTATTACATTTTATGGTGATTTTTAGTTGTGCTGTATCGTAAGAATATTTATATTTCTGACACAGACAGCGGGACTCGGCCCCGCTCCCGTGGTACAGCGTTTGATTGACAGCAGCGGGAGCCAATGGGTACATGATCCTGCGCAACAGGGCCGCTTCGGTGCCGTATATGCGGGTTATACGATCTGCAAGGGGGAGTATATTTCTGTGTGTTACTGCATGTTTATTCATCAAAGTGCAGTGCATCATTGCAGTTTTACTGCAGTATATTGTAGTGTGTCAGTGGAGTGTGTCTGTGTAGTGAGTGCTCAGGTTAAAGTGCACCAAACACCACTTTCCATTGATTAAAGTGCATCCACGTAACCATTTCCACATCTCTGTTACATTTTGTTGATATGACCCCCCCCATCATGTCTGGGAGGCCAACAAGGAGAGACAGACGTTCCCATGCCACTGTGAGGGGGCCAGCAGCGTATGTTCCACAGGCAAAGGTAGACGTGGTCAGTCCACAGGCAGGGCTTCATTTCCTCTGTTTAGGCTGGCCATACACTATACAATTTTCTTGTTCAACTTTCCTTTAGATTTACCAAAACCATGTAATATAGGGGCAAACCTAAAAACTTTCAATTTGTATGCAGTCAGGCAGGCCCTTGCATTACATAGTTTAAGGTAAATCTAAAGGAAATTGAATAAGAAAATTGTATAGTGTATGGCCAGCCTTAGTGATGTTGCCTGTGCTATCCAGCCACAGCATGCAGAGGAGGTGGTGGACTGGCTTACTAAACCATCCTCATCCTCCTCATCCCCCTTCACCTATGCAGAGACTAGTGCGCAGTCCACTACAGTTGCCAGAGTGGCTTATTCTGCCTCCTTGTTCACTGCTACTCCGGCCATAGCCCCAGCATCAGGCATGGAGGAGTCAGCTGAGTTATTTGAACACAGCATCAGCCACTTGCTCCTTGAAGATGCACAGCCATTACTTGATTCAGATGTTGGTTCTGAGGTTGAGGAAGGTCAGAACATTAGCCTACAGAGAGAGGAGAACATTGGTACACAAATTAGTAGTCATATTCCCCCAGCAGCAGCGTATTGCCTAGTTGTCTTCAGTGATAATGAGAATGGAGGAAATTATGATAATAAGGTCACTGGCGTGACTTGGGTGCTGGATAGAACAGAGTTGGAAAGTGAGGGTGAGGCACAACCCCAACGAGGCAGCCATCATGGAAGAGTAGAGAGCAGCCATCCTATACCTGAAAGTCACACAAAGGGGATGCAATTCTGTTCCTCCTCCTCACTCACCCACTCCTAAACTGCCTGATTTGTCACATGCCGACTAGGTAGAACTTGACTTTGGTAATGCTGCAGCGGCTGCACATGCAGCAGAGTACCTGTGTGAGTATGGCACAACAACACACTAGGACCTGCTAAGCTTTTTTCCCCACGCCATAGGCTGCTGATAAAGAATGCATGCACTGTACCGTCACCATATGAGGAGGCCACAAAGATGGTGAGCTGTGACAATGCATGTATAAGTGACACAATCCCTGTTGTGTTCCTGCTGGAGCAGGCTCCCTGTTGTGTTCCTGCTGGAGTGTGGCATTATGGACAGGGCACTCGAGGCAGTGCAGTGGGAGAAAGAGGAGGACTTCTTTTCCTCTTAAGGCCAGCTTTGTGCAGACATCATTCTTCCTATGCCAAAGGAGACACAAAAGGAGAGGGAGGAGGAATATTCTAGCAGTTTTGGAGGCATTGATGCAGAGGTAGACATATGTCAAACCTTAAAAGATGGTTTTCCGTTCACAGAACCCTTGGGAGTAGTACTTTGCTGGGAGGAGGCAGTTTCAGATACTGTAATCCTCAGTGACCCCCGAGGAGTCTGCTTCTCATGCCTCCACAAACTTTACATTTCAGTTTTTGACAGCAAGGCCAAATCTTGCTTTCATCAAGATTACCTCTATAGGGTTACGGTGTGAAGGCATCTCCAACACCCAAAGCCCAATTTTTCTGCACTTGTTTGACAGGTGCATATCATTTCAATTTTTTACAGCAAGGCAATTTCTACTTTCATCAAGAAAACCTCTATAGGGTTACGGTGTGAAGGCATCTCCAACACCCAAAGGCTTTTTCTTCCAAACCTGTTACTTCTAACCAAAGTCTTCGGAAGAGACACCAGAATTTATCCAAAGAATCTCTAATCTTGTTCCCAGTGCACTACATTGTGGCGTCATCATACAGACTGGCTTCCCAAGCCGTTGTTTATAAAATAAAGAAAGCAATTATTGCTGCAGCAGATTCCATACACAGTACAGATGTACTACTTTAATCATCAGTAAATCACTGCTCATTTAAAAATGAAGTTATTTACAAACATTTTTTTCATTGATACATGTCCCCCATGGCAGTACCCAGACCCCCATAATTATTGTATGCCCAATTGCTTGCATATAAGCCTTCAAAATGGGCACTTTTGATTTTTCCAGTTCGTGTCTCATAGACTTTAATGGGATTCGTTATTGGATTCCAAACTTCCGCTATGCTCGAAAGTTCTGGTGCGAACCAAACAGGGGGTCATTTAGCCCATCCCTAGTGACCACATTTCCAAACAAGACACCCCCCCTTCCAAAAAAAGATGATTTTTAAAACTCTTTTTTTGCCAATTTTTCAAAATAATTTTGGCTTTTCAAAATAATTTGAAACCCTCACCAACAATGGAATCTGCCACTCCTTTCCCTCCAGTGCAGCTTTCTCTATCATAGAGTGCTAGGCGGAAATTATGTCACTTCCTCCTAGCACTCCATGGTAGAAATGCGCTGAACACTCCCTTGTTCGGTTCCCAGCAGAACTCTCGAACAGGGGAAAAGTTTTAACCCCAACTGCGAACCCCACTGAAGTCTATGGGAGCTGAACAGGAAAACTCAAAAGTGCCCATTTTGAAGGCTTATTTGCAAGTAATTGACTATAAAAGGGGTATGGGGGTCCGGGTACTGCTCTGAGGGACATGTATCATTGCAATTTTTTTTTAAAACGGTTGTTTTTTTTAGGAGCAGTGATTTCATTGATGCGTAAAGTGCAACAATAAAAACGAAAGTTCCTTTAAATATAGTGCCTGGGGGTCCCCTTAGTCAGCTTGTAAAGTGGCACATCTGTAGCATGCATAGAACATGCTGCAGCAAAAATTACATTTCTAAAGAAAAAAAAAAAACGAGTCAAATCACATTTAACTTGACTCGCGGTTGCAATTGCCGACACTCGGTTATTGAAAATAAAGTACGAAAAAAAACAGCGTGGAGTCCCCCATACCAACATTCTTTAAAAAAAAAACGCGTGTGTCCCCCCCCCCCCCTCCCCAAATCATTACCAAATCCTTATCCGAGCAAGCAGCTTCGCAGGTCAGGAAAGGCGGGGGGACGAGCGAGCGCCCTCCCTTTCTAAACCATATCTGGCCACATGCCCTCAACATCGGGGGGGGGGGGTTGCTTTGGGGCAGGGGTGCTCTCCCCCCCCCCCTCATCCCAAAGCACCTTCTCCTCATGTTGATGGGGACAAGGGCCTCTTCCCCACAACCCTGGCTGGTGGCTGTGGCCGTATGCAGGCCAAAGCCAACCAAAGAAGCTCTGAAGAAGAGGTAATCCTCGAAACGCATTAGCCAATTGGGTCTTCAATTTCTGTTGTATGAATTGATGAAATTTGGATGGAACTATGCTGGAATTTGTGACATGCTTTTAACAATAGCCATATTTGTGAGTATAATACTAACCACATTTTTATGCAATACATTTTTTGTCTTCGGATAATGCACTAGGTCAGTGCACCCTCTTTGTGAGTTTTTTTAATGGTTACAACCACCTTACGCCCGAACCAAACTAAATCTATAAAAATTTGGGATTTACAATCACTTCTTCACTTTTAAAAGACATCATATTTCAGGAATAGAATATGGCTATTATTAATTAACTGCTTAGCCCTGTGCTTGAGTGAATTTTATTATTTATTTATGGATTTATTTTTAATCACACAAAGCAGAACCACACATCCGCCACAACAAACATGGCGGCGGCCATTTCCGGTGCACTCCTCGGCTCTCTTCCGGGTCAGCTGACAATGCCGTGGGTCACATGACCGAAAGTGCAGGAGGCGGAAGTGGAGAAGGCAGGTAATGTCAACACAGGGATGGCTCTGGGTGATAATACCGGGGACCGGGGGGAGGGGGAAGCTAAATACCGGGAGAAGGGGAGCACATAGCGGGGGAATTACAGGGAGGGGGAGGGAAAATTATAATACAGGCTGGCTGTGGCTCACCAGCTGTTGAGGGACTACATGTATCAGCATGCCTGCTAAAAAAACAACAACCTCAATGTAGACCTGATCACTGCAATCTTTTCTGGGCTTTAGCATTTTATTGTCATTCTAAAAGGTTATATTTGTTTTATTAAATCTGCAGCTTTCCTTAAAAATAATCCCTGGTGATCCTGCAATCTTCAGCCACTTCCTGTTATGGGGTGACAACGCTGTCCCTGTGTTCCCATTCTGATGTGCAGTTGTCACCCTGTCACTGGCCGAGACTACAGGCTGTGTGGACACAAATTGCACAGGAAGTCTTCCCAATGTAGGGGGCGCAGGAAGTGGCTGGAGGAGATCGGCACTGATACCAATGGTGGGCCACTATTCCTCCCACTGACACCAATGATGGGGCGCTATTCCTCCCACTGACACCAATGATGGGGCGCTATTCCTCCCACTGACACCAATGATGGGGCGCTATTCCTCCCACTGACACCAATGATGGGGCACCATTCCTCCCACTGACACCAATGATGGGGCACTATTCCTCCCACTGACACCAATGATGGGGCACTATTCCTCCCACTGACACCAATGATGGGGCGCTATTCCTCCCACTGACACAAATGATGGGGCGCTATTCCTCCCACTGACACCAATGATGGGGCACCATTCCTCCCACTGACACCAATGATGGGGCACCATTCCTCCCACTGACACCAATGATGGGGCGCTATTCCTCCCACTGACACCAATGATGGGGCGCTATTCCTCCCACTGACACCAATGATGGGGCACTATTCCTCCCACTGACACCAATGATGGGGCACTATTCCTCCCACTGACACCAATGATGGGACACTATTCCTCCCACTGACACCAATGATGGCGCACTATTCCTCCCACTGACACCAATGATGGCGCACTATTCCTCCCACTGACACCAATGATGGTGCACTATTCCTCCCACTGACACCAATGATGAGGGCACTATTCCTCCCACTGACACCAATGATGGGACACTATTCCTCCCACTGACACCAATGATGGCGCACACTATTCCTCCCACTGACACCAATGATGGCGCACTATTCCTCCCACTGACACCAATGATGGGGCACTATTCCTCCCACTGACGCCAATGATGGGGCACTATTTCTCCCACTGATACCAATGATGGGGCACCATTCCTCCCACTGACACCAATGATGGGGCGCTATTCCTCCCCACTGACACCAATAATGGGGCACTATTCCTCCCACTGACGCCAATGATGGGGCACTATTTCTCCCACTGATACCAATGATGGGGCACCATTCCTCCCACTGACACCAATGATGGGGCGCTATTCCTCCCCACTGACACCAATAATGGGGCACTATTCCTCCCACTGACACCAATGATGGGACATTATTCCTCCCACTGACACCAATGATGGGGCACTATTCCTCCCACTGACACCAATGATGGAGCACCATTCCTCCCACTGACACCAATGATGGGGCACTATTCCTCCCACTGACACCAATGATGGGGCACCATTCCTCCCACTGACACCAATGATGGGGCACCATTCCTCCCACTGACACCAATGATGGGGCACTATTCTTCCCACTGACTTTGTTTTGATTTGTGCTCTCTCGTCACACAATTTGGCTGACATTAACAGGAGCCAATGGCTTCCGCTGCCTCAGCAAAGCCAACAAGGAGTGCAGTGAGGGCTTCCTGGCGGGGCTCGATCCCAACACACCTGAGCCCATCACTACAAATCACGTAGCTGAGGACTTTTTTTTTTTTAATACTTTATTTTTTTCAAGAAAGAAATCACACAGAAAGTACAGATACCAAATGAAATACATGTCCAGAAATCAAACGTATTCAGATGAGAGTCAGTACTAGGGAAATACTAGCTGGACACAGAGGCAGGTACACAGGTAAAAAGGTAACCCTAACAACCAGAGAGTAAGGATACCCTGTATCCTCTGTTGAATTGTATTGAATACAAAGCCATAGATAAAAGAACTCCAAAAATGGTGGCAAAAAGAAAAAGGAAATGTAGAAAGAAAGGGGGATGTGAGAAAGAACCCCCCCCCCCCACGTTTAGTGTGCTTGCAACCTGTGTATAACAAAATTATATATATGTGTATATAGTATTGCACCCTTAAATGTGCAAGCAACTAATATGTGCAAATAGTGCTAATCCAAACATATATACTTCATCCAGCTGTAAAAAATATATATTAAACACAAAATCCTGTGAAATATTTTGTGGACATTTATATATTTATTTATCAGTCTATATGGGGTGTAGGGATTACACGATATATGTGGGAAAGTCCAAGATACCAAGATAAATATTCCAAGCAGAGTAGTAAACGGTGGTAGGGATGTATTGTAAGGGTCACCACAGTGCTCAGGGAAGGTGTGTCAAAAAGAAAAAGGAATCCAACGAAGATCGAAGGGAGGAGAGGGGGGAAAAAATGGGGGGGGGGGGGGAAGGAATAGGACAAAGTGGAAAAAGAACCCCTCATTCCACCATCCCTCCCAGACCAGAGAGACCCAACAGTGCAGCCTTCAACATGGATAATTCAGCTCAGCAGAGCCTTGTAATCCTCAGAATAAACAAATTTGTGCCAATAGAACCATTTTTTCAGGAATTTTTTGCCGGAGTCCTCTTTCCCTGGCCACCAAGTCCTCCAGCTCATTCATTTCAGCCACTTTTTTCAACCAAATGGCTATAGATCAGTGATGGGGAACCTTGGCACCCCAGATGTTTTGGAACTCCATTTGCCATGATGCTCATGCACTCTGCAGTGTAGTTGAGCATCATGGGAAATGTAGTTCCAAAACATCTGGGGTGCCAAGGTTCGCCATCGCTGCTATAGATGGTGGCTACGCCTGCTTCCAAAAGAGGGGAATGCAGCTCTTCGCCACAGTGATCAGTAAGGGTAAGATAGAGCGTCTAAATCAGTGATGGTGAACCTTGGCACCCCAGATGTTTTGGAACTACATTTCCCATGATGCTCAACTACACTGCTTAGTGCATAAGCATCATGGGAAATGTCGTTCCAAAACATCTGGGGTGCCGAGGTTCGCCATCACTGCTATAGATGGTGGCTACGCCTGCTTCCAAAAGAGGGTAATGCAGCTCTTCGCCACAGTGATCAGTAAGGGTAAGATAGAGCGTCTAAATCAGTGATGGTGAACCTTGGCACCCCAGATGTTTTGGAACTACATTTCCCATGATGCTTATGCACTAAGCAGTGTAGTTGAGCATCATGGGAAATGTAGTTCCAAAACATCTGGGGTGCCAAGGTTCACCATCACCGATATACTGTAGACGCTCTATCTTACCCTTACTGATCACTGTGGCGAAGAGCTGCATTACCCTCTTTTGGAAGCAGGCATAGCCACCATCTATAGCAGTGATGGCGAACCTCGGCACCCCAGATGTTTTGGAACGACATTTCCCATGATGCTTATGCACTAAGCAGTGTAGTTGAGCATCATGGGAAATGTAGTTCCAAAACATCTGGGGTGCCAAGGTTCGCCATCACTGGTCTATATGCTTTACCGGAAAATGGTGGTGATGCAGAAGGGGGAGCGTAGGATCTCTCGGTAGATCATAATCCGTGAATCTTTGGGTTATACGATGCACGTTTTTACAGTAGGACTAGCTGCTGACTTTTAATATAAGGACACTTCCCTAACTTCATCTTTTCGCTTTTCCTTATGATGCCTTTGCAACCCTTTGTTCCCATTCCCTCCATCGATACTTTTGACTGTCACCAAGAACTGCCTTGAGCCCACGCATGCCTTTTAGGTCTGGACGCCTTCCTTGATATTCTGCAATGGTTTTGCAATTGTTCCTTCTTTGGCATCTTCAACTTGCCTCCTGCTTCACTTTCCTTTTTATTCCACTTTAGAAGGTCTGAACACACACTTGCAATTATTCGCTAATGTGTATTTGATTCCCTTTCCATCTAGTGGTCAGCTACCGTTCTACTTTTCCACTCACCCCCCTTTACTCCTTTTATTACTTGTCTTTCTCCCCACCTATGAAGTCAGAGAAAGAAAAGCCGCTCAGGTGTAGTGTTAAGCCTGGTGCAGGTCAAATCCGTCATCCGTAATAGTAAAACATCCAAGAAGTAGGACCACAATCAAGGCAAGATATGAAATCAATAGTTTCCTTTATTCCTCGTGGATAAATTCGTACAGACAGTGCATAACAGACATGTCAGGTTGACGCGTTTCACGATACAGATGATCGCTTACTCATAACCACACAATAAGACAAGGGTAGTCGGCTAGCCCTTGTAGATGAACAAACAGGTGATATTGAGGTGGTGTAATCAAACACATCTTGAACCAATTATTCAGAAATTGCACAAGGGCGAGCCGACGGCAAAACCCTTTGTCTTGTATTAAAGACAAATAATCACAAAACCTCATAAGAGCCGGTTCACACTACCACGACCAGAAAGTCGCCCCGTGACTTGTTTAGAGACTTGTTTAGAGACTTGTTTAGAGACTTGTTTAGAGACTTGTTTAGAGACTTGTTTAGAGACTTGTTTAGAGACTTGTTTAGAGACTTGTTTAGAGACTTGTTTAGAGACTTGTTTAGAGACTTGGAAGAGACTTGGAAGAGACTTTGAAGAGACTTGTTTAGAGACTTGGAAGAGACTTGTGCACTACTTTGAAGAGACAGGCGACTTTGTCTATGGGGAATGCCTGGCTAATCTTTTTCTTCTTCCTGGAAAGTCTGATAACAAGTCGTGTCAATTAAGATAAGGAGGCGACTCCCATTGAAGCAGGCCTCGACAAAACCCGGGCGCCAGGTCGCATTTGCGACTAGAATTAGCGACCTGGCGCCTGGGGTGCCCTGCAGAAGGTGTCTTGTCATTTTTGCACGGACTTCCGCGCACGGAGTGCACGGACTTCCGGGCCGTCCGAAAATTGAGGCCCCGGCTTTTCGGCCTACTTGAGATGAGAGGCTTCCAATGGGGAACTGGCGCCCTCTTGTGGTGGCCGGGAGTAATGACTGTTGTAATTACTGTTTCCACTGCCTGTTTGTTCACAATGCCATCTCCCTGTCCAGTTAGTTACCTTTGACAGGGAGTGTGGTTATTTATTATTAATTTAATTTATTTTTGAAATGTAAAAACTAAATAATATTTTCTTTTTTTTTTAATTATTAAAAAAAATAAAAAAAATATATATATTTTTTTCCAATTATTATTATTATTAAAAAAAATAATAATATTTATATATATATATATATATATATTTATATATATATAATCTTTTTTTTTTTTTCCTCATCGCCATGCCACAGCCGAAGGCCCCTTTCACACGGGCTGTCTGATCAGGTCCGCCTGTCAGTTTTTCAGGCAGACCTGATCGGACCCTTCATTCTCCTCTATGGAGCAGTAATCTGCCGCCATCTGATCCTGTCCGCCAAAAGCAGACGGATGGTGGTTCTATTTTCTATCCATCCCGTGGATCGGATCAGATGGCATCGGATGGAAAGAGACAGACAGTCTGTTTTCATCCAATTGCGCTAGAGGAGAGTGGGGTTCTAGTCGTATTTATGTGTAAATTTAGTATCCATTTTATTAAATAAAGCTTGGCTGTTAGTTTAAAAAAAAAAAAAAAAACTGGCTCCTAACTTTTTTAGCTGGCTCCTAGATTTCAGGAAAATTTGTCAAGCCCTGCATTGAAGTATATGGGACAGTCGGATCACAGGTCGCCTCAAAGTAGTACAGGACGCTTTTCTGAAGTCGGAGCGACTTCAGTAGTGCCAATTAAGACGACACTGATTGATTAACATTGCTTTTGTTATGTCAAGCGACCTGGGGCTACACAAGTCGTCTCATAAGTCGTGCTAGTGTGAATGGGCTCTAAGAGGAAACAGCAGATTAGCTACAAAGAACATACTCATAAAAACATGTCATATAGGAATATGTACATGACAATGTAACTAAAGGCTATAAAGTTTAAAGTGTAAGTGCCGGTTCACACTACGTCGCTCCGACTTTGGGGGCGACCTGTGAAGTCACGTGCAGCGCGACTTCGGCGCGACTTGCACGGACTTCATAAAATGAATGTCTATGCAAGTCGCTCCAGGTTGCCCCGAAGTAGTCCAGGAACCTTTTTCTAAGTCGGAGCGACTTGTGTCACTCCTATTAGAACCGGTCCTGTACTACTCAATGGACCGCGACGGTGCGCGACTTGCCAGGCTGACCAAGTCGCCTGACAAGTTGTATTAGTGTGAACCAGCACTAACACTCTTGATTTCTAGTGACAAAAAACCTGAATCAAAAAAAAGTGAAAAAAGTTGCTGAAGCATACATGTATCGATTCGGTGACAGCATGGACGATACAAAAATTATATAAACATATGTACATATGGTGTAAATTTACATGAAATTAATTGATATAAACAAATGATGAATAGATTTGGAACAATGAATCATTATCTATATGTGTATGTGGATGACCTGGCTACACATAAAATGTCAATACAAAATATGTATACATAATGTAAAAATGAATACAAAGTGAAAAAAAAAGAAATATATAAAGACAAAAAAATATGTGAACTAACAGGTCATTATCACAACACCAATGTAATTAATTTGAAAGTAAAAAATAAATAAATGTGTATATGAAATAAAAAGTGTAAAATTAAGTGTGAGTGACCAATCCTAGGCCCTCTCCCTCTTTCCTCTCCTTGTCCTTCACCCCCCCCAAGTACCGACAAGATCATGGTTTTATCTGTTATCAAATGTATCTTGCTTTCCTGGAATTTTCTCTTGCTTGTCCAGTACATTTGTATCTTCAAAAATTTTAACAAAACATGTTTAAAAAAAAAAAAAAAAAAGACACTTACCTGTCCAGGGATCCAGCACTGTCCTCACCCGGCCAGTGCTGATTACTATGGGAAGTCGGCTGTGAGCCCTAATGACTTCCTAACTGGCTTCCTACTCCACATGCGTGAGCTGCACTGCACTTTGTGAACGGTCCTACAGCTTTCTGGGACCTGTGATGTGTTCAAGAAAGCTGCGGGGAAGGGGTGGCGAATTTCCACTTGGATCACCTAGGTGCTTTGACCCACAAATATTTGTGTCCAAGGGTGTTGGGGGGAAGAGAGGTGGCAAAGCGGAAATTCCCCTGTAGGGTGAAGTTCCCCTTTATTCTTTAGGTTTTGTTTGAAATACCAGTAACCAGTTGTATTCAGCAGTTTCTAATTTATTTTCCTTTTTTTTGCAGGGAATCCAGTCATGGCAACGGCAGACTCAGGACAGACTAACGATGGTCAGAAATTACACCTGAACCTCAAAGGTAAGACTACAGATAGTAAGGATAGATGTGACTTTTCTTCAACTAGCCAGTTAGATTAGGAGAAAATAGAAAGAGGTGTCTAATGTGGTGTTCTCAGTTTGCTGCGTCTCTGATGCTGATCGGTTACAGCGGAGTTCCACCCAAAAGGGGAACATCCTCCTTAATACCGCTGACCCCCTGACATGCCACACTTGGCATGTCTTTTTTTTTGGGGGGGGGGGGGGGCGGAGCGGGTACCTAGATTTGACAGGTACCCGCTCCCACTTCCGCTCAGGCCGCCTAGGCGGCTCGAGCGGAAGTTCTCCTTTCCCCCTCCCTCCCTGCAATCTTCTGGGACACGTCACAGGTCCCAGAAGATTGCCCGGCCATTCACAACACACAGCACGACTTGCGAATGCGCACTGCGCACCCGGCTGTGTGCCCCACTGGAGACTCTCCTCCAGCCCTAGCCGAGCTGTCCCAGCTCTCCCCCCCAACAGCCCCCTGCTGGCCAGGTTGGGAACCCGGATTCAGCCGGTGAGTAGAGAGTACTTGAAGCAGAGCTTCAGCCTGGAATTGAAGTCAGAGTGGGAGGGGGGCCGAATCGCTGTACCATGGGCCTCTGGTTTGCAGAAATTGCCAGTCAGCCCCTGGGTCCTGTCCGTTTTTAAGGCGGACCCGATCAGGCCACCTATTGTCCTCTATGGGGAATCGGATGTCAGAGGGGATGTGTCTGCAGACACTCGTCTGGCATCCGATTCGACAAGATCCACTAAAAACGGATGTATGGCGATACGTTCGCCATCCGTCCAGCGGGTCAGATCGGATGAAAATAGACAGGCTGTTCATTTTCATCCGATCTCCCCATAGAGGAGAGCAGGACTCTGACAGGTCGGTCTCTGCACAGTGAGCGGGGATGGACCTGTCATCTGCCTGCTCAGTGGGGATCAACAGAGTGATTCCCACTGAGCTAGCGGAGTCTTTCAAAACAGATCCGCCCCGTGTAAAAGGGGAATTAGGTTTTAACATTGATCTTGTCCACCTTTTGAACCTTTGTGTCCCGCTATTGGTTGTCTTTGTGTTATGGAAGTCTGAAGACCATGATAAACGCAGAGATGACTTGGCTGCATGTCGCGTTTAATCAGCACCGCTCAGAACTTTCTGTCACCTCCAATAATCTTCCTTTCCAGCTGGGACTTGTTTGGTGACTTTGGAGGAAGTTGCAGATTTTATTGCTGCAGTGACTGAATTCCACAACAATATAATGTTTGTCGGTGAGTCACATAATTCTGGATTTGTTTTCTGTCACCTATAAATAGAGAAAACGATTTGCGTCTCTGGTTTAACCCCTTTCCACCTGCCCTTTACAAGATTCTGAACAGGGGCTGACTGGCAACTTCTGGCCCAGGGGGCAACTACAAACCAGAGGCCCATGGTGCAGCGATTCGAGGCTGAAACTCCGCTCCAAGTAGTCTCTACTCACCGGCTGAATCCGGGTTCCCGACCTGGACAGCAGGGGGCAGTTGGGGGGAGCTGGGACAGCCTGTCTGTTTGCATCTGATCTCACCCGCTGGACGGATGGCGAACGTATCGTCAGACGTCTGTTTTCAGCGGATCTTGTCGAATCGGATGCCAGGCGGGTGTCAGCAAACACATCTCCGCTGACATCTGCCTCCCCATAGAGGACAATAGGTGGCCTGGTCGGGTCCGCCTGAGAAACGGACAGGTGGACCCTGGGGCTGACTGGCAACTTCTGGCCCAGGGGGCAACTACAAACCAGTGGCCCATGGTGCAGCGGCTCGGACCCCCTCCCACCCCCCCCCCCCGACCCCCATTCCAGGCTGAAGCTTGGTACAAGCCAAGTACTCTCTACTCACCGGCTGAATCCGGGTTCCCGACCTGGCCAGCAGGGGGCTGTTGGGGGGAGCTGGGACAGCTTAGTTAGGGCTGGAGGAGAGTCTCCAGTGGGGCATGGAACCGGCCTCTGCTCAGATTTAGTTTACATCATCCATGCTGGGGGGGCTGCGCTCTGTCCTTGTCTTCAACCCCAGCAGCAGGGATTTTTTACTTCTCTTTACCAGAAAACTTAAGGCATATCTAGCAGAAGCGGTGCAGACTTTTTACAGGCATCAGAGTGGCCCAGGGGGCAATTGCCCCCCTGGCCCAGTCCTCCCCAGGTTCTGAATGCCCTGGGGGGGCAACAAGGATTGGTGATCATGTGACCACTGTGATTGGCTGCCACAGTGGTCACATGATTGGGAGCCAGTTCCCCTTGCCGCATGGTCCAGAGTGAGAGCTGTCTTGGACAGCTCGGTCTCTGTGTTGGGAGCTCACTCTCAGCACAGAAACCTAAAGTCATTATTGGCTAGGTCAGTGAAGGATTAGGCCAACATCCCTTTATATGAAAAAAAAGAACAAAAAACCCCACTAAGGGACTTTATGGGCCTATAGATATCCAAAACTCAAAAGTAACAGTAAAATTTTAAATCTCAAATTTTATTGAACAAAGTATTTAAAAGTAATTAGAGGCTGATAGTGAGACAACCAATAATTATATACGTGAAAAATGTTCTACAATATCTGTTGACATCAAAACATGGTCCAACAGCGGGCAGCAAACAGAAGCAACTGACGCGTTTCAGGATCATATGCTTTCCTCAGGAGTGTGAAACAAGTAGAACAAAGACACTTTTTAAAACAAACATTCATATGCAAACACAAATGTCACATACTGTACATATCCAATGTATTTCACTGCATCAGTGTTCATTATTTTACTGACATGATGTACAGCGGGGGTCCTCAACCACCGGGCTATGGCCTCTCTGCACCCAGGCCGCAGGTGGGCAGGCTGACAAGCAAGCAGAGAGATGACATCATCTCTCAGCGCCCGCTCTGCATCACCGTAGTTCCGTCCTCACTGTGCAGCTGCTGCCAGCAGAGAGATTTCATCATCTATCATTGCCCGCTCTCGCTCTGGGACCCAGCAAATGCGCATGTGCTGACAAGCTGGGGAGAGACTGCCAGAAGCCTCTTTCTCTGCTGTCACTGTTGCCTGCCACCAGATGGCCATTGTCACTTGCCACGTCGCCTGCCACCAGATGAGGATTGTCACTATTCTGCCACCAGCTGAAGCTTCCCACTGTTGCCTGCCACCAAACTGCCTTTACATTTGAAAAGTGACAAGCTGCATCTGGTATTTTTTGGTGGCAGGCAACAGTGGGAAGCTTCAGCTGGTGGCAGGTTAGTGACCATGGGCATCTGGTGGCAGGCGACGTGGCAAGTGACAATGGGCATCTGGTGGCAGGCGACGTGGCAAGTGACAATGGGCATCTGGTGGCAGGCGACGTGGCAAGTGACAATGCGTATCTGGTGGCAGGTGACATGGCAAGTGACAATGTGAATCTGGTGGCAGGCGATGTGGCAAGTGACAATGCGCATCTGGTGGCAGGCGATGTGGCAAGTGACAATGCGCATCTGGTGGCAGGCGATGTGGCAAGTGACAATGCGCATCTGGTGGCAGGTGACGTGGCAAGTGACCATGTGCATCTGGTGGCAGGCGATGTGGCAAGTGACAATGCGCATCTGGTGGCAGGTGACGTGGCAAGTGACAATGTGAATCTGGTGGCAGGCGATGTGGCAAGTGACAATGCACATCTGGTGGCAGGCGATGTGGCGAGTGACAATGCACATCTGGTGGCAGGCAACGTGGCAAGTGACCATGTGCATCTGGTGGCAGGCGATGTGGCAAGTGACAATGCGCATCTGGTGGCAGGCGATGTGGCAAGTGACAAGGCGCATCTGGTGGCAGGCGATGTGGCAAGTGACCATGTGCATCTGGTGGCAGGCGATGTGGCAAGTGACAATGCGCATCTGGTGGCAGGTGATGTGGCAAGTGACCATGAGCATCTGGTGGCAGGCGATGTGGCAAGTGACAATGCGCATCTGGTGGCAGGCGATGTGGCAAGTGACAATGCGCATCTGGTGGCAGGTGACGTGGCAAGTGACCATGTGCATCTGGTGGCAGGTGACGTGGCAAGTGGCAATGTGAATCTGGTGGCAGGCGATGTGGCAAGTGACAATGCGCATCTGGTGGCAGGTGATGTGGCAAGTGACCATGTGCATCTGGTGGCAGGCAACATGGCAAGTGAAAATGCACATCTGGTGGCAGGCGATGTGACAAGTGACAATGCGCATCTGGTGGCAGGCGATGTGGTGAGTGACAATGCACATCTGGTGGCAGGCGACATGGCAAGTGACAATGCGCATCTGGTGGCAGGCAACGTGGCGAGTGACAATGCAAATCTGGTGGCAGGCGATGTGGCGAGTGACAAGGCGCATCTGGTGGCAGGCGATGTGGCAGCTTTTAATATATAGACACTTACCTGTCCAGGGAGCACGCAATGTCGGCCCCCGATTTTTGGTGATGCCGCCGCCATTCGTTCTAAGGGAAACTGGCGGCGGGGGAAGGAGGAGGGGGGCCGAACTTCTGAGGAATGGCGCCACAGCGGTGTCTTCCAAAAGTGGGGAAGGGTACCTGTCAAAAACAGGTACCCCCCTCCTGAAAGGTGCCAAATGTGTCACCGGAGGGGGGAGGATGCAGATGAGCGGAAGTTCCACTTTTGGGTGGAACTCCGCACTAAATACCTAATAAGGTTTTTAACTCTGATTAATGTGGGAGAGGAGACTGAAGAAATGCTTACTCCTGCCTGCAGCAGAGTAATGATATCATGTTAGACTTGGTAAAGTCACTGGAGTGGAGCTTCAGGGCTGCTTTTTAATGATAGGGCTTGAAAGGGTAACTCCACTTTTGTGGGAAACCAAATAGCAAATAAAAAAATCTCATATATACAATTGTGACACAAGTCATAATGTAATGGAATGATGTTAAACGTGACCTTTCCTTTTCAGTCTGCAGCTGCTGTAATTTTCTGTAAAATGCAAAATGGCCGCCTGGAGGCGCTCTGTACACAGATTTCATAAAAATAATAGTAGTGCGCTATTCATAATAAATATAACAACCATAATATTTATCAAAGGTAAGCTCGTAAAAAAAAAAAAAAGTGCAGTTACTCTTAACCACTTAAGCCCCGGAAGATTTTACCCCCATTCCGACCAGGGTTTTTTTTTTTTTGCGTTTCGGCACTGCGTGACTTTAACGGACAATTGCGCAGTCGTGCGACGCTGTACCTAAACGAATTTGACGTCCTTTTTTTCCCACAAACAGAGCTTTCTTTTGGTGGTATTTGATCACCTGTGCCATTTTTACTTTTTGCGTTATAAACAAAAAAACAGCGTCAATTTTGCAAAAATAACCATATTTTTCACATTTTTTTATATGAAATTCCCCAAAAAAAAAAATGTAAAAATCGAAATTTTTTAACATTTTAGGCCAATTTGTTTTCTGCTACATATGTTTGGTAAAAAAAATCACAAAAAGCGTATTTTGATTGGTTTGCACAAAAGTTATCGCGTTTACTAACTAAGGGAAAGATTTCTGTCATTTTTGGTGTTTTTTTTTTTAACGCGTAATGGCGGCGATCTGCGATTTTTTTTTTTTTGCGGTATTGCGGCGGACAGATCGGACCCTTGACTGACATTTTTGACACTTTTGGGGTTACCAGTGACATTGCTGCAGTAGTCAGTGCTATACATATGCACTGTTACTGCAAAATGACACTGGCAGGGAAGGGGTTAACTTTATTGGGGAAGGAGGAGTTAAGTGTGTCCCTAACTGTGATTGGACATGGCTACTGGTGTAGGAACAGTGATCAACGGTCCTACATAGTAGAACCGTGTGATCACTATTCCTACACAGGGGAGAATGACAGGCGGCTTGTTTACATCAGCCGCCTGCCTTTCTCCCTCTCCACCGACGATCGCCGAGTGACCGGCGGACATCGGGTCCGCCGGTCACACGCATGGACTTCCTAGGGAACGAGCCGGGGCGGGCGCGCGCTCGCCCGCTATTGGCTCACAAGCAAGTGACAGGCTAGTGACGTACCCATACGTCACTTTGCCTGGCCGGGGCTGACCGCCGCAGTATATGTACTTGCGGCGGTCGGCAACCGATTAAACATCTTGCCAACCGCCTACCACAGATATACTGCAGCAGGCAGGGTCAGCTGTGAGAACCGAGGTATGGGTACGTCGGTGCGCGGGAGCGCTCCTGGGGGCGCGCGCTCGTCCCCATTGGGAAGGCAGGAAGCCGATCCAGGGGACCAGTGGCTGCGATTGCCTCGGGGCACCTGCGATCGCTCCCCGCTGAGAGAGAATGACTGTCTGCTGCTGTAAACACAGCCGACCGTTCTTCTCTCTGGAATGAACACAGAGCGCCTGTGATCCTTCTATTTAGGACCACAGGTCTCTGTGTTCTTTCATAAGTCCCCTCCCCCCATACAGTTAGAAACACTCCCCTAGACTCACACTTAACCCTTTTTTATTTATTTTTTTAAATCGCATCTTTTTTTATTGAACATTTTTTTATACAAAAATCTCACAAACATATCCTCATGTACATAATTATACCCCACATACCAAAATATATATTAATTATGAAACAAAACAAAAAAAAAAACACAACCCTTTGATCGCCCCTGCGTTAACCCCTTCCCTGCCAGTGTCATTATTACAGTTACAGTGCATATTTTTAGCACTGATTACTGTAGTAATGTCACTGGTCCCCCCAAAAGTGTCAAAAATGTCAGTCAGGGGTCCGATCTGTCCACTGCAATGTCGCAGTCCTGCTGAAAATCGCAGATCGCCGCCAATACTAGTAAAATAAATAAAAATGACATGAATCTTTCCCCTAGGTTGTAGATGCGATAACTTTTGTGCAAACCAATAAAAATGCGCTTATTGGGATTTTTTTTTACCAAAAATATGTAGCAGAACACAAATTTTTTTGTTTAAAGCGCAAAAACTAAAAACCGCACAGGTGATCAAATACCATCAAAAGAAAGCTCAATTTGTGGGGATAAAAGGACATCAATTTTATTTGGGTACAGCGTCGCACGACCGCACAATTGTAGGTTAAAGTAACGCAGTGCCGAATTGCAAAAAATGGCCTGGTCATTATGGGGGGGGTAAAACCCTTCTGGTCCAGAAGTGGTTAAGAAAATGATATAGCTGCGTATTGCGACAATAGCAATGTATTTGCCTAGATTTGTAAAATTAGGAATAAGTCCACTTTACATGCAGTGAATGACATTTATACAGACAGCCACTAGAGGGAGTCTCTAGAAATCTGCTCGTTAAATTGCAGAATGAAATTTTTCAGTAAATTTTAAGTGCTGGATCAAAAAATGACTTTCTTTTACATTAGAAACACAAAATAAACATTAACTTCTTTATGACCCCCCGCCGCAGATGTACTGCGGCAGGCAGCCGCTCCTGGGCAAATCGCCGTACATGTGTGGCGCTCGCTCTCGGAAGTCTCGGGGGCGAGTGTGCTCCCGGCCCCGCTTATCAGTGGGGAAGCCAATGCGTGTATCAGGCGGCTCCGATTGCTGCATGACACTCTCGATCGTTCCCCGCTAAGAGAGAAGAACGGTCAGCTGTTGTAAACACAGCCGACCGTCCTTCTCCCTGGGATGATCACAGAGCTCCTGTGATCCTTCTATATAGGATCACATGTCTCTATGGTCATCTCAGAAGCCACGCCCCCCACAGTTAGAATCACTCCCCTAGGCTCACATTTAACCCTTGGATCACCCATAGGGTTAACCCCTTCCCTGCCAGTGTCTTTATTACAGTGACAGTGCATATTTTTAGCACTGATTACTGTAGTAATGTCACTGGTCCCCCCAAAAGTGTCGAAAATGTCAGTTAGGGGTCCGATCTGTCCGCCGCAATGTCGCAGTCCTGCTAAAAATCTCTGATCGATGCCATTACTAGTAAAATAAATAAATAAAATAAATGACATAAATCTCTCCCGTAGTTAGTAGACTCAATAACGTTTGCGAAACCAATCAAAATACGCTTATTGCAATATTTTTTGTAAAAAAAAAAATTAAAAATCAATATGTTTTAACATTTTAGGCCAATTTGTTTTCTGCTACATATTTTTTGTAAAAAAAAAAAAAAAAAAAAGTGTAGCAGAAAACATTGATTTTTATTTATTTTTTTTTGAGAATGTCATATAGCAGAATGTGAAAAATATTGTTTGTTTTTTTTTTTTTTTTCAGAATTGTCGCTCTTTTTTTTTTTTAATAGCGCAAAAAATAAAAATCGCACAGGTGATCAAATACCACCAAAAGAAAGCTCTATTTGTTGGAAAAAAAGGACGTAATTTCATTTTGGTAAAGCATCGCACGACCGCGCAATCGTCCGTTAAAGTAACGCAGTGCCGAACCGCAAAATGGGGCCTGGTCAGGAAGGGGGTAAAATCTTCCGGGGCTGAAGTGGTTAAACATACAATACACCAGGGCTTGACAAATTTGCTTTGAATCTAGGAGCCAGCTAAAAAAAAGATAGTAGCCAGTTTTTTTAACCACTTAAGGACCGGAAGATTTTTCCCCCTTTAATGACCAGGCCATTTTTTGCGATTCGGCACTGCGTTATTTTAATGGTCGTGCGACGCTGTACCCAAATAAAATTGATGTCCTTTTTTTCCCACAAATAGAGCTTTCTTTTGGTGGTATTTGATCAACTGTGGGGTTTTTTATTTTTTGCGCTTTAAACAAAAAAAAAAGAAAGAAATTAAAGAATTTTAACCACTTTACCACCGGAGGATTTTGCTGTCTTCCGTCCAGGCCACTTTTTGCGATTCGGCGCTGTGCGACTTTAACTGACAATTGCGCGGTCGTGCGACGCCATACCCAAACGAAATTGACGTCCTTTTTTTCCCACAAACAGAGCTTTCTTTTGGTGGTATTTGATCACCTGTGCGATTTTTACTTTTTACGCTATAAACCAAAAAAAGAGCGTTTATTTTGAAAAAATAACAATATTTTTAACATTTTTTTATATGAAATTCCCCCCAAAAAAATGTAAAAACCAATTTTTTTAAAAATTTTTGGCCAATTTGTTTTCCGCTACCTATGTTTGGTAAAAAAAATCACAATAAGTGTATTTTGATTGGTTTGCGCAAAAGTTATTGCGTTTACTAACAAAGGGAAAGATTTCTGTCATTTTTGGTGTTTTTTTTGTTTTAACGCGTAATGGCGGCGATCTGCGATTTTTTTTTTTTGCGTGACTGCGACATTGGGGCGGACAGATTGGACCCTTGACTGACATTTTTGACACTTTTGGGGGTACCAGTGACATTACTGCAGTAATCAGTGCTATATATATGCACTGTTACTGTAAAAATGACACTGGCAGGGAAGGGGTTAATTTTATTGGAGAGGGAGGGGTTAATGTATGCCTGGTGCTTACTGACGTGTGGGGGGGGAGGTGACTGAGTGAGTCATGGACCGATCGGATGTCCAGCTATGCTGAACAGTCCGATCTGTCACTCCCTGTCACTATGGAGATCCGCCCGCTTGTGTTTACACAGCGGGCGGATCTCCAGACTCGATCCCCGACGATCGGGGGAAGAGCGGCGGCGATCGCCGCTGCTCCTCCCCTGGCCCGACTCCCGCTGTGAATGAAAACAGCGGGAGCGAGCCTCCGGCGGCGCGCAAGCGCCGCCCAGAAGGGGGAGTGTCTGACGACGTAGTACTACGTCGTCAGACGATAACGAGCCACTCTGCCGCAGTAATATTACTGTGGGCGGTGGTAAAGTAGTTAATTAAAGAAATGTTTCAGTTATAAAACATTCCTAATTAAAAAAAAGAAAATTGTAAAAATCATATTTTTTTTTATCAGTTTAGGCCAATTTGTTTCCTGCTACATATTTTTGGTGAAAAAAAAACTCAATAAGCGTATTTTGATTGGTTTGCGCAAAATTTATTGTATCTACAAATTAGGGGAAAGATTTATGTCATTTTTATTTATTTATGTTTTTACTAGTAATGGTGGCGATCTGCGATTTTTTTTTAGCGGGACTGCGACATTGTGGCGGACAGATCGGACCCCTAACTGACATGGGGGGGAGGGTCACTTAACAGGAGGGAGGGGCAAGGAGAAGAAATGGGGGACTCGAAAAGAGAAGGATCTGGGCTGCCCTGTGCAAAAACAACTGCACAGAGCAGGGAAATATATTTATATAAAAAGTAAGGCTCCGTTCACATGGCAGCATATGGATCGCGGGCAGAACCGCCGCGGTTCCGCCCGCGATCCGGAGATTATTGCAAATCGCGGGACGCCTGTGCATTGCCCGTTGATTTGCAATAGCCCTCCAAACGCTGAGCGATGTTGCCGTGATTTCAGCCTGCGGAATCGCGGTAACATCGCGCAAAAAAAAAAACGTGGGACGCAATACGCTCCAAAGAAGCTCTTGTACTTTTTTGGGTGTAATGCGTCCTGCGATTTTTTTTTTTTTTTGCGCGATGTTACCGCGATTCGGCAGGCGGAAATCGCGGCAACATCGCTCAGCATTTGGGGGGCTATTGCAAATCAACGGGCAACGCACAGGCGTCCCGCGATTTGCAATAATCTCCGGAACCGCGGTGGTTCTGCCCGCGATCCATACGCTGACATGTGAACGGAGCCTAATCAAAAAACAGACTTTTACAATCACTTTAAACTTGTTAATTTCCTATATTTCCATGCGCGACGCACTAAAAGCCCCCCCTATAAGTCATTAGTTTAGCAATATGAAGGAGGTCTGGTGCTAGAATTATTGCTCTCTGGCGTGCGCGGCAATATGTAACGTGTATCGCAATCTATGTTTTCAGGCATAGGTGCCCTGCCATGTGCATTTACCTTTGTAGTTGGGAGCCTCAATTTTTTTTTTTTTTTTTTAGGAAAAATCCCTACGTCACTTTGCCCAGTAGGGGCTGACCGCCGCCGTAAATAGTCATGCGGCGGTCGGCAAGTGGTTAAGGTAACACAGGTTTTCAGTTTCCCTGTGGCGCCTCCTTCCCTGTGTGAAGGATAAGAGAGGGGAGAAGAGATCAGTGCTGTGCACGGCTGCATCTCTTCTCCCCTCTCTTCCTCTTCACACAGCATTTGAGCAGCAGCAGGAGCCATTGGCTCTTGCTGCTGTCAATTTAATTCAGTGAAGAGGAAGTGGGGGGGGGGGGGGGGGGGGCGGGCCTAAGTCCCGCTGTATAGGTCTATGGACCTTGCGCTCTGTACAATGCACTCCTGAACCTCGCCCTCTGTATAACACATTCCTGAACCTTGCACTCTGTATAATGCATTTCTGAACCTTGCACTCTGTATAACGCATTCCTGAACCTTACACTCTGTACGTAATGCACTCCTGAACCTTGCACTCTGTACGTAATGCACTCCTGAACCTTGCATTCTGTACGTAACGCACTCCTGAACCTTGCACTCTGTACGTAACGCACTCCTGAACCTTGCACTCTGTACGTAACGCACTCCTAAACCTTGCACTCTGTACGTAACGCACTCCTAAACCTTGCACTCTATACGTAACGCACTCCTGAACCTTGCACTTTGTACGTAACGCACTCCTGAACCTTGCACTTTGTACGTAACGCACTCCTGAACCTTGCACTCTGTACGTAACGCACTCCTGAACCTTGCACTCTGTACATAACGCACTCCTGAACCTTGCACTCTGTACGTAACGCACTCCTGAACCTTGCACTCTGTACATTAAGCACCCCTGAACCTTGCACTCTGTACGAAATGCACCCCTGAACCATGCACTCTGTACGTAATGCATTCCTGAACCTTGCACTCTGTACGTAATGCATTCCTGAACCTTGCACTCTGTGTGAAATGCATCCCTGAACCTTGCACTCTGTACATAACGCATTCCTGAACCTTGCACTCTGTACATAACACACTCCTGAACCTTGCACTCTGTGTGAAATGCACCCCTGAACCTTTCACTCTGTACAGCACATTCCTGAACCTTGCACTCTTTACAAAACTCACTCCTGAACTTTGCACTCTGTACAAAATGCACCCCTGAACCTTGCACTCTGTATGAAATGCACCCCTGAACCTTGCACTCTGTAAAATGCACTCCTGAACCTTGCACTCTGTACAGCGCATTCCTGAACCTTGCACTCTGTACAAAACGCACTCCTGAACTTTGCTCTCTGTAGGAAATGCACCCCTGAACCTTGCACTCTGTATGAAATGCACTCCTGAACCTTGCACTATGTACGTAACACACTCCTGAACCTTGCACTCTGTAAAACGCACTCCTGAACCTTGCGCTCTGTGAAATGCACCCCTGAACCTTGCACTCTGTACAGCGTATTCCTAAACATTGCACTCTTCCACAGTTTGTGCAAAACCATGTGTAATAAAAGCTTTTTATTTATTTATTTATTTGTTTTAATGATTGTACCGGGGTTTGTCTCCTTGAGTCTCCAGCTTGTGGCACAGCAGTCAAAGATTTTTTTTATCTGTATAAAAAAGCGTGTTTTTTTTAAGCATTTGGCCACACCCATTTTGCCATGCTACGTGCGCCGCAGGTCACTTCCTCTCTTAAGTTTCCCTCATTCTGAAGTTGAAAAGCTGGGAGGTATGGGGCCATAGTATGCAGTTTGCACACCAGCGCTGAATAGAGAGCGGGAGCCGTGGGAGTTAACTTTCCATGTTAACCAGCTGCTGGTTAACTTTGGAAGTGAACTCCGGCAACTCCTGCTGTCTGTTCAGCGCTGGCGTTTCTCTCCCCAGCTCTGCCTCTGTCCTGCTCTCTGCTCCGCTCTCCTGTGTCTCCCCCTCTGCATGCATGAATAGGGTAGAAAGGGGCAGAGCTGTGGGGTGGTGGGGGCTGTATAATGTAAAAGGGGTCCAGAGATGTGGGGGGCCCTGCATAATGCAAAAGGGGTCCAGAGGTGTGGGGGGTGGATGTGTAATGTAAAGGGGTCCATGGGTGTAGGAGGGGGTTCTGTGTAATGTAAATGGTTCCAGAGCGGTGGGGGGGCTGTATAATGCAAAAGGGGTCCAGGGGTGTGCGAGGGTGGCTGTGTAATGCAAAAGGGGTCCAGAGGTGTGGGGGGGCTGTGTCATGTAAAGAGGGGCTGAGCGGTGTAATGTAAAGGGGTCCTAAGGTGTGGGGGGCTGTGTAATGCAAAAGGAGTCCAGAGGTGTGTGGGGGGGGGTGGGGCTGTGTAATGTAAAGGGGTCCAGAGGTGTGGGGGGGGGCCCTGTGTATTGTGGGGGGGCTGTGTCATGTAAAGGGGCGCAGAGGTGCGGAGCGGTGTAATGTAAAGGGGTCCAGAGGTGTAGGGGGACCCTATGTAATGTAGGGGGGGGCTGTGTCATGTAAAGGGGTGCGGAGGTGCGGTGTAATGTAAAGTTATGTGGGGGGGCCCTGTGTAATGTAAAGGGGTCCAGAGGTGTGGGGGGGCTGTGTCATGTAAAGGGGCGCAGAAGTGCGGAGCGGTGTAATGTAAAGGGGTCCAGAGGTGTAGGGGGACCCTATGTAATGTAGGGGGGGGGGGCTGTGTCATGTAAAGAGGTGCGGAGGTGCGGTGTAATGTAAAGTTATGTGGGGGGCCCTGTGTAATATAAAGGTGTCCTGAGGTGTGGGGGGGCTGTGTAATGCAAAAGGGGTACAGAGGTGTGTGTGTAGGTGGGGGGGGGGTGGCGCTGTGTAATGTAAAGGGGTCCAGAGGTATGGGGGGCCCTATGTAATGTAAAGGGGTGCAGAGGTGCGGAGCGGTGTAATGTAAAGGGGTCCTGAGGTGTGAGCAGGCTGTGTAATGCAAAAGGGGTACAGAGGTGTGTGTGTAGGTGGGGGGTGGCGCTGTGTAATGTAAAGGGGTCCAGAGGTATGGGGGCCCTGTGTAATGTAAAGGGGTGCGGAGCGTTGTAATGTAAAGGGGTCCTGAGGTGTGTGGGGGGGGGGGTTGTGTCTTGTAAAGGGGTGCAGAGGTGCGGAGCGGTGTAATGTAAAGTTATGTGGGGGGGGGGCCCTGTGTAATGTTAAGGGGTCCAGAGGTGTGGGGGGGGGGGGGGGGCCTTGTGTAATGTGGCGGGCTGTGTCATGTAAAGGGGCGCAGAGGTGTGGAGCGGTGTAATGTAAAGGGGTCCAGAGGTGTGGGGGGGGCCCTGTGTAATGTGTGGGGGGGCTGTGTCATGTAAAGGGGTGCAGAGGTGCGGAGCGGTGTAATGTAAAGTTATGTGGGGGGGGGCCCTGTGTAATGTAAAGGGGTCCTGAGGTGTGGGGGCTGTGTAATGCAAAAGGGGTACAGAGGTGTGTGTGTAGAGGGGGGTGGCGCTGTGTAATGTAAAGGGGTCCAGAGGTGTGGGGGGCCCGGTGTCATGTGGGGGGGGGCTGTGTAATGTAAAGGGGTTCAGAGGTGTGGAGGGGGGGGGCAGGCGGCTCTCCTGTCAGTTTCTCTGAAGATTGCAGGGAGACCGGCAGCGATCGCCCGCTCCTCCCGAGGTCTGCCTCCCCCCCCCCCCCCGCGTCTAATCACAGCCGAGACCGCGTGCACATAATCGCACAGATCTACGTGAAAATGCACAGCCGAGCCGCAGTAAATCTGCGTTGGGCGGTTGGAAAGTGGTTACAATCCCTGCAATGTTCAGAGATCACCCAGAGGGGAATGTTTTTTTTTTTCTCTACAAAAGTGGAGTTACGCTTTAAGGGGTAAAACCTTCCGGTCCAGAAGTGGTAACAGAAGAGATCTCCCTTAACGTTTCTAAACGTGCTCATGAAATTTCCGGTTTGCCTCGTCCAATAGAATTTATTTTCGGATATAAAAGAGCCATTTGTCATTATTCCTCATCCACATCACGCAACGTGGCCATTGCAGCGTCCCTCAGACTCCTAATTGATCCGACTCCGCGCAGTCTGGAAGCAAACAGCCTTGTTCTACTAATGTGAACGCACACAATGATCGCACAGACGCAGGTATAGGATAGAGAGCCTTTACATCCCCTTGTATAGAATCAGAGCAGTGTATAGAAGGGGGAGGATTGTGCACTGGGATTCATGGAGGATGGCTGTAACTGTAGAGGGGCCGGGGCGTATTTGGGGTAAATGCGTGGACACATAAGAACCTGAAGAGGTATAAATGGGCAGCGTTCATTGCTCACACTGCACGTTTTGTTCATTATGAAGCTGCACATTGTGTGGTGGTGGGGGGGGGGGGGGGGGGCGGCTGCCTCTTCTCTGCACCATGATACAATACCGGTCTGTCTTAGCCCTCTCCAGGTAGCCTGAGGTTACTGCAGTGAGTCATTCAGGGACACACCGCGTTCACAGGCTCATGTAACATTCCCGCTACAGGGACGGACGCTACATTCTTTCAGGCTGTCGCTGTGTTAATGGCAGAGGTGATAATGGCATCCTCGCGGGTAACACATGGGATTTTGTGCCGTACATACGTGCAAAATTCCCCAACCCGCTAGGCAGCAAGGGAATCGTAATAAATAACCAGTTTCTGACATTCTCATATAAGTAGAGGCCGCCATTGCATGAAGTTTATTTATTTATTGTGTGCATTTACGCAGCGCTTTACATACTGTGCATTCACTTCAAGGGATACTAAACACACTGTTTAACCACTTGCCGACCGCCCTACGTCGGTCGCGCACGTGATGCTGGGGCGGCGCGCTCCCACTAGGCAGCGGGGATGCCGATGCATGGTCACGTTCCTCCACTCCAAACTTGCTTATCCATGTTCTTATGGATGCCATTAAGGCAGGCTGGTTGGGCTGTGGGAAACGACGTAGGGGTACGTTGGTCGCACGTGTGATGCTGGGGTGGCGCTAGGCACTAGGTAGGCTGGCTCGGCTGTGCGAAACGACGTAGGGGTAAGTCAGTCACACATGTGGTGCTGGGGGGTGCGTGCCGCCAGCAGCGCGCTCCCCTCCCCCCCCCCCCGCACTAGTCAGCGGGGATGCCGATCCATGGTCAAGCTCCTCCACTCCAATCTCGTTTATCCATGTTCTTATGGATACTATTAAGGCAGGCTGGCTCGGCTGTGCGAAACAACGTACAGGTACGTCAGTCGCGCGCGTGGTGCTGAGAGGTGCGCGCCGCCAGCAGCACCCTCCCCTCGCACTAGTCAGCAGGGATGCTGATCCATGGTCAAGTTCCTCCACTCCAAACTCGCTTATCCATGTTCTTATGTATGCCATTATGGCAGGCTGGCTCGGCTGTGTGAAACAACGTAGGGGTACGTCGGTCGCACGCGTGATGCTGGGGAGGCGCACCCCCCCCCACTAGGCAGCGGGGATGCCGATCCATAGTCATGTTCCTCCACTCCAAACTTGCTTATCCATGTTCTTATGGATGCCATTAAGGCAGGCTTGCTGGGCTGTGCGAAATGACGTAGGGGTACGTCGGTCGCGCGCATGGTGCTGGGGGGGCGCGCTCCCGCCCCCCACTAGGCAGCGGGGATGTCGATCCATGATCAAGTTCCTCCACTCCAAACTCGCTTATCCATGTTCTTATGGATGCCATTAAGGCAGGCTGGCTCGGCTGTGCGAAAAGACGTAGGGGTACGTCGGTCGCACGCGTGGTGCTGGGGGGTGCATGCCCCCAGCAGTGCGCTTCCCCCGCCCTAGTTAGCGGGGATGCCCATCCATGGTCAAGTTCCTCCACTACAAACTCGCTTATCCGTGTTCTTATGGATGCCATTAAGGCAGGCTGGCTCGGCTGTGCGAAACTACGTAGGGGTACGTCGGTTGCGCGCATGGTGCTGGGGGGTGCGCGACGCCAGCAGCGCGCTCTCCCCGCACTAGTCAGCGGGGATGCCGATCCATGGTCAAGTTCCTCCACTCCAAACTCGCTTATCCATGTTCTTATGGATGCCATTAAGGCAGGCTGGCTTGGCTGTGCGAAACGACGTCGTGGTGTACACGCTGGGGGGTGCGCGCCGCCAGCAGCGCGCTCCCCCCCCCTGCACTAGTCAGCGGGGATGCGGATGCACTGGGCCGGCGGCCGTGATTGCCGCCAGCCACCTACGATCGCTCCCCACTGAGAGAGAAGTACGGTCAGCTGTTGTAAACACAGCAGACCGTTCTTCTCTCTGGTCACAGAGCGCCTATGATCCTTCTATATAGGATCACAGGTCTCTATGATCATTTCACAAGCTCATCCCCCATACAGTTAGAAAACACTCCCCTAGGGTCACACTTAACACTTTCATCATCCCTAGGGGGAGCCAATTAGCGGGTCCGGCGCCCGCATTTGCCGCTGGGCACCAGCGATCGCTCCTCGTGGAGACAGAACGGCGGTCTGCTGTTGTAAACGCGGCAGACCGCTGTTCTGTCAGTGATGAACACAAGGATCCTGTGTTCCTCCTATTTAGGTCTCTGTGTCCATGCAGCAAGCCCAATCCCCCCCCACAGTTAGAAAGCACCCCCTAGGGACACATTTAACCCTTTGATCGCCCCTGGTGTTAACCCCTTCCCTGCCAGTGTCATTATTACAGTAACAGTGCATATTTTTAGTACTGATTACTGTAGTAATGTCACTGGACCCCCCAAAAGTGTCAAAAAGGTCAGTTAGGTGTCCGTTCTTTCCGCCACAATGTCGCAGTCCCGCTAAAAATCGCAGATTGCCGCTATTACTACTAAAAAAAAAAGAATAAATAAAAATGACATAAATCTTTTCCTTAGGTTGTAGACGTGATAACTTTTGCGCAAACCAATCAAAATATACTTATTGCGATTTTTTTTTTTTTTCTTTTAACAAAAATATGTTATCTAGCAGAATACAAATTGGCCTTAAATTTTTTTTGGGGAACGTTATATAAAGTGAAAAATATTGCTTTTCTTCCAGAATTGTCGCTCTTTTTTTGTTTATAGCGCAAAAAAACAAAAAATCACAGAGGTGATCAAATACCACCAAAAGAAAGCTCTGTTTGTGGGGAAAAAAGGACATCAATTTTATTTGGGTACAGCGTCGCATGACCGCGCAATCGTCTGTTAAAGTAACGCAGTGCCGAATCGCAAAAATTGGCCTGGTCATTAAGGGGGCAAACACTTCCGGTCCAGAAGTGGTTAATTTACATTGTCCCTTCTATTTCTGTATGTGGATGATGCCAGTGTAATTATTTGAACCATCGTCTCTCTGCCTGATGATTGGCGGGTGCTGGTGGACATCTTGTAGACACAGCTGAAGCGAGCCACTGGAGGCAATGTGCGCCCCCTACCCGGAAAAGTCAGATTACGTATACATAGCTCCCAACTGTCCCTGATTTGAAGGGACTGTCCTTGATTTGGAACAATGTCCCTCATTCCTCCTCATTTGTCCCTCATTTTGGTCTGTTCTATATAGTTGTGTATAAAATGCACTTTTTACATTTCAAAAAGTGTTTCCCAGTGCTAAACCTTTCATCCAATTTCTAAATTTCAAAAGCCAATATAAAGGAATAGTAGTGGTAAAAAAAAAGCACTGGTGGGTTTACCTAATCATTTTTTTTTTGTTTAATTCTCCTTTAGGGAGGAGTGGCACAGGGGGTGTGTGGGGGTGTGTCCTATGAGGGGTGTGTGTCCTATGAGGGGTGTGTGTCCTATGAGGGGTGTGTGTCCTATGAGGGGTGTGTGTCCTATGAGGGGTGTGTGTCCTATGAAGGGGGTGTGTCCTATGAGGGGTGTGTGTCCTATGAGGGGTGTGTGTCCTATGAGGGGGGTGCGTCCTATGAGGGGTGTGTGTCCTATGAGGGGTGTGTGTCCTATGAGGGGGGTGCGTCCTATGAGGGGTGTGTGTCCTATGAGGGGTGTGTGTCCTATGAGGGGTGTGTGTCCTATGAGGGGGGTGCGTCCTATGAGGGGTGTGTGTCCTATGAGGGGTGTGTGTCCTATGAAGGGGGTGTGTCCTATGAGGGGTGTGTGTCCTATGAGGGGTGTGTGTCCTATGAGGGGTGTGTGTCCTATGAGGGGTGTGTGTCCTATGAGGGGTGTGTGTCCTATGAGGGGTGTGTGTCCTATGAAGGGGGTGTGTCCTATGAGGGGTGTGTGTCCTATGAGGGGTGTGTGTCCTATGAGGGGTGTGTGTCCTATGAAGGGGGTGTGTCCTATGAGGGGTGTGTGTCCTATGAGGGGTGTGTGTCCTATGAAGGGGGTGTGTCCTATGAAGGGGGTGCGTCCTATGAAGGGGGTGCGTCCTATGAGGGGGGTGCGTCCTATGAGGGGGGTGCGTCCTATGAGGGGTGTGTGTCCTATGAGGGGTGTGTGTCCTATGAGGGGTGTGTGTCCTATGAGGGGGGGTGTCCTATAAGGGGGTGTGGCTGGGAGCATGCCCTATGCCTTCTTTTGCTAATAGGTGTCCCTCATTCCCATCTCAAAAAGTTGGGAGGTATGCGTATATATACATAGTTACATAGGTGAGGTTGAATAAAGACAATAGTCCATCCAGTTCAACCTGTGTAGGTGTGTGTGGCCGTAATCATCTCTCATACCCCTGAATGTTCTGAACCTTGAGATGTACGTCTAATAGTCTTTTGAAAGCCACCATACTTCCCGCAGAAACCACCTCTTGTGGTAGACGATTCCACAATCTTGTAGCCCTAACAGTAAAGAACCCCCCACTTTGCCTGAGGTTAAAACGCTTCTCCTCTAATCGCATTGTATGCCCTCGAGTCCTCATGCAATCCCTTCGACTGAACAGCTTTTTTTCTATGCTGAGATCACCGTTGAGGTATTTATAAATTGCTATCATGTCCCCCCTCAGGCGTCTCTTCTCCAGGGAGAATAAATTGAGCGATTGCAGACGCTCTTCATAATTAAGGTCCTCCAACCCCCTAATCAGTTTAGTTTCCCTTCTCTGGACTCTCTCCAGCTCCAACACATCCCTCCTGAGGACTGGCGACCAGAACTGGACAGAATACTCCAGATGTGGTCGGACCAGAGTTTTATAAAGTGGAAGGATTTCCACATAATCTGGCTCCCTGTAGCTGTAAAACTGCTACACGGTGGACCTTAAAAAAAAAAAAATAGAGAATAGTACCTTTTTTTTCTTTTTTTTTTTTTAGTGGATATCCAGCTGTCACATGACCCAGCTCTGTCCCAGCCTGTCTGCAGGGAAACATAAGCAGGAGGAGCTTCTAGTCCTCTGCTGCTGGTCGCATGTTCAAAATAAAAAAAAACAGTCTTTGGAATACAGAATAAAATTAAATAATATCAATAAACGATTTTAAATTGTCATATAAATATAATTTGAACAAAAATTGTTACTATTTTTTTGTAATAGCATTGTGTGGGCGAATTTCTGCCAGTCAAAGGCGTTGTCGCTTCCCTCCAGCCTTTGTCTTGGAATAAGAAGGAGGTGAAGCCTCCATCAATCTACATGTAATATCCCGCCCCCAATGTGTTTAGTTGGTTAGTGGATATAGAGGAGAAGGGAGGGAGTGGGCTGTCATTTAGCACTGTGTATACGTCCACATGTGTGACTCTATAGTCACATGGGCTGCTCAGATGTGATAGGGAGGAAATTGTCAGCATAGAAACTCACTGAAAACTGAGCATGTGCAGAGCTGCCAACACTGCTCTGCACAATCCCTAACTGAATTGGGGACATGGACAGAAGGGGGAGATAGAGAGCAGCAGGATCAACCAGAAAACAAATCTCATAGTGACTGAGTATGAACAGCATGGAATGCACCATTTATTGATTGTTTTCTATCATGTGGGTTTAGTGAAACTTTCAGTCCGTGCCCCCAAGGATCTTACAGTCTAAGGTCCCTATCTCACTTGCAATGCTGTACATACAGTACCTCACAAAAGTGAGTACACCCCTCACATTTTTGTAAATATTTTATTCTATCTTTTCATGTGACAACACTGAAGAAATGACACTTTGCTACAATGTAAAGTAGTGAGTGTACAGCTTGTATAACAGTGTAAATTTGCTGTCCCCTCAAAATAACTCAACACACAGCCATTAATGTCTAAACCGCTGGCAACAAAAGTGAGTACACCCCTAAGTGAAAATGTCCAAATTGGACCAAAAGTATCAATATTTTGTATGGATGGCCACCATTATTTTCCAGCACTGCCTTAACCCTCTTGGACATGGAGTTCACCAGAGCTTCACAGGTGGTCACTGGAGTCCTCTTCCACTCCTGGCGGATGTTAGAGACCTTGCGCTCCTCCACCTTCCATTTGAGGATGCCCCACAGATACTCAATAGGGTTTAGGTCTGGAGACATGCTTGGCCAGTCCATCACCTTTACCCTCAGCTTCTTTAGCAAGGCAGTGCTTATCTTGGAGGTGTGTTTGGGGTCATTATCATGTTGGAATACTGCCCTGCGGCCCAGTCTCTGAAGGGAGGGGATCATGCTCTGCTTCAGTATGTCACAGTACATGTTGGCATTCATGGTTCCCTCAATGAACTGTAGCTCCCCAGTGCCGGCAGCACTCATGCAGCCCCAGACAATGACATTCCCACCACCATGCTTGACTGTAGGCAAGACACACTTGTCTTTGTACTCCTCACCTGGTTGCCGCCGCACACGCCTGACACCATCTGAACCAAATAAGTTTATCTTGGTCTCATCAGACCACAGGAGATGGTTCCAGTAATCCATGTTCTTAGTCTGCTTGTCTTCAATAAACTGTTTGTGGGCTTTCTTTTGCATCATTAGAGGAGGCTTCCTTCTGGGACGACATCCATGCAGACCAATTTGATGCAGTGTGCGGCGTATGGTCTGAGCACTGACAGGCTGACCCCCCCCACCCCTTCAACCTCTGCAGCAATGCTGGTAGCACTCATATGTCTATTTCCCAAAGACAACCTCTGGATATGACGCTGAGCACGTGCACTCAACTTCTTTGGTGGACCATGGCGAGGCCCGTTCTGAGTGGAACCTGTCCTGGTAAACCGCTGTATGGTTTTGGCCACCGTGCTGCAGCTCAGTTTCAGGGTCTTGGCAATCTTCTTATAGCCTAGGCCATCTTTATGTAAAGCAGCAATTCTTTTTTTAGATCCTCAGAGAGTTCTTTGCCATGAGCTGCCATGTTGAACTTCCAGTGACCAGTATGAGAGAGTGAGAGCGATAACACCAAATTTAACACACCTGCTCCCCATTCACACCTGAGACCTTGTAACACTAACGAGTCACATGACACCGGGGAGGGAAATGGCTAATTGGGCCCAATTTGTACTCACTTTTGTTGCCAGCGGTTTAGACAATAATGGCTGTGTGTTGAGTTACTTTGAGGGGACAGCAAATTTACACTGTTATACAAGCTGTACACTCACTACTTTACATTGTAGCAAAGTGTCATTTCTTCAGTGTTGTCACATGAAAAGATATAATAAAATATTTAGAAAAATGTGAGGGGTGTACTCACTTTTGTGAGATACTGTATATAGCGCCGACAGTTTACGCAGCGCTTTACAACTTTATGGTAGACAGTACAAATACAATACACTTTAATACAGGAGGAATCATGCACGTTAGAGCTTACAATCTAATATTAACATAAATAAAGCATATCAGTGCCCATCAGTGCTGCCTTATCAGTGCAGCCTCATCAGTGGCCATCAGTGCAGCTTATCATTGCTGCGTCATCAGTGGCCATCAGTGCAGCATATTAGTGCTGCCTTATCGGTGCAGGCCCATCAGTGGCCATGAGTGCTGCTATATCTGTCCGCCTCATAAGTGGCCATCAGTGCAGCTTATCGGTGCCCATCATTGCTGCCTCATTAGTGTTGAACAGTGCAGCTTATCAATGCCGCCTCATCAGTGGCCATCAGTGCTGCCTCATCAGTGCCCATCAGTGCCCATAACTGCAGCCTCATCAGTGCCCATAACTGCAGCCTCATCAGTGCCCATAACTGCAGCCTCATCAGTGCCCATAACTGGAGCCTCAACAGTGCCCATAACTGCAGCCTCATCAGTGCTCATAACTGCAGCCTCATCAGTGCTCAAAACTGCAGCCTCATCAGTGCCCATAACTGCAGCCTCATCAGTGCCCATAACTGCAGCCTCATAAATGCCCATCAGAGCAGCCTCGTCAGTGCCCATCAGTGTAGCCTCATCAGTGCCCAACAGTGCAGCCTCATCAGCGCCCAACAGTGCAGCCTCATCAGTGCCCATCAGTGCAGCCTCATCAGTGCCCATAAGTGCAGCAGGACTCACAGGAGGATTGTATAGGAAATGCCGGCTGCTGTCAACCAAAGTCTCGCCTCCTGGACCAGTATTGAACCAGTGTGCTGTCTATCATAGGAGCCGGTCCAGGAGGCGGGACTTTGTTTGACAGCGGCCTGCGTTTCATATACAAGCTGTGTCACAGCCCTGGCTGATCACTTCTGGCAGAAACGGTGCAGCCTTTTTTACAGAGCAGATGCCCTGTAAAAAAGTCCGCCAGAAGAGATCAGCCGTAAAACTGCTGGCCCAGTCAGCACTTGCTCCACACTCGCCCTCAACTAATTTCCACTTGCCAAATGCAAGCAGGCGAGTGGAAATTTTGAGGGCTGTATTTTTTTAAATGAATAAATGTTTTTTTTATTTTTAACTGAATTTCTGCAGTCGAAGAAAATGTTTGCAAGGATATTGAAATTAATGCTCTCCACGCTCTTCCTTTATGGAAACCGGAAAGTATTGCATGTCTGCGTGCTTTATTTTCAGTTACTCGGGGCTCCCTAGAATGGAGAATTAGATTGCAGAGCGCCTTTTTCGTTCTGCCATCTGCAGTTTTGGGTGGTGTACATAATCCTGTAGGATATAAAGTAGTTTATGAGCTTCCCCGGTGTACCGAGGGGGCAGGGAGGGTGTCAGATTTTGGCCTTTTTTAAAGGCCAGAACACCTATGGGTACCTTGAGACGTATTTTCCTGTCGGAGGTCAGTTCAACTTTCACCAGCCTTGCCAGTAGCTCACGTGCATGGGGTGATTGGCACGCCTCGCCGCCCCGCTCTGGTTTCATGCCAAGGCTGACGTCCCCCCCCCCTGTTTTTCGGAGACCCGAGAGGTTAAACTGGGCTAAGTGAAGGGAAGCTTTGTTCCCCCCCCCCCAATTGGCCTGGACGGCCCCTCCCAAATAAAAAGTATAATTGGCTTTCGTTCTCCGCGCAGCAAAGGCTCCACAAACAGCAGCCATATAGTGGATACAGAGCATTGCTGTACGCTGCTGAGGGGGGTATAGAATGCCCCTCTGTGTCTTGGGACCCCCCCCCCCCCTCCCCGTCTTCTTCTTCTCTCCAGGCTGTGTTTATTTAACTTCAGGAACAGAGAGGTGTGTGTAAGGCGAGCGAGGAGGAGGTGGGGGCTAATTCCCCCAATTTGATACACCTTGTAAATGCAGCGGAGTCTGCTCTGGGCAGCCTGACTTCCTCCAAGTCATTAGTGTCATTACAAGAGGGGAGCCGCATGCACAATGAGCTCTGTGTCTGCATGGCGGGTGCAGAAAGAACCATTCAGAGCAACACGACACACCTCATCAAAACTCTCAATCCGCACACTATGCACCTATACCATTATCCCAAAACAGAGGAGTCTACATGGGAGCAAACCGGTATACTCCCAGACCCTCGTGCATCCTACCAGTTGTGTTTATTACAAAAAATGAGAATGTTCAATAAAATGATTGCAACTTCATTCTGCAGCTTTTCAGAGGGGCATGGTTGTCACATGTAGGCTGCTAGAACTGGAAAATAATATAGTGCCTCTTGAAACTGGCAGAGTAGTTGGGCTCCTAGGCCTTATTCACACGGGGCATACTACACACGTGCGAGGGCCATGTTTTCCTGCATCGGGATGCACCGGTGTTCCATGCATATATAAAACACAAGAGGGGGCCTCCATCTAGGTGTAGCAACTTATTAAAAAGAATAAAAGACAATAAAGATGCACTCACTAGTTAAAAGTGGATCATGGCTTGTTATAATCCCATCTATCTGACTTGTAGCAGCTTCTAATGGAAAGCTCACAGTCTGCAGTGAAATGAGAGTACAGCAGGGGTGCCTGTACAATAGGTTGACCAGATGTCCCTGGATTCCGGGGACAGTCCCTGGACAGAGGACACTGTCCCAAGACCAAGCCTGTCCCCGGTTTTGTCCCCGGATTCAGGGCCAGAATACCATAGACAGGGCAGGAACAGTCTGGTGGCTCGAATGCTGATGTTTCTATATATTATGTAGCCCTGTGCCCAGTGCTCTATGTGTTATGTAGTCCTGTGCCCAGCGCTCTATGTGTTATGTAGTCCTGTGCCCAGCGCTCTGTGTATTATGCAGTCCTGTACCCTGCACTCTGTGTATTATGCAGTCCTGTGCCCATTGCCCTGTGTGTTATACAGTCCTGTGCCCAGCACTCTGTGTATTATGCAGTCCTGTACCCACCACCCTGTGTATTATGCAGTCCTGTACCCAGCGCTCTGTGCATTTTGCAATCCTGTGCCCAGCGCTCTGTGTATTATGCAGTCCTGTACCCATTACTCTTTGTATTATGCAGTCCTATGCTCAGCGCTCTGTGTATTATGCAGTCCTATGCCCAGCGCTCTGTGTATTATGCAGTCCTGTGCCCAGCGCTCTGTGTATTATGTAGTCCTGTGCCCAGTGCTCTGTGTATTATGTAGTCCTGTACTCACCGCCCTGTGTATTATGCAGTCCTGTACCCAGCACTCTGTGTTATGCAGTTTTGTGCCCAGTGCTCTGTGTATTATGCAGTCCTGTGCCCAGCTCTCTTGTTTGTTATGCAGTCCTTTGCCCAGCGCCCTGTGTATTATGCAGTCCTGTAACCAGTGCTCTGTGTATTATGCAGTCCTGTGCCCAGCGCTCTGTGTGTTATGCAGTCCTGTGCCCAGCGCTCTGTATATTATGCAGTCCTGTACCCAGCTCTCTGTGTATAATGCAGTCCTGTGCCCAGCTCTCTGTGTGTTATGCAGTCCTGTGCCCAGCGCTCTGTGTATTATGCAGTGCTGTGCCCAGCGCCCTGTGTATTATGCAGTCCTGTGCCCAGCGCCCTGTGTATTATGTAGTCCTATGCCCAGCGCCCTGTGTATTATGCAGTCCTGTGCCCAGCTCTCTGTGTGTTATGCAGTCCTGTGCCCAGCGCTCTGTGTATTATGCAGTCCTGTGCCCATCGCTCTGTGTATTATGCAGTGCTGTGCCCAGCGCCCTGTGTATTATGCAGTCCTGTGCCCAGCGCCCTGTGTATTATGCAGTCCTGTGCCCAGCGCCCTGTGTATTATGCAGTCCTGTGCCCAGCGCCCTGTGTATTATGCAGTCCTATGCCCAGCGCCCTTTGTATTATGCAGTCCTGTGCCCAGCGCCCTGTGTATTATGCAGTCCTGTACCCAGCGCTCTGTGCATTATGCAGTCCTATGCCCAGCGCCCTGTGTGTTATGCAGTCCTATGCCCAGCGCCCTGTGTATTATGCAGTCCTGTACCCAGCGCTCTGTGTATTGTGCAGTCCTGTGCCCAGCACTCTGTGTATTATGTAGTCCTGTGCCCGGTGCTCTGTGTATTATGCAGTCCTGTGCCCAGCGCTCTGTGTATTATGCAGTCCTATACCCAGCGCTCTGTGTATTGTGCAGTCCTGTGCCCAGCGCTCTGTGTATTATGTAGTCCTGTGCCCGGTACTCAGTGTATCAAGCAGTCCTGTGCCATTTGCCAATGAAAAAAAATGCCCCCGGATTTTATTTTAAAAATCTGGTCACCTTACTGTACAACTGTGCAGGACTGAGTGCGCCCAGTGCCAGTGTTGGAGTGTTGCTGCTTTAGGATAAACTGAACACCGTTCACCTTCAGGATACATAGACGCTTCACTGAGTCATTGGGGTGGATTTACTAAAGGTAAATAGACTGTCCACTCTGCAGAACTGGGAAGCTTCACTTTGCAGAGAATACCCAATTACATGCAAGGAAAAAAACAAAACAGCATTTTTGATTGGATGATGGAAGTCAGTGGAGCTTTCCTTCATTTACGAAGCTCTGGAGCAAATGCCCTTGCAGAGTGCACAGTCTATTTGCCTTTAGTAAATGAACCCGTTAGAATGGCAGTATTGTATTTGCTAGATGGTTCTACATTTCTGTGTGAACATTGCTGCTCTCTTTGTTTTGCAGTGAAGAACACCCCAATGCTGCTGAGCATTCAGGCAGAGCACAGAGGCGGCACAGAGTCCAGAGTAAAGCAGAGCATAGAGCGGGACCAGGCCTGTGCAGACCCGGGATCAGCGCCTGAGGAAGGTGAGTTCACAACACGTGCGGCTCCTCTATGTTACCGTGAGGTTGATTTACTAAAGGCAAATAGACTGGGCACTTAGCAAGTGCAGCTTCTCCAGAGCTTAGTAAATGAGGTGAAGCTTCACTTTACAAAGATTACCCAATCACATTCAAGGAAAAAAAAAAAAAATAGGGGTGCACCGAAATTAAAATTCTGGACCGAGCAAAAAATTCAGGATGCACATGCTGAAAACTGAAATGGACATTTTTTTTAACCACTTAACCACTTAAGCCCCGGAGGATTTGGCTGCTAAACGACCAGGGGGTATTTTGCGATTCGGCACTGCGTGACTTTAACGGACAATTGCGCGGTCCTGGGACGCTGTACCTAAACGAATTTGGCGTCCTTTTTTTCCCACAAACAGAGCTTTCTTTTGGCGGTATTTGATCACCTGTGCGATTTTTTGATCACGCGCTATAAACAAAAAAGAGCGTAAATGTTGCAAAAATAGCAATATTTTTCCCTTTTTTTTTATATGAAATTCCCCCCCAAAAAAAATGTAAAAATCAAAATTTTTTAACATTTTCGGCCAATTTGTTTTATGCTACATATGTTTGGTAAAAAAAATCACAAAAAGCGTATTTTGATTGGTTTGCGCAAAAGTTATTGCGTTTACTAACTAAGGGAAAGATTTTTGTCATTTTTGTTGTTTTTTTTTTTAACGCGTAATGGCGGCGGTCTGCGATTTTTTTTGCGGTACTGCGACATTGCGGCGGACAGATCGGACCCTTGACTGACATTTTTGACACTTTTGGGGTTACCAGTGACATTTCTACAGTAATCAGTGCTATACATATGCACTGTTACTGTAAAAATACACTGGTAGTGAAGGGGTTAACTTTATTTGAGAGGGAGGGGCTGTGTGTGTCCCTAGGGGCGTGATTCTAACTGTGATTGGCTGTGGCTTCAGCTGTATGCAGAGTGATCAACGGATCTACATAGTAGATCCATATGATCATCTCTCATACAGAGGGGAGAATGACAGGCAGCTTGTTTACACAAGCTGCCTGACTTTCTCCCTCTCCCCCGCCGATCGCAGAGTGGCCGGCGGACATCGGGTCCGCCGGTCACACGCGCGGGGGGGCTGCCGTGACCACGCGGGAGCAGGAGCGAGCCTCCGGCAGCGCCTCCCTAGACCCTCACAAGCTAGTGACGTAGCCCTAAGTCACTTTGCCTGTGAGGGGCTGACCGCCGCCGTAGATAGTCGTGCGGCGGTCGGCAAGTGGTTAAGCCCCGGAGGATTTTCCTGCTCAAAGACCAGGGCCTATTTTGCGATTCGGCACTGCGTGACTTTAACGGACAATTGCTTGGTCGTGTGACGCTGTACCCAAATGAAATTGACGTCCTTTTTCTCCCACAAACAGAGCTTTATTTTGGTGGTATTTGATCACCTGTGCGATTTTTTTATTTTTTGTGCTATAAACAAAAAAAGAGCGACAATTTTGAAAAAAACAACATTTTTCACATTTTTTTTATATGAAATTCCCCCCCAAAAAATGTAAAAATCTAAATTTTTAACAATTTGTTTTCTGCTAAATATTTTTGGTAAAAAAAAAAAAAATTGCAATAAGCGTATTTTGATTGGTTTGCGCAAAAGTTATTGCGTTTACTAACTACGGGAAAGATTTTTGTCATTTTTATTGTTTTTTTTTTTAACTAGTAATGGCGGCGATCTGCAATTTTTTTTTTTTTGCGGGACTGTGACATTGCGGCGGACAGATCGGACCCTTGACTGACATTTTTGACACTTTTGGGGTTACCAGTGACATTACTACAGTAATCAGTGCTATACATATGCACTGTTACTGTAAAATTACACTGGCAGGGAAAGGGGTTAACTTTGTGATGAAGGGGTTAAGTGTGTCCCTAGGGGGTGCTTCTAACTAAAGGGGTGTGGCTTTTGATGTAACCACAGAGACATACGATCCTTCATAGCAGGATCGTATGATCTCTGCTGTTACACCAGGGAGAATGACAAGCGGCTTTGTTTACATCAGCCGTCTGCCTTTCACCCTCTCCAGCGGGAGATCGCGAATGATCGGCGGACATCGGAGCCACCGGTCACTTGCGCTGGAATGTCAGGGAACGAGCGGGGGCGGGAGCGCGCCTCCGGCGGCGCGCGCTCGCCCCCTAGACGCTCGTGGGCGATCGACGTACCGGCACGTTGCTTTGCCCAGGAGGGGCTTACTGCCGCCGTATATAGTCGTGCGGCAGTCAGCAAGTGGTTAATGTTCTGCTTCTTGAGCCACTCCTGCCCATAGGCATAGCCAGACTTTTTTTCTGCCTTGTGTCCTACTCCTGTAGGGGGCAGTATAATCCAATGGTTAAGAAGATCAGGAGCTGTGTCTGTCAATGAACGAAAGAGAAAATGGGATTTTCGACTTACCGTAGGATCCATTTCTCTGATGTTCATTGATGGACACAGCACCCACCCCTCTGTGGAGTTGTAATTCTTCCGACACTGCATGTTACAAAACGGAGTACCTATAGCAGAGAGAGGGAGTATACCCCCTGGGACTGCCCATAGGCATAGCCAAACTTTTTTTTCTGCCTAGTGTCCTACTCCTGTAGGGGGAAGTATAACCCAATGGTTAAGAAGATCAGGAGCTGTGTCTGTCAAGGAACATCAGAGAAAAGGATTTTACGGTAAGTCAAAGATCCCATTTTTGCTTACACACGATTGGATGATGGAAGTCAGCGAAGCTTCCCTTCATTTACTAAGCTCTGGAGCAACTGCACCTGCAAAGTGCACAGTCTATCTGCTTTTAGTAAATCAACCCCAGTGTGTCTGAACAAGAGCTTGTGCCGGTGTCCACACCCCTCTGACTGTGTCTGCTCTTTCCATACAGAAACGTTGGACGGTGAGATGATATTCGAGAATGGTCACTTCGCTCTAGACAAAGTCAGGTTTGTATTCTCAGTTCCATGTAATTCATTGTATACATTCAATGGAGTTGTGTTCGCCTTCTGCATCATAAAGGCGGCTTTCATTATAGGTACAGGCTTTATGTATAGCTGTATATAAGGTGTGTGTGCATCACTTAAAGATCTGTGCATTCATACATACACATGTATATAAGAAAAGTGCAAGAATCCGTGGATAATTCATCCCCCCCCTAACTCAAAGCAGTATTAAACCCAAAAGCAAATATTTATTATATTGCAGCTTTCCGATTCTTAGATGTGAAGGCTGCATTCGTTTTTGTTTTTTAGGCTTTCTTTCTTTTATTTTCACCTGGTGATCTGGTCAGTAAGTCTATTTTAACCTCTTTACAACCGCGCAGGAGGCAGCCGCTCCCAGGCGAATGGCCGTACATGTACGGCGCTCGCTCTCAGGAGGCTAGGGGGTGCACTCCTGCCCCCGCTCGTCAGCGGGGGAAGCCGATGCACAGGGCAGGCGGCTCCGATTGCCGCCTGACACCCGCGATCGCTCCCCCCTGAGAAAGAAGGACAGCCAGCTGTTGTAAACACATCTGACCGTTCTTCTCCCTGGAATAATTAAAGAGCTCCTGTGATCCTTCTATATAGGATCACATGTCTCTATGATCATTTCAGAAGCCACGCCCCCCCACGTTGCCGATTGCAGTCTGACACCCGCGATTGCTCCCCCCCTGAGAGAGAACGGTCAGCTGTTGTAAACACATCTGACCGTTCTTCTCTCTGGAATGATCACAGAGCGCCTGTGATCCTTCTATATAGGATCACATGTCTCTATGATCATTTCAGAAGCCACGCCCCCCCCACGTTGCCGATTGCAGTCTGACACCCGCGATTGCTCCCCCCCTGAGAGAGAACGGTCAGCTGTTGTAAACACATCCGACCGTTCTTCTCTCTGGAATGATCACAGAGTGCCTGTGATCCTTCTATATAGGATCACATTTCTCTATGATCATTTCAGAAGCCACGCCCCCCCCCACCCCCCCCATTGCCGATTGCCGTCTGACACCCGCGATCGCTCCCCCCTGAGAGAGAAGGATGGCCAGCTGTTGTAAACACAGCTGACCGTTCTTCTCCTTGGAATGATCACAGAGCGCCTGTGATCCTTCTATATAGGATCACATGTCTATATGATCATTTCAGAAGCCACACCCCCCACAGTTAAAATCACTCCCCTAGGTTCCCATTCAACCCCTTGATCACCCACAATGTTAACCCCTTCCCTGCCAGTGTCATTATTACAGTAATGATGCATATTTTTAGCTCTGATTACTGTAGTAATGTCATTGGTCCCCCCCAAACCAGGGATCGCTCCCCGTAGAGACAGAACGGCGGTCTGCCGTTGTTAACACGGCAGACCGCTGTTCTGTCAGTAATGAACACAAGGATCCTGTGTTCCTCCTATTTAGGTCTCTGTGTTCATGCAGCAAGCCCAATCCCCCCACAGTTAGAAAGCACCCCCTAGGGACACATTTAACCCTTTGATCGCCCCTGGTGTTAACCCCTTCCCTGCCAGTGTCATTATTACAGTGACAGTGCATATGTATAGCACTGATTACTGTAGTAATGTCACTGGTCCCCCCAAAAGTGTCAAAAATGTCAGTTAGGGGTCCGATCTGTCCGCCGCAATGTCGCAGTCCCGTAAAAAATCGCAGATCGTCGCCATTACTAGTAAAAGTAAAAAAAAAAAACAATAAAAATGACATAAATCTTTCCCCTAAATATTGTTTTTATAGTCTTTTTTTTTTTTTTTGTTTATAATGCAAAAATGAAAAATCGCACAGGTGATCAAATGCCACCAAAAGAAAGCTCTGTTTGTGGTAAAAAAAAAAGGACATAAATTGCATTTGGGTACAGCGTTGCATGACTGCGCAATTGTCCGTTTAACGCAGTGCTGTATTGCAAAAAATGGCCTGGTCAGGAAGGGGGATAAAACCTTCCGGAGCTGAAGTTGATGAAGGGGACCTATGCTCTAGAAAAAAAGAGGCATTTATATAATGTTTACCTCTGTTTTCTAACGCTCGTTCCCACTATATGTGCACAGAACCCAATACAGCGCTCCCAGCAAGCTCATCTGTTAGTGTAGTAAATAGTTTGTTTGGGCCAGCTTGGTCCGAACGCACTATTTAAAGGGACATTAAAGGTGGATTTAGGCTTTAAATATGAGAGATCTTTCTCTCTCTTATTTGTCTTCTTTTTTTTCTGTACGCCCCGCCCCTCTTTCTCAGCTCACACGTTGTCTTCTCTTATTTCACACTGCTCTGTAGAATGTCTTGGTGAATTCTGTCTCTGAGGTGCTAGTGCCTCGGGTCATTGTTCCTTTCACCCCGCTTCCAGAATTCTCCCGGGACACATGCTGAGCACACACAAAGAGCCACACCTCCATTCTCAGGAAGAAGATACACTGGCCTTTGTGTATGGGGGCTTCTCTGATTTTTAATGAACATCGTGGGGGGGGGGGGGGTAGAGGGTCCAAAACGTTAAAATCTTGGAAGCTGCATTCAAATATGGTGGGGAGCTACAGTGAGTGTAAATCAGCTCAAAACATTTAGTGTCCAGTTAAAGCGGAGTTCCACCCAAAAGTGGAACTTCCGCTTTAAATAGTCCTAACCCCCTGACATGCCACATTTGGCATGTAATTTTTTTGGGGGGGGGAGCGGGTACCTAGTTTTGACAGGTACCCGCTCCCACTTCCGCTCGGAGTGCCGCGGCGCCCTGAGCGGAAGTTCTCCTCTCTCCCTCTTCCCCACTTCCCCACTTCCGCTCAGGCCGCCTAGGCGGCTCGAGCGGAAGTTCTCCTTTCCCCCTCCCTCCCTGCAATCTTCTGGGACATGTCAGAGGTCCCAGAAGATTGCCGGCCAATCACGACGCATAGCGCAACTCGCGCATGCGCAGTGCGTACCCGGCTGCAAAGCCGCAAACTGTCACAGTCGGGTGCCCACATCAGTGATGCCGGCGCCGCAGAGAGGGAGAAGACGGCGCATCGCTGGACTGTGGGACAGGTGAGTGTGCGGTTAGGCTGGAACTCCGCTTTAAAGCAGACGTGGTGCCAAAAAACTAAAATCTGTAAGGCTCGGTTCACACTGGGGCGACTTGGTCGCCTGACAAGTTGCGCTCCATTCAGTGCAATGGAACCGTTCTAATCAGAGCGACTCAAGACGCTCCGACTTAGAAAACGTTTCTTGCACTACTTGGGGGCGACTTCGGAGCAGCTTGCATTGACTTCAATAAAGAAGTAATTTGCTTTCCTCACTGAAGTCGCGCTGTAGGGGGCGACTTTACATAGTTACATAGTAGGTGAGGTTGAATAAAGACAATAGTCCATCCAGTTCAACCTGTGTAGGTGTGTGTGACCCTAATCATCTTGCATACCCCTGAATGTTCTGATCCTGGAGATGTACGTCTAAGAGTAAGAATTCCACAATCTTGTAGCCCTAACAGTAAAGAACCCCCCACGTTGCCTGAGGTTAAAACGCTTCTCCTCTAATCGCATTGTATGCCCTCGAGTCCTCATGCAATCCCTTCGAATGAACAGCTTTTTTTCTAAGCTGAGATCCCCATTAAGATATTTATAAATTGCTATCATGTCCCCCCTCAGACGTCTCTTCTCCAGGGAGAATAAATTGAGCGATTTTAGAGTCGACTTTAGAGTCTGGCGCCTTTGAAGCTGCCCCAGTGTGAACCGAGCCTAAAAAACTTTCCATCACTCAAACCAACCTTTAAAAAATGATCTAAATATTTTCAATTTTGTATTTCTAGCTCAGGTTTTTTTAATCTATGGCCCTCCAGTTGTTCAGGAACTATAATTCCCATCAGAGTATTACAATGCCTTATGGGATCAGTGGTGTATTTTGGTTTTGTGCTGTCCTAGGCAAGACTAAAATTGGGCCCCCCCCCCTCCTAAGTATATTTGCCCCACTCCTTCATTTTTAACAGATGTGACTCCCTCTGAAATTGAAGGACTACAAGTCCCAGCATAAACCCCTGAGATCTCACCAGAGGGGGGGGGTGAGAGGGGGTGGGAGAGAGAGAGGGGGTTGGTGAAGGAGAGAGGGGGGGGTGAGTGAGAGAGAGAGGGGGGATGAGAGTGAGAGAGGGTAGTGAGAGAGGCGGCTCTAGCAACCAGTGGCCAATAGAGTCTCAGATGGAGGGGAGGGAGGCTTTTTTGCTGGCCCCCTGCAACGTGCCATCCTAGGCCTGGGCCTTGTCGGCCTAGGCCAAAATACAGCACTGATGGGATGTGTAGTTCTGCAACAGCTGGAGGGCCATAGTATGATGATCCCTGTTCTAGCTGCAGCCATGTGGCCGCCATCTTTCTCAATTCTGTATGCAGACGTAGAGTATCAGCGGCGCTGTTTTCTTCCACCTCCATGTAACAATGGGCCACTAGACTTCAACCCCCAGCAGCCCTTGCATAACGTCCTAATGCTTCTGGTGTAGTCAGAGGGGCAAGTCCTGTAATTTCTTACTACTTTCCTGCAGTCGCAAGGGGCAGATGCTTACAGTCACCCAGGTGGAAGGGGGATACTAGACGTGATGTGTCTATGGAGGAGCAGCCAACCTCTTCCTTTTTGGGAAGAACTCTGCTATGTGTAGGAAAGGGGCTACATCAGCATGCAGCCTTGTAGTCTAGAGTTGCTGCTGCCGGGTAAAGGGGTGAAGTTGAAAAATCCCAATAAAGACAACTGTCCGAGTAGCACCAGTCTAAAAAGGATTTTCTTTCACCTTTAGAAGATTTCCGCTCACTGTCATGTCTTTCGGACAGGAAATAAAACGGCAACAAAAAAAATTAACAAAGTAATAAAAAACAAAAATAAGAAAAAAAAATGATGGGGCCTTAACGGTATTCCCTACTCTCTCTCTCTTATATATATATATATTTATATATATTTATATATATATATATATATATATATTTACATATATATATATATATTTATATATATATATATATATATATATATATATATATATACAGTAAGGTGGAAAAAGTATTTGCCCCCCTGCTGATTTTGTATGTTTGCCCACTGACAAAGAAATGATCAGTCCATAATTTTCATGGTAGGTTTATTTTACCAGTGAGAGACAGAATAACAACAAAAATATCCAGAAAAATGCATTCCAAAAAAGTTTTATAAATTGATTTGCAACTTAATGAGTGAAATAAGTATTTGATCCCCTATCAATCAGCAAGATTTCTGGCTCCCAGGTGTCTTCTATACAGGTAACAAGCTAAAATTAGGAGCACTCTCTAAAAAGGAGTGCTTCTAATCTCAGCTTGTTACCTGTACAGCTTGTTACCTGTATAAAAGACACCTCTCCACAGAAGCAATCAATCAATCAGATTCCAAACTCTGCACCATGGCCAAGACCAAAGAGCTGTCCAAGGATGTCAGGGAGAAGATTGTAGACCTACGCAAGGCTGGAATGGGCTACAAGACCATCGCCAAGCAGCTTGGTGAGAGGTGACAACAGTTGGTGCAATTATTCACAAATGGAAGAAACACAAAATAACTGTCAGTCTCCCTCGGTCTGGGGCTCCATGGAAGATCTCACCTCGTGGAGTTTCAATGATCATGAGAACGGTGAGGAATCAGCCCAGAACTACACGGGAAAATCTTGTCAATGATCTCAAGGCAGCTGGGACCATAGTCACCAAGAAAACAATTGGTAACACACTACGCCGTGAAGGATTGAAATCCTGCAGCGCCCACAAGAACCCCCTGCTTAAGAAAGAGCACACGTACAGCCTGTCTGAAGTTTTCTAATGAACATCAGAATGATTCAGAGGAGAACTGAGTGAAAGTGCTGTGGTCAGATGAGGCTAAAATTTAGCTCTTTGGCCTCAACTCAACTCACCGTGTTTGGAGGAGGAGGAATGCTACTTATGACCCCAAGAACACCATCTCCACTGTCACACATGGAGGTGGAAACATTATGCTTTGGGGGTGTTTTTCTGCTAAGGGGACAGGACAACTTTACGGCATCAAAGTGACGATGGACGGGGCCATGTACCGTCAAATCTTGGGTGAGAACCTCCTTCCCTCAACCAGGGCATTGAAAATGGGTCGTGGATTGATGTTCCAGAATGACAATGACCCAAACACACGGCCAGAGCAACAAAGGAGTGGCTCAAGAAGAAGCACATTAAGGTCCTGGAGTGGCCTAACCAGTCTCCAGACCTTAATCCTATAGAAGATATGTGGAGGGAGCTGAAGGTTCGAGTTACCAAATGTCAGCCTCGAAATCTTAATGACTTGGAGAGGATCTGCAAAGAGGAGTGGGACAAAATACCTCCTGAGATGTTTGCAAACCTGGTGGCCGACTACAAGGAACGTCTGACCTCTGTGATTGCCAACAAGGGTTTCCCCACCAAGTACTAAGTCATGTTTTGCGAAGGGGTCAAATACTTTTTTTTTTCTCATTAAAATGCAAATCAATTTATAACTTTTTTGAAACGCGTTTTTCTGGATATATGTAAAAAAAGAGATCTGACTTTATATGCACAGAAAATGTCTCCTATAGGAGAGCATGGTGGCTTGTGAGTCATTTCCTTGACAGCTCGAGCCTCCGCTTACTCAGTGTTACTGTTGTTTTCCTCTCCAAAAATAGTATCCAAAATTAGGTCTAAATTTTTTTTTCTTTTTACTTGGTTTAACCACTTAAGCCCCGGAAGATTTTACCCCCTTCCTGACCAGGGGTTATTTTGTGATTCGGCACTGTGTGACTTTAACGGACAATTGCTGCGGTCGTGCGATGCTATACCTAAACGAATTTGACGTCCATTTTTTCCCACAAACAGAGCTTTCTTTTGGTGGTATTTGATCACCTGTGCGATTTTTAGATCATGCGCTACAATCAAAAAAAGAGCGACAATTTTGCAAAAATAACAATATTTTTCAAATTTTTTTATATGAAATTCCCCGAAAAAAAATGTAAAAATCAAAATTTTTTAAAATTTTTTGCCAATTTGTTTTCTGTTACATATGTTTGGTAAAAAAAATCACAATAAGCGTATTTTGATTGGTTTCCGCAAAAGTTATTGCCTTTACGAACTAAGGGAAAGATTTTTGTCATTTTTGTTTTTTTTTTAACGAGTAATGGCGGCGATCTGCAATTTTTTTTTTTTTTGCGGGACTGCGACATTTCGGCGGACAGATCGGACCCTTGACTGACATTTTTGACACTTTTGGGGGTACCAGTGACATTACTACAGTAATCAGTGCTATACATATGCACTGTTACTGTAAAAATGACACTGGCCGGGAAGGGGTTAACTTTATTGGAGAGGGAGGGGCTAAGTGTGTCCCTAGGGGCGTGATTTTAACTGTGCAGGGATGTGGCTGTGTGTGTAACAACACAGATCAACGGTCCTACATAGCAGGACATCGGGTCCGCCGGTCACACACACGGAGGTGTCCGTGAACGAGCCAAGGCGGGATATATGCATACGCGCTATAAACAAAAAAAGAGCGACAATTTTGCAAGAATAACAATATTTTTCAATTTTTTTTTATATGAAATCCCCCCAAAAAAATGTAAAAATCAAAATTTTTTAACATTTTCGGCCAATTTGTTTTATCCTACCTATGTTTGGTAAAAAAAATCGCAAAAAGCGTATTTTTATTGGTTTGCGCAAAAGTTATCGCGTTTACTAACAAAGGGAAAGATTTTTGTCATTTTTGTTGTTTTTTTTTTAACGCGTAATGGCGGCGATCTGCAATTTTTTTTGCGGTACTGCGACATTGCGGCGGACAGATCGGACCCTTGACTGACATTTTTGACACTTTTGGGGTTACCAGTGACATTTCTACAGTAATCAGTGCTATACATATGCACTGTTACTGTAAAAATACACTGGTAGTGAAGGGGTTAACTTTATTTGGGAGGGAGGGGCTGTGTGTATCCCTAGGGGCGTGCTTTCTACTGTGATTGGCTGTGGCTTCAGCTGTAAGGACACTGATCAACGGATCTACATAGTAGATCTGTGTGATCAGTGTTTTTACACCGAGGAGAATGACAGGTGGCTTGTTTACACAAGCTGCCTGACATTCTCCCTCTCCCTCGACGATCGCCGAGTGACCGGCGGACATCGGGTCCGCTGGTCACACGCGCGGGGGGGTCTGTGACCGCGCGGGAGCGGGCGCGCGCTCGCTCCCCAGACCCTCCCAGGCTAGTGACGTTAATTAACGTCACTCTGCCTGGCAGGGGCTGACCGCCGCAGTAAATCTACTTGCGGCGGTCGGCAAGCGGTTAATCACCACTGGGGTTTTTATTTCTTGCTAAACTAATGAAAATAGACCAACATTTTTGAAAATAAATGATGAGGAGGAACTAACATGCGGCACTGATAGGCGGCAATGATAGGCTCTGATAGGTGACACTGATGAGCACTGATAGGTGGCACTGATGGGCACTGACAGGCATCACTGATGCTTCCCATGAGGGCACTGGACAGGGAGGAGGGGCCAGGAGCGCTGGTGGAGGACTCAAGAGGAGGAGGTTTGCGGCTGCCCTATGCAATTCCTTTGCACAGAGCAGGTAAGTATAGAGATTTATTTATTTTTTTTTGTTTTTTGTAATTTTACCTTTACAATCAGTTTAATGCATTCAGGCAAAAAAGATAAACCGTATATATGGAAAACCTCATTGCCAAGTACTATGCGCGATATCAGGGTTGATTTACTAAAGGCAAATAGACTGTGCACTCTGCATGTGCAGTTGCTCCAGAGTTTAGTAAATGAGGTGAAGCTTCCATCCTGCACTAAGCTCTGGAGCCGCTGTACTTGCAGAGTGCACAGTCTATTTGCCTTTAGTAAATGAGCCCCAGTGTGTTCCCTGAATATTTCAAGAAAATATATATATAAGCAGGCTTTTTTCTCAGAGAATTGGTGCAGGAACTCCCCCCTTTTGAGTCACCCCTTCCCTTGTCTCCGCCACCCTACCCACCTCTAAGCGCTGTCCCTTAATTTCACTCCCCCCCTACCCGCCTCCCAGTACCGCCCCTTTTAGGGAATACAGAACCAAGTATCATCTTGTGATGCTAAATAATTTGCATGGCGTTTGGTAATAATAGCAAGAAAAGCAGTAACATAGATCCTCTGCAGCCAGCAACATTAGACCCCCCCCAGCAACAACAGACCCCCTAGCATTAATAGATCCACCCCACTACAAAAGACCCCACCCCAGCAATAATAGATCCCCCACACAACAATAGACCCCCCACGCAGCAACAATGGACCACCCACAACAAAACACCACACCCAGCAACAAAAGATCCACCCCAGCGACATTAGACCCCCCCCCCAGCATCAATAACAGATCACCCAGCAGCCAGCCTCAATAGACTCTCCAGCAGCAATAGACCTGCCAGCAACATAAGACCCCTACAAGCATCAATAGACCCTCACACAAAAACAGATCCTCACCAGTGACAATAAACCCCCCAGCAGCCAGCGTCATCAATAGACCCTCTAGCACACCCCACACCCCTTTCTATTTTACATACATTCAGTGCTGGAGGTGCCGGAAATGCGTTTCCCCGCGTTCTTGTTGAAAAAAAGCCCTGTGTATTCGTTGTGTAAAGTTTTAGCAATGCCGAATGTAGTCCTTCCTTTTTAATATTCATATTTTATTGCACATTTATCTGCACAGGGATTGCAACTCTCATCCTCAAAATGCAGAAAACAACTCTTCGTCAGTCAAAGGCCAGAATGGGGCCAGCGATATCACTGTGATGGGTAAGTGAGGGGGGTAAAAATGCAAACTAGTGCGGGCCATACACTCTGCAATGCAACGCAACTGTACAGACCACAAAGCTGAGGTATAATATATACCGTACACATATTTTTGAAGGTGAAAAATGTGCATTTATTATTATTATTTTTTTTCTTCTGGAGCTTGCAGAGCTTTGGTCCCGTGATCAGCAGATTGCGGGTGCAATGTCAGGCTCCTGTAGAGTCTCAGTATAGCTGTCTGCCCCTTATCTCCTGTACAGGCAGGCAGCTACTTGAGAGCAGAAAGATCAATGAACTACGAGAGTCCTCACCAGCGCCCTCGCAGTTCATTGAGAACTACAAGCAGTCTGCTGCCGTGACAGACAGTAGTTGTAGTGCATTCGTTCACAGATTTTGCTTTACACTTTTTTTTGTTTTTATCACTTTTTCTTCCTTTTGTGACAGCAATAGGCATGTGACGGGTACCCTTTATGGAGGGATCTGGCATCTATAAGACCCCAGATCCCTCCTCTGCCCCTAAAAGCCATTTTTTGATTTTTAAAAATGGTGTCATTTACATCCAGGGAAACTGGAAGCGAAGTAAGGTCATTGCTTTTGGGTTACTGTATCATAGAGCCGAACGATCCAGTCTTTGTTTGGCTCTGTGATCAGCCAGCTGGTTATTCCGGACTCCCGGTGGGATGGGAGATCCTGGAAGAGGAGGGGGGGATGTCACCTCCTGCTGCTTGTAAGAGCAATCCAGCGGCTAGTTAGCCGCTCTGATTGCTTTTACAAGAGACACGATTGTCCGCTCTGAAAAATTAAAGGTACCGGAGTCATCCTGGTATAACTACTTGAAGTCCACTGACGTTACAGGTACATGATTAGTAGGCAAGTGGATATGGGTGTAACATGTAACACGTTACCGAAGGTGAACTTTTCCTTTAAGGTACGGGTGTCAAACACAAGGCCCGCGGGCCGAATGTGGCCCTCCAGACCATTTCATGTGGCCCTCGCACCTCTCCTGCAGCTACCCCCTCATCTCTGTCCCTACCTTGTCTCAGCAGTCGGCAGCAGAGAGGACGACAGAACTCCTTATACAGATTCTATACCTCCCTGTTCAGCTGCAGCACCACCTCATCTCTGCCTTGCCTGGTCTCAGCAAACTCCAGCCCCTCCTCTGAACCTCCTCCAGACCCTGCACTTTCTGCTTCCCAGCTCCATCCCCAGCTTCTTCCAGGAAGAAGCACAAGGTAAAGAGGGTGCACTGTGATGTAAGGGAAGGTGGGGGACTTTTCACATCTGATAATGGGGGGCTCTTTACATCTGATGTAAGGGGGAGTGGGGTGCTCTGGACATCTAGTCTTCCAGATACAGCCGGCCCTTTGAGGGCAACTATAATGCTGATGTGGCCCTCAATGAAATTGGGTTTGACACCCCTGCTTTAAGGAGTTGTGAAGTCAGAAGGTTTTTTTTATCTTTATGCATTAGGATAAAAAGCCTTCTGCGTGCAGCAGCCCCCCTAATACTTTCCTAAGCCCATCTCTATCCAGCGATGTCCACAAGACCGTCCTGATTGGCTGAGACACAGCAGCGGTGCCGTTGGCTCCCACTGCTGTCAATATCAGCTAATCAAGAGAGAGAAGGGGCGGGCTGAATGGCAGCTCCGTGTCTGAATGGAGCTCAGCTCAGGTGCCCCCATAGAAAGCTGCTTACTGTGGGGGCACTCGACAGGAGGAAGGGGCCAGGAGCAGCGAAGAGGAACCCGAGAAGAGGAGAATTCAGGCTGCTCTGTGCAAAACAAACTGCACAGAGGAGGTAAGAATAACATGTTTGTTATTAGAAAAAAAAAAAACTTTGCAATCACTTTAAGGCCTCTTGCACACTGCAGCTTGAAAAAACTCAGTACAGCTTTTTTTTTTTTACTAAGCTAAAACACAGCCCATTAATTGTACTGTGCCTATGCACACAGGTGCGTAAACAAGCGCCGTGCATTTTTCATACGCACGAGTGCGCACAAATGTGCGCAAATGGCCATTTACATAATGCACAAAACAAGAACATGAGAATACGTTTCCGCACATTTGCGCAAAAATGCGCACATGGGCGCAGAATTTTGCGAACGCATATGCACGAAAATATGTGCAAATACAAAAAAAAAAAAAAAAAAAGCAGATGAAAAAGTAGATGCTCAAACAAGAGTGTCAGTATTTCAGGGGATGACTGAGAGTGTTGGGTGACATAAAATCTGTGCTGCCCCCAGGAAGAACTGACAGGAAGAACTTGGATTTTTCTACACATGAGGAGTGTTTTTGGCGAATGGCAGGGGGGGATAATCGTTTAACCACTTAAAGCGGAGTTCCACCCAAAAGTGGAACTTCCGCTTTAGGGAGTCCTGACCCCCCGACATGCCACATTTGGCATGTCATTTTTTGGGGGGGGGAGCGGGTACCTAGTTTTGACAGGTACCCGCTCCCACTTCCGCTCGGAGCGCCGCGGCGCCCTGAGCGGAAGTTCTCCTCTCCCCCTCCCTCCCTGCAATCTTCTGGGACACGTCAGAGGTCCCAGAAGATTGCCGGCCAATCACGGCGCGCAGCGCGACTCGCGCATGCGCAGTGGGTACCCGGCTGTGAAGCCGCAAACTGTAACAGCCGGGTGCCCACAGCAGTGATGCCGGCGCCGAGGGAGAGGATCGAGGCTTCCGGCGCCCGCATCGCTGGACCGTTGGACAGGTGAGTAAATGGCTGGAACTCCGCTTTAAGCCCCGGAGGATTTGGCTGCTAAACGACCAGGGGGTATTTTGCGATTCGGCACTGCGTGACTTTAACGGACAATTGCGCGTTCGTGCGACGCTGTACCTAAACGAATTTGGCGTCCTTTTTTTCCCACAAACAGAGCTTTCTTTTGGCGGTATTTGATCACCTGTGCGATTTTTTGATCACGCGCTATAAACAAAAAAAGAGCGTAAATTTTGCAAAAATAGCAATATTTTTCCCTTTTTTTTATATGAAATTCCCCCCCAAAAAAATGTAAAAATCTAAATTTTTTAACATTTTCGGCCAATTTGTTTTATGCTACCTATGTTTGGTAAAAAAAATCGCAAAAAGCGTATTTTGATTGGTTTGCGCAAAAGTTATTGCGTTTACTAACAAAGGGAAAGATTTTTGTCATTTTTGTTGTTTTTTTTTTTTAACGCGTAATGGCGGCGATCTGCGATTTTTTTTGTGGTACTGCGACATTGCGGCGGACAGATCGGACCCTTGACTGACATTTTTGACACTTTTGGGGTTACCAGTGACATTTCTACAGTAATCAGTGCTGTATATATGCACTGTTACTGTAAAAATACACTGGTAGTGAAGGGGTTAACTTTATTTGAGAGGGAGGGGCTGTGTGTGTCCCTAGGGGCGTGATTCTTACTGTGATTGGCTGTGGCTTCAACTGTATGCAGAGTGATCAACGGATCTACATAGTAGATCCATATGATCATCTCTCATACAGAGGGGAGAATGACAGGCAGCTTGTTTACACAAGCTGCCTGACTTTCTCCCTCTCCCCCGCCGATCGCAGAGTGGCCGGCGGACATCGGGTCCGCCGGTCACACGCGCGGGGGGGTCCGTGACCACGCGGGAGCGGGAGCGCGCCTCCGGCGGCACGCGCTCGCTCCCTAGACCCTCACAAGCTAGTGACGTAGCCCTATAGTCGTGCGGCGGTCGGCAAGTGGTTAAAAAAAAAAAAAAAAAAAAAGCCCCGACCCTGTAATAATAAATATATATGCTCACACTGAAAAAGTTTCATTTTTAGCCATCAGTTTGTAGATTAAAAAATCTGTTTGACTGCTCCTGCTTTATGTTGTATTGGAGGCACTGTTTAGAAGAAAGTCAGCGTTCCATACAATTTTGGCCCTGTAGCTGGAAATGAATGTTGTCTCCATTACCCTCCTGCTTATGGATGCCAAGTAGCCATCACATGCAGTTCATTTCCAGCCAGCTGTGACCCCCGTCTGCAGTTAGAAACCTGTCCTGAGTCTCGGGGGGTCATTCATAGGTTAACAATACACATGGGCATTGCTGCAGCTCCCGAAGAAAGTGCATAACCTGATATGTATGTTTTCCATCCTCAGCATTAAAATGGAACTCTAGCCAAACTGCACATTATACAACCAGTGGGTTCATCGACCGAAAATGTGCGGATTCCCCCATCCACCTTAAATCACTCCTGCAATGCAATTGTGTTCTGCCAGCGGGCAGCCTTCCCCACCGGTAAAATACAATGATCAGCCCGGTGCCAGCTATAGCTGGCGGCACTGATCGGGTGAAAAAAATCAGACAGGCTGGTTGTGTAGAAATCGATCGCGAGATTCTACTTCTGCGCAACCAGCCTGACCATTGATGGTTTTAAATTTGGTCAGTCCTTACTGAACTGGCTGAATTTTCTATCCACCTATAGCTGGCTTAACCACTTCTGGACCGGAAGGAATTGCCCCCTTAATGACCAGGGCATTTTTTGCGTTTCAGCACTGCGTTACTTTAACGGGCAATTGCGTGGCCGTGCGACGCTGTACCTAAATAAAATTGGTGGTATTTGATCACCTGTGCGATTTTTTTATTTTTTGCGCTATAAACAAAATAAAAAAAACAATATTTCTTACATTCTGCTATATAACATCCCCCCCCCCCCCAAAAAATGTAAAAATCAAAATTTTTTAACATTTTAGGCCAATTTGTTTTCTGCTACATATTTTTGGTTAAAAAAAAATCGCAATAAGCGTATTTTGATTGGTTTGCGCAAAAGTTATTGCGTTTACAAACTAGGGGAAAGATTTATTTTTATTAGTCATTTTTATTTATTTATTTTTTTACTAGTTTATTGCGGCGAGCTGCGATTTTTAGCGGGACTGCGACATTGCGGCGGACATATCGGACCCCTGACTGACACTTTTGGGGGGACCAGTGACATTACTACAGTAATCAGTGCTAAAAATATGCACTGTTACTGTAAAAATGACACTGGCAGGGAAGGGGTTAACACCAGGGGTGATCAAAGGGTTAAATGTGTCCCTAGGGGGTGCATTCTAACTGTGTGGTGGATAGGCTTATGGAATGATCATAGAGACCTGTGTTCCTATATAGAAGGATCACAGGCGCTCTGATCATTCGAGAGAGAAGAACGGTCAGTTGTGTTTACAACAGCTGAGCGTCCTTCTCTCTCAGCGGGGAGCGATCGCGGGTGTCAGGTGGCAATCGGAGCCGCCTGCCCCGTGCATCGGGGGGCGGGTGAGTGGTTTGCGCAGGAGGGGCCGCAATAAATCTGCGGCGGGCAGTCCTTAAGTGGTTAAAGTGTTACTAATCCCAGAAGCCTGCAGTCACTATATCTGCTCTCCCGCAGTACACAGAACAGGGAAATGCAATTTTTTTTATAAACATAAACTGCTAAATACCTTTTCTTATCAGCAGTATATAGCTGTCTTGTGACTTCTATCAGTGCCTAGTTAAAGCTTGTAGGAGGAGTTTTCATATTGCAGGATCCCTGACCCTCCGTCTGGACAGTGCTGATTGGCCCTGTGCTGATCACATGCACTCTCCCAAAAACAGTCTTTTTACACAATGCAAAGGATTAACCCCTTGGGTTCCACAGTGAATATAACAAGCATGCTTTACTGCAGGGGTCTTCAAACTATGGCCCTCCAGTTGTTCAGGAACTACAATGCCCATCATGCCTAGTCATGTCTGTGAATGTCAGAGTTTTACAATGCCTCATGGGATGTGTAGTTCTGCAACAGCCCGAGGGTCGTAGTTTGAGGATCCTTACTTAACTGCATATACAGACAGATTTTATTGTTGTGGGTTTAGGAACACTTCAAGTATACCATTGAGCTATATACAGCGGGTATAGAAAAGAATCATGCCCTTTTTAAAATAATCACATTTTGTTGCTTTGAAGCCTGAAATGAAGACAGACACAGTTTTTTGTTTTATCTAGCTGTATTTACTTATTACTTGTGCAACTTTTAAATCCAATTCTCAATCACATTCTCAATAGCAAAAAAAGACATTAGACTTTCAACTCTCATCAGCTGTGGCCAATTTGATTAGCTCAGCATGAAAAGAGCTTTCCTGGAGCATTTCAGTCCCGGTAGTGCAACTGAAGCAAACAATCAACTATGGGTGGCAAGGCGCTGTCACCAGGATCTCCGGGATAAAGTTTTGGACAGGCACAAGTCAGGGGATGAATACAAAACCATTTTAAAGGTTTTATCAATGCCTTGAAGCAGAGTGAAGTCTATTATTAAGAAGTGGAAGGTATTTGGTAGAACACAGAACCTCCCTTGATCAGGACGTCACTCCAAACTGGATGAAAGAGCCAGGAGGAAACTGGTCAGAGGCGACCATGAGGTCTCCAGCAAATGACAACAATATCACAAATTCTCCACAAATGGGGCTTGTATAGGGAGGGGTACAAGAAAAAAAGCCCTCCTCAAGAAAGGCCACATGCAGTCACCACTGAACTTTGCCAAAACGCACCTTAAAGATTCTGAGGCCGCATGAAAAAAGGTGTTATGGTCAGATGAGACTAAAATTTAATAATTTGGCCTTGACACCAAAGGATATGTCTGGCAGAAATCCATCCAAATAACACCATTCCTACAGTAAAGCATGGAGGTGATAATATCCTGTAATGTGGGGCGGTAGTGTCCTGTTATGGGGGTGGTAATATCCTGTAATGTGGGGTGGTAGTATTCTGTTATGGGGGTGGTAGAATCCTGTTATGGGGGTGTTTTTTCTGCAGCAGGAACTGGAGCACTTGTCAGGATAGAAGGAATAATGGGTGGGGCAAAATACCATCAAATTCATAAGGAGAATCTGCTGCCAGAAAGTTGTCAATGGAAAGAAAGTTTACCTTCCAACATGTCAATGACCCAAAGCACAACTCCTCCAACCCCTGTGTGCTCATTGGTGGACATTCCCCACCTTCTCCAACCACTGTGTGCTCATTGTTGCTAAGGTGGGGAATTTCCACCAATGAGCACACGGGTGGGAGGAGAAGGCGGGGAATGTCCACCAATGGGCACACAGAGGTTGTAGGAGAAGGCTGTTAATGTCCACCAATGGGCACACAGAGGTTGTAGGAGAAGGCCGTTAATGTCCACCAATGAGCACACAGGGGTTGGAGGAGAAGGCGGGGAATGTCCACCAATGAGCACACAGGTGTTGGAGGAGAAGGCGGGGAATGTCCACCAATGAGCACACAGGGGTTGGAGGAGAAGGCGGGGAATGTCCACCAATGGGCACACAGAGGTTGTAGGAGAAGGCTGGGAATGTCCACCAATGGGCACACAGAGGTTGTAGGAGAAGGCCGTTAATGTCCACCAATGAGCACACAGGGGTTGGAGGAGAAGGCGGGGAATGTCGACCAATGAGCACACAGGGGTTGGAGGAGAAGGCAGGGATTGTCCACCAATGGGCACACAGAGGTTGTAGGAGGAGGCCGTTAATGTCCACCAATGAGCACACGGGTTGGAGGAGAAGGCGGGGAATATCCACCAATGAGCACACAGAGGTTGGAGGAGAAGGCAGTGAATGTCCTTGCATGGCCTAGTCAGAGCCAAGACTAAAACCCTATTGAAAGTCTGTGAAATTACTTGAAGACTGCATCCATTAACAATCACCATCAAATTTAACTGAACTTGAGCACTTCTGTAAAGAAGAGCGGGCAAACATTGCAAAGTCTAGATGTGCAAAGTTAGTAGAGACAAATCCCAACAGAATAAATGCTGGAATTAAAGCAAAAGGTGGTTCAACAAAATACAGACATAAATGTATTTCATTGTGACACTCATCATCTGTTTTGTATACAAAAACCAAAACTAGAGCGAAAGTTGTATTGGCCAGACAAGGAGTCTTAGATAACATTATAATCTTTATGTACATAAACTTTAAAAAAAAGAAGACTTCATAAAAGCATTTGTTTGTGATGCTTAATTAGTTAACTGTACATGAATCCTCATGTATCAACGCGTTTTGCCGAAGTTAAGCTTCATCAGGACGCATGAGTGTAAAGCAGTAATCCTCTAAGAAAAAATTACAGTACTTAGGATTTCAAAAATTCATAAATGTACATTATATTACAATACCATCATGTAACTTGCTGTGTGGGACATAGCTCAGCATTGCATACAGCACATACGCCCCCCCCCCCCCGGGTGGGCACCGGAGCAAACACCTGTACTGATTACTGCACTACACTCACATTGACACATGAGGATTTCTCTTTGATTGGATTTATCAAGCAAGAGCAATACTATTGTTTCATGTACAGTTAATTGACCTCTTGCCGACCACCTGCCACAGATATACTGCTGCAAGGTGACTCGGCTATGCGAAATGCCGTACCCTTATGTCGCTCCTCGGGAGCGATTGTGGGGGCTCGCAGTCGCCAATTCGTGAAAGGGGAAGCTCTTCTTTAAAGTTTATATTTTGAAATCACTGTTGCAAAAAGTATTTTAGACATACAAAAATATATATTAAAAAATCAAGTATTGCTTACTCAGAGATTCTTCTTACACCAAATGTCTTTATAATTGTTTATTTTTTGTTATAATTGCAGTGAATGGGGATCATTCGCACACACCCACAGCCATTGATGTAGTCTCTTCGGGTGGCACCTTATCCACCAGTGTAACCAGCACTATGCCGTCTCCAGGGCCGGACTTGCCTCCCGGGGCAAATGTGGAATCGTCCGGAGCGGACTCATTGCGATCAACTGCAGCCACTCCATCTTCAGACGGCTTGCCAACAGGGTAAGACTTGCAGGAGGTTCATTAACCCCTTCCCGCCCATCCTGGCATCCCTTAAAAAGGTTCTGAATGCCTTGGGGGCAGAAAGGATTGGCGATCATGTGACCTTAGTGGTCACCAATGGTCACATGGTTGGGAGCCGGTCCTACCGGCTATTGATTGTTAGTGGAGAGCCAGAGCTGTGTTTGACATCTCGGTCTCTGTGCTGGGAGCGTGCAGTGAGTGTGCTGTCAGCATGGAAACATTGGCCACCTAATGATGCATATGTGCATCATGTGGCCATCAAAGCCCACCTTTACCCAATTGACCTCGGAAAGGTTTACTCCCCTTCATGACCAGGTCATTTTTTGCGATTCAGCACTGCGTTACTTTAACTGAGAGTTGCACGGTGGTGCGACACTGTACCCAATTAAAATGTATGTCCTTTAATTCCCACAAATGTTACTTTCTTTTGGTGGTATTTGATCACCTGTGCGATTTTTTTTTTTTTTTTTTTTTGCTCTATCAAAAAAAAAAAACAATTTTGAAAAAAAAATTTTTTACTTTTTATTATAAAACATATAAAAAAAAATGTAAAAAATGTAATTTCTTCATCAATTTAGGCCAATATTTATTCTGCTACATATTTGTGGTAAAACAAATTCCAATAATCATATATTGATTGGTTTGTGCAAAAGTTATAGCTTTTACAAATAATAGGATAGAGATATATATATATATATATATATATATATATATACATACAATATCTCACGAAAGTGAGTACATCCCTCACATTTTTGTAAATATTTCAATTCTATCTTTTCATGTGACAACACTGAAGAAATGACACTTTGCTACAATGTAAAGTAGTGAGTGTACAGCTTGTATAACAGTGTAAATTTACTGTCCTCTCAAAATAACTCAACACACAGCCATTAATGTCTAAACCGCTGGCAACAAATGCGAGTACACCCCAAAGTGACAATGTCCAGATTGGGCCCAATTAGCCATTTTCCCTCCCCGGTGTCATGTGACTCGTTAGTGTTACAAGGTCTCAGGTGTGAATGGGGACCAGGTGTGTTAAATTTGGTGTTATCGCTCTCTCATACTGGTCACTAGAAGTTCAACATGGCACCTCATGGCAAAGAACTCTCTAAGGATATGAAAAAAAGAATTGTTGCTCTACATAAAGATGGCCTAAGCTATAAGAAGATTGCCAAGACCCTGAAACTGAGCTGCAGCACTGTGGCCAAGACCATACAGCGGTTTAACAGGACAGGTTCCACTCAGAACAGGCCTCGCCATGGTCAATCAAAGAAGTTGAGTGCACGTGCTCAATGTCATACCCAGAGATTGTCTTTGGGAAATAGACGTATGAGTGCTGCCAGCATTGATGCAGAGGTTGAAGGGGTGGGGGGTCAGCCTGTCAGTGCTCAGACCATACGCCGCACACTGCATCAAATTGGCCTGCATGGCTGTCGTCCCAGAAGGAAGTCTCTTCTAAAGATGATGCACAGGAAAGCCCGCCAACAGTTTGTTGAAGACAAGCAGACTAAGGACATGGATTACTGGAACCATCTCCTGTGGTCTGATGAGACCAAGATAAACTTATTTGGTTCAGATGGTGTGAAGCGTGTGTGGCGGCAACCAGGTGAGGAGTACAAAGACAAGTGTGTCTTGCCTACAGTCAAGCATGGTGGTGGGAGTGTCATGGTCTGGGGCTTCATGAGTGCTGCCGGCACTGGGGAGCTACAGTTCATTGAGGGAACCATGAATGCCAACATGTACTGTGACATACTGAAGCAGAGCATGATCCCCTCCCTTCGGAGACTGGGCCGCTGGCAAGAATTCCAACATAACGACCCCAAACACACCTCCAAGATGACCACTGCCTTGCTAAAGAAGCTGAGGGTAAAGGTGATGGACTGGCCAAGCATGTCTCCAGACCTAAACCCTATTGCGTTTCTGTGGGGCATCCTCAAACAGAAGGTGGAGGAGCGCAAGGTCTCTAACATCCACCAGCTCTGTGATGTCCTCATGGAGGAGTGGAAGAGGATTCTAGTGACAACCTGTGAAGCTCTGGTGAACTCCATGCCCAAGAGGGTTAAGGCAGTGCTAGAAAATAATCGTGGCCACACAAAATATTGACACTTTAGGCCCAATAATAAAATGTTTACTTAGGGGTGTACTCACTTTTGTTGCCAGCAGTTTAGACATTAATGGCTGTGTGTTGAGTTATTTTGAGGGGACAGCAAATTTACACTGTTATACACTGTTTACACTGTATCATTTTGTGAGATACGATATATATTTTTACTAGTAATATTGCAGCGGACAAGTCGGATGCCTAACTGCCACTTTTTGGGGACCAGTGACACTAATACAGTTATCAATGCTAAAAAAATACTACTGTACTAATGACACTGGCTTGGAAGGGGTTAACATTGGGGGAGATCAAAGGGTTAACTGTGTGCCTAGGTTGTGCTAACTCACTGTGGGGGAGATACTTTGACTAAGGGAAGGTAAAGATCCTTGTTCCTGCTTAGCAGAAACACAGGAACAAGGCCTTCCCCGCTGACAGAACGACAATCTGCCTTGTTTACGTAGGCAGACTACTGTTCTGCCTGTGTCCTCGGTCTGTGTCCTGTGTAATCAGCGGGTGCTGGCAGACATCAAACCACGGTACCCACAGCTGGGCCGACGGCACGCCCGCCACAGACCCGGAAGTGGCAGATCACGTACTAGGTAAGAGATCTGGCACAGAGCGACCGCCCTGGCGCACTTAATATACACTGGGTGGTCTGCATGTGGTTAATATGAAGACTATAAGAAGAGCTGAAACACACAAAGGTGAGTGGGGAGACCAAAACTCCCATGTGGGCAGGAATGGATCTGGGAATTATGGCGGGGAGGAATCGCCATTTGAGCATCCAAGACATAATAAAAACCTTGGAGCTTGGTGGTGGCTTATGTATAGTTGGCAGTTGTAAATGAATATAGAAACGGCCATATTTGATTATTGCTCCACTTCCTGCTTTGTAGTGCTGCACATGAATTGTGCTTTACTATTCCTTTTCATCAGTGCAAACCCATAACTTACTCATGATATGTCTTTGGAAACCTCACAGTAGGTATGCACTGATACCAGTTTTTAAGACTGCATATGAGTACCGATACTTTTTCTCGCCGATACCAATTACCGATACCTATTATTAGTGTCCTGTGAGTTTTTTTAGGCTCGTTCACACCATGCATGCATGAAAACTGATGGAAAAACTGCACGGATTTCACTTGCAGAGACTTCCGTTTCACATCGGTTTTCTTGTGCGTTTCAGTGGATTTCTATAGCCTGTTCACATGTGCGATTTAAGTCCTGTTCAGGTGCGATTTCTAATCTCATACACTACAATTTGCATTGGAATCGTACCTAAACTACTGAATGAAATCGCACTGGACCGGGCGCACGTACACTATATAACCAAAAGTATTGGGACACCTGCCTTTACACGCACATGAACTTTAATGGCATCCCAGTCTTAATCTGTAGGGTTCAATATTGAGTTGGCCCACCCTTTGCAGCTACAACAGCTTCAACTCTTCTGGGTAAGCTGTCCACAAGGTTTAGGAGTGTGTCTATGGAAATGTTTGACCATTCTTCCAGAAGGGCATTTGCTAGGTCAGGCACTGATATTGGATGAGAAGACCAGGCTTGCAGTCTCTAATTTACCCCAAAGGTGTTCTATCAGGTTGAGGTCAGGACTCTGTGCAGGCCAGTCAAGTTCCTCCACCCCAAACTCGTTCATCCACGTCTTTATGGACCTTGTTTTGTGCACTGGTGCGCAGTCATGTTGGAACAGAAAGGGGCCATCCCCAAACTGTTCCCACAAAGTTGGAAGGAGGAAATTGTCCAAAATTTCTTGGTATGCTGACACCATAAGGCTCCATTCACACCTGGGCGTTTTTTTCAGCTCCAAAAACGCAAAAAAAAACCGTTCCAAATGCCCAACAAGTAAAACCCCACTCATTTAAATGGCCCCTGTTCACATCTGAGCATTTTAACGCCTGAAGCAAAACACCTGTAGCTGAAAAAAGTACATGAGCTTCTTTTTGGGCTGATTACCAGCATTTTTGATAGATGTCAATGCCTGCCTCCAAAAACGCCAGAAAATCGTGGTAAAAAATGCACAAAAACGCTACGCTCAAGTGTGAATGCAGCCTAAGAGTTCCCTTCACTGGAACTAAGGAGCCAAGCCCAACCCCTGAAAATGACACTGGTAGGGAAGGAGTTAACATTAGGGGCAGTTAAATTTGTTCCTAGGGAGTGTTTGCTAACTGTGTGGTAGGTGCTTTAAAGCGTTTGTTATCCTAAAAAAAAAAAAATAAAGAAATCAGATCCTGTTGCCTTAAAGCAGTTGCCTTAAAGTGTCCTATTTGTCTGCTATAAGTTGCTGGTCGCCACAATTAGTAGTAGAAAATAAATAAAAATTCCATAAAAATATCCCCTAGTTTGTAGATGCGATAACTCTTGCGCAAACCGATCAATATACACTTATTGGGATTATTTTATTTTTTTTTTTTTTAACCAAAAACGTAGCAGAAGACATATTGACCTCAAAATTTAGGAAGAAATTCGATTTTTTTTTCCTACATTTTTTTTTATTGGACATGTTTTATAGCAGAAAGTAAAAATATGTTTTTTTTTCGAAATTGTCGCTTTTTTTGTTTATAGCGCAAAATCTAAAAACCGCAGAGGTGATCAAATACCACCAAAAGAAAACTCTATTTGTGGGAAAAAAATGTCTGTGCAATTATCAGTTAAAGCGGAGTTCCACCCTCAAAATGAACTTTTCACCTTCCGCTTGCTTTAATTTACCCTGAAAAAAATTGGATAATTAAAATTTTTTTTTTGATTCACTTACCTTGTTTTTAAAGAAAATATTCTTACCTTCCTTCCTCTTCCTCCCTCTGCGGCCGCGCAGCCCGCGCCGTCACTTCCTCCTTGCATTGACTCCTGGGAGATGAGCGTCCTCAATCCCAGGAGTCAATGCGCCTGCATCTGTTTCACTTGTCACTTCCGGTGCAGGCGCGTCATTACCTGCTGAACAGCTTCTGGGCATACCCAGAAGCTGTGCAGGGATGACGCGCCAGCACCAGAAGTGACGAGCAGGGCCGGTGCAGACGCATTGACTCCTGGGATTGAGGACGCTCATCTCCCAGGAGTCAATGCAAGGAGGAAGTGACAAGCGGGGCTAGTGCAGGGCATTCTGGGACTTCAACGTCACCGAAGAGGACGCGCCGGCTTCAGCTGCCCACACCTGAGATGGCAGCGCTGGACAAGACATTTTCAAGGTAAGTATTTCTTCTTACAGTTAAGTGAACAAGGGGACAGTTCAGAGGCTATCGTTACTTAAAGTGGAGTTCCGGCCTCAAAATCGACAAAATAGATTTTGGGCCATCCGCTTGCTAAGTGTCACCTGAAAAACAAATGGATAATTACGATTTTTTTTTTGTTTACTTACCTTGTTATTGAAGAAAATATACTCACCTTTCTTCCTCTTCCTCCCTCTGCGCCGTCACTTCCTCCTTACATTCATTCCTGGGAGCTGAACGTCATCGCTCCCAGGAATCAATGCGCCTGCACCGGCCCTGCTCATCAGTTCCGGTGCGGGTGCGTCATTCCCTACTAAACAGCTTCTGGGCATGCCCAGAAGCTGTGCAGGAATGACGCGCCCGCACCGGAAGTGACGAGCGGGGCCGGTGCAGGGCATTCTGGGAGAAGAGGAGGCAGAAGAGGACGCGCTGGCTTCAGCTGCCCACATCCACGATGGCAGCGCTGGAGAAGAAATTTTCAAGGTAAGTATTTCTTCTAAAAGGTAAGTGAAACCCGGGACAGTTCAGAGGCTATCCATTGTGGAATGTACTAGCCCTGACTGTCCCGGGGGTATTTTTATCTAAATTTTACCCCCGTGGCCAGAACTCCGCTTTAAATGCACTAGCCCTGACTGCTCCCGGGGTATTTTTATCTAAATTTCACCTTTGAGGTCGGAACTCCGCTTTAAATGCTCTAGCCCTGACTGCCCCAGGGGTATTTTTATCTAAATTTCACCTCCGAGGTCGGAACTCCGCTTTAAATGCACTAGCCCTGACTGCCTCAGGGGTATTTTTATCTAAATTTCACCTCCGAGGTCGGAACTCCGCTTTAAATGCACTAGCCCTGACTGCCCCAGGGGTATTTTTATCTAAATTTCACCTCCGAGGTCGGAACTCTGCTTTAAATGCACTAGCCCTGACTGTCCCGGGGGTATTTTTATCTAAATTTTACCCCCGTGGCCAGAACTCCGCTTTAAATGCACTAGCCCTGACTGCTCCCGGGGTATTTTTATCTAAATTTCACCTTTGAGGTCGGAACTCCGCTTTAAATGCTGTAGCCCTGACTGCCCCTGGGGTATTTTTATCTAAATTTCACCTCCGAGGTCGGAACTCCGCTTTAAATGCACTAGCCCTGACTGCCTCAGGGGTATTTTTATCTAAATTTCACCTCCGAGGTCGGAACTCCGCTTTAAATGCACTAGCCCTGACTGCCCCAGGGGTATTTTTATCTAAATTTCACCTCCGAGGTCGGAACTCTGCTTTAAATGCACTAGCCCTGACTGCCCCAGGGGTATTTTTATCTAAATTTCACCTCCGAGGTTGGAACTCCGCTTTAAGTGCACTAGCCCTGACTGCCCCAGGGGTATTTTTATCTAAAATAAATTTTTGAGGCCGGAACTCCGCTTTAAGGTAATGCAGTGCCCTATTGCAAAAAATGGCCTGGTCATAAAGAAACCTTCCAGAGTTGAAGTGCTTAAACACATTTTTTTAAATATTCTGTACATATACATCTGAGCTTTCAGCTCTTTCACTGGTTTTGTCCTTTACCTTCAACATCTGGAGTCCTTTGCAGCTAAATAGTTGCATTATGATGATGCCCCGGGCGCCTTGCCCTGGTGTGTGGCGCTTTGTGTGTTTGTTTGTGTGCGAGGGGGCGTTAACCGTCCCGCGTTGTCTTTTGTACAAAGAAGGGTTAACAGGAGGCCCAGGAGTGCTTGTTTGTTTGGTGGGTGAGGTCAGAGGCTGGGAGCGATGTCAGTCACAGGTAATTAGGGTTGTGCTTTCACTGCCTCTTTATGTACGGCTCTGTGAGGGGCTCTGTTCTCTACACTGGACATTTCCTGCTCAGAACTCCTGGAAAACTTCTGCCTGAACTGTGAAAACCCCCTTTATGTCAGGGCATTGAGCTGCGGGTCCCGTGTATCCTACATGGGATGTTACAAGGAGATTTGGTTCATGCTCAGTTTCAAAGGCTTGAGGGTGAGCAAATAAACCACTTTGTAAAAGTTGGCTGAAAAGAAACATTTATTTTACTTTTTTACTGTTATTTTAATTTTATTTTTATCATCCATATATTTTTTTTTTTTTTCATGATAGATTTAAAAATAGGATTTTGAAGAGGATTTACTGTATTTATTATGTTTATCATGACACGACTATGGCTCAGCTTACTTGTAGATTCAGGTCTGTGATTCCAAGAGGAAAACAAGCATTTCCTTTTCCGCACGCCATCAACATCAATTGGGCTCTCATCTAATATATCTGATCTACTGTATTTTCTGGCGTATAAGACTACTTTTGAAAAATCCCCCAAAAATGGGGGGTCGTCTTATACGCCGAGTATAATATCTCCAGGGTAACCTAAGTATAAGTATTACCGGTAATCTCTCAAGACGCTGGCTGTGCGGGAATCCTGTACCGGTATACCGTATGTACCGTAGCTTCGGCTGCATACAGTGTAGCGCGCTGAGCCAATCAGGGAGAGCGATGTATTCTATTATTGAATGCAAAGCCTGCTTGGATTGGTGGAGTAACATCAGCCCGCCTCTCTGACTCTGCCAATTCGAGCAGGCTTTGCATTCAATAATAGCATAGATCGCTCACTGTGATTGGCTCAGCGCGGTATACTGTATGTAGCCGAAGCTACGGTATACTGTATGTAGCCGAAGCTACGGTACATACGGTATACCGGTACAGGATTCCCACACAGCCAGCGTCTTGAGATTACATCTACTGGTAATACTTATACTTGGGGTACCTTGGAGATATTATGAGAGATTACATGTATTACAGTACTTGGGGTACCTTGGAGACCTATGAGTAATCTGATGTTTTTCAATGGTGTTGCCTTGCTTCGGAAGGGGGGGTAGTCTTATACGACGAGTATAGCCCCAAAATCTATGTTTTAACTTGAAAATTAGAGGGGTCGTCTTATACGCCGGAAAATACGGTACATACGATAACAGAGTTCCCTTTAAATAGACTCCTCGGTCCTCGACCAGATTTGCTACTCTTCTCCTCCAAGTCACAGCATAAAAAAAAAACCCAAAAAGACACTTATAGTACTTTATCCTTTTAAAAAACTTTTATTCACCCACTCACAAAGAATACCACTCACGTTTCACTCACATTGCATCTGTTGCAACCACGTGTAAAAGCTACAATGTAAGATGTTGTCAGTAGTCAGTTCCGGCTAACTGTAACAAATTACGGGTTTCGCCATGCGTGATGACGTCAATGGGCTTCAATTCTACGCAGTTCGTCACCGGGGCACGTGACTTTCTCAGGGAGATCCAACACAGTTGCACCTGAAGGGTGTTGGGTGGGAGAGTGCTGACTGAGCTACCGACTGAGTATGTGGCTAGATTAACCGCTTCCATACTGGGCCAATTTGGGCATTCCTCAACCAGACCACACAAAGATAAAGTAAAATAAAGCGATTTATTAATGCAACAATAATAATCGCACAGCAAGAGAGAGGAGCAAAATCAAGAACAGCCGGGGTCAAGTTCGGAAGCAGGTAGTCATCCAAGCCGGGATCTAGTCCAGGAACAGGTAGTCATCCAAGCCAAGGGGGCACTATTCCTCCCACTGACACAAATGACGGGGCATTATTCCCCCCACTAACACCAATGATGGGTCTCTATTCCTTCCACCAACACCAACGATGAGGCACTATTCCTGCCACTGACCCCAAAGATGGGGCACTATTCCTGCCACCGATACCAACGGTGGGGCACTATTCCTGCCACCGACATCAATGATGGGGGCACTATTCCTTCCAATGATGGGGTACTATTCCTTTCACCGACGCCAATGCTGGGGCACTATTCCTGCCACCGACACCAAGGATGGGGCACTATTCCTGCCACCGACACCAATGATGGGGCACTATTTCTACCACTGATGGGGCACTATTCTTGCCACCGACGCCAACGATGGGGCACTATTCCTTCCAATGATGGGGCACTATTCCGGCCACTGACGCCAATGCTGGGGCACTATTCCTGCCACCGACACCAACGATGGGCACTATTCCTACCACTGATGGGTTACTATTCCTTCCACCGACACCAACGAAGGGGCACCAATCCTACCACTGATGGGGCACTATTCCTGCCACCGACACCAACGATGGGGCACTATTCCTTCCAATGATGGGGCACTATTCTTGCCACCGACACCAATGCTGCGGCACTATTTCTGCCACTGACACCAAGGATGGGACACTATTCCTGCCACCGATACCAACGATGGGGCACTATTCCTACCACTGATGGGGCACTATTCCTGCCACTGACACCAAGGACGGGGCACCATTCCTGCCACCGACACCAACAATGGGGCACTATTCCTACCAATGATGAGTCACTAATCCTGCCACCGACGCCAATGATGGGTCACTATTCCTGCTACCAAAACCAACGATGAGGCACTATTCCTGCCACCAATGGGGCACTATTCCTGCCCCCGACGCCAATGATGTAGCACTATTCCTGCCACCGATGCCAATGATGGGACACTATTCCTGCTACCGAAACCAACGATGAGGCACTATTCCTGCCACCAATGGGGCACTATTCCTGCCCCCGAAGCCAATGATGTAGCACTATTCCTGCCACCGATGCCAATGATGGGACACTATTCCTGCCACTGAGGCCAACAATGAGGCACTATTCCCGCCACTGACACCAATGTTGGGGCACTATTCCTCCCACTGACCCCCCCTAATACCAAAGAGGGGACACTGTTTACTTCCAGTGACATGAGGACATTTTCTACTCACTCTTTTATTTTTGTCCCATGGTGGTGCAAAACCTAGAAGGGAAAAAAACCCTAAGTAAACAAAAAACATGCATGTGAAACACACACTATAAAGTGCACTCAAGGGTGTGCTTTTTGTCCGAAAGGGTAGGACCTCGACTTTGATCCCCCGGGGCACAAGGCTCCTGACCGGGACAAAGGGTTTACAATGGTCTGCCTAGCCAGAAGGCCTGGCAGACCCATTCTTCTAGGTCAGCCGAAGCTAACCAACGAATATTTGATCATGGGGTTCTCCCGAAGAGAGGGCAGGGTAGGAAGGAACCTGGAGGCCACACATCCTCCCCATAGACGCCAGGGCAAGCCCGAGGACTCCCTTCATCCAGTGAGAAAAATACGCACAAAAGTAAAAGGTAACTAACATTGGAGAAAAATAAATAGAGAATTAAAAAGTGGTAATTGTGCACTGGCTGGGCCCTGAGGCCTGGTAGACAAAAATTGTCCCTGGACTTAGCCAAAAGGCCCAGCCCTAAAAGACGCAGTGCAAAAGGAAAGCAAATTTGGTGCTATGACATATGTTTTCCTTTTAACACGGTGGGGTCCCACCCCCCAAGTGTTACTAAGAACACCTCTAGGATGACCACTTCCAGGGGGCACGGACACTGCGGACCTTCTGCCTTCCCAGCCAATGGCCAGACTAGGTAGAACGTTAAAATCAGGAGGTAATGGGCTCTTCCAGCTTTCCCGGGGAACTACTCCCGTGCCCCAACTGCCTGTGGGCGCCCTGGTTTCTGTTCCAGCCGGTACTAACCTTCCAAGCCCTCATCACTCTTGCAAAGATTCATAGCCTACACTCCAACCTTGGTCAGGTCAGAATGACAGCACAGAACCTCCACTAGATCACTGATAGGAACAGAGGCTACACTTGATCTTAGCCAAAAGGCCTCCCAGTGGCCACCATCCAGCACACCTAAAGCTTGAAGGACAGTAAATGGGCCATTTGTTTAGAAAGTCTGACCCCTGCACTTCACAGTGGAGCCAACACTGGGAGAGGGAAAAGTAGTACAAGTAGCCAATCCATCATGCTGCATTGGCCATGTGCTAAAGAGAAGCCTGCTGATAGGAGGAGAGTGCAAAGAGATGGGCTCAAAAGTCTACGGTTTCTCCATCACTGTCCATTCATTTGCATTGAAAGGGACAAGACCTGTAAGTGTTACAAACTGCAGCAGAGAAAAATCAGGTTTCCTGCCCTGACACACAGGCTTGTATGCTGTGATAGAGCTGTATAAATCACAGAACTGGATGAACAGCAACACAAATCCTTTGGCAGCTCCAATCTATGTATTCTATCTGTGTATCTGGCTGTTTGCCTGGAGTTCAGCTTTAATCTTTTAGGGGCTGTTGCACCTTTAATCCCCAGCGTCTGAGCTGGACAGCAGTGCTGAGTAGGTAAATAATAACGTGTCAGTCACATAAATGTTTTTGGCCAGAACCCCAAGGACAAGGATGTGTGAGATGAGCCAGGCAGAAGGTAGACGGAGAATGTGGAACACACAGACGGAAAGACGAGGTGGAATGGAAAGGCAAACATTGGCTCCACAACAGCCATTTTTATTGCCTCTCCTCCTTTTTAGCATCTCCTGTCTTCTCTTCTACAAAGTGTGTCTAGAGTCGGGTGTTACGCCTTTACGTCCCCCATTGTACATTCACTGCGGTGTTAGCAAGGTGCAGATTGTGGGTACGATGTGCAAAAGTTTTCTTTTTTTTCTCTCAGTTGGCTGCCGTTTGCTGTTTTGTCTTAGCACAAAGCAAGTCTGTGTGTCCGTCACTGTGGCACTCGGGCAGCGGTTTTCCCCTGCAGTTAAGAGAGGCTCCTTGGCAGATGTATTGCAGCCCTGTGCCCTGACCATAGAGGAACTGGGCAGAATCGCACTACCCACAGGGCACCTCCAACCCAGAGCTCAGATCAATCTTCCCTGCTGGCCTCCATGTTTGTTTTACTTCTGCTATGCTGTCTGTCTGGATATGGTGTAATCATTTACAAAGTTTTTCAAAAAATACTTCAGGATCATTTCACCGTGATAAATGATTTACTTCAACACGTACCTTGTTTTATTTATAGTGTTACTAAACCCAGGACTCTGCATTCACTGTATCTGGTCTCCACAGGAGCCTGCATTCATTATATCTGACCCCCCCAGGACTCTGCATTCATTATATCTGACCCCCCCAGGACTCTGCATTCACTATATCTGGTCTCCCCAGGACTCTGCATTCACTATATCTGATCTCTCCAGGAGCCTGCAGTCACTATATCTGCTCTCCCCAGGACTCTGCATTCAATATATCTGATCCCCCCAGGACTCTGCATTCACTATATCTGGTCTCCCCAGGACTCTGCATTCACTATATCTGATCTCCCCAGGACTCTGCATTCACTATATCTAGTCTCCCCAGGACTCTGCATTCACTATATCTGATCTCCCCAGGACTCTGCATTCATTATATCTGGTCTCCCCAGGACTCTGCATTCACTATATCTGATCTCCCCAGGACTTTGCATTCACTGTATCTAGTCTCCCCAGGACTCTGCATTCACTATATCTGGTCTCCCCAGGACTCTGCATTCATTATATCTGGTCTCCCCAGGAGCCTGCATTCGTTATATCTGGTCTCCCCAGGACTCTGCATTCACTATATCTGGTCTCCCCAGGACCCTGCATTCACTATATCTGGTCTCCCCAGGACCCTGCATTCACTATATCTGGTCTCCCCAGGACCCTGCATTCACTATATCTGGTCTCCCCAGGACTCTGCATTCACTATATCTAGTCTCCCCAGGACTCTGCATTCACTATATCTAGTCTCCCCAGGACTCTGCATTCACTATATCTAGTCTCCCCAGGACTCTGCATTCACTATATCTAGTCTCCCCAGGACTCTGCATTCACTATATCTGGTCTCCCCAGGACTCTGCATTCACTATATCTGGTCTCCCCAGGACTCTGCATTCACTATATCTGATCCCCCCAGGACTCTGCATTCACTATATCTGCTCTCCCCAGGAATCTGAATTCACTATGCAGAGGATGGAAACACATTATATGGTGGGAAACACAGGTATCTGACACTTCAGTAAGTGTTAAATGCCGAAGAGCAGGGCTGCAGCACTGGAACAGAGCAAAGGATGGAGGCTGCAGCAAGGAAATGGAGCAAAGGTTGGAGGCTGCAGCACTAGTGCCGAGCAACGGTTGGAGGCTGCAGCACTGGAGCAGAGCAAAGGTTGGAGGCTGCAGCACTGGAGCAGAGAAAAGGTTGGAGGCTGCAGCACTGGACCAGAGCAAAGGTTGGAAGCTGCAGCAAGGAAACAGAGCAAAGGTTGGAGGCTGCAGCACTGAAACAGAGCAAAGGTTGGAGACCGCAGCACTGGAACAGAGCTAAAGTTAGAGGCTGCAGCACTGGAGCCGAGCAAAGGTTGGAGGCTGCAGCACTGGAGCCGAGCAAAGGTTGGAGGCTGCAGCACTGGAGCAGAGCAAAGTTTGGAGGCTGCAGCACTGGAGCAGAGCAAAGGTTGGAGGCTGCAGCACTGGAACAGAGCAAAGGTTGGAGGCTGCAGCACTGGAGCAGACCAAAGTTTGGAGGCTGCAGCACTGGAACAGAGCAAAGGTTGGAAGCTGCAGTAAGGAAACAGAGCAAAGGTTGGAGGCTGCAGCTCTGGAGCAGAGCAAAGGTTGGAGGCTGCAGCACTGGCGCAGAGCAAAGGTTGGAGGCTTCAGCACTGTACCAGAGCAAAGGTTGGAGGCTGCAGCACTGGACCAGAGCAAAGGTTGGAAGCTTCAGCAAGGAAACAGAGCAAAGGTTGGAGGCTGCAGCACTGAAACAGAGCAAAGGTTCAAGGCTGCAGCACTGGAACAGAGCTAAGGTTAGAGGCTGCAGCACTGGAGCCGAGCAAAGGTTGGAGGCTGCAGCACTGGAGCAGACCAAAGGTTGGAGGCTGCAGCACTGGAGTAGAGCAAAGTTTGAAGGCTGCAGCACTGGAGCAGAGCAAAGGTTGGAGGCTGCAGCATTGGACCAGAGCAAAGGTTGGAAGCTGCAGCAAGGAAACAGATCAAAGGTTGGAGGCTGCAGCACTGAAACAGAGCAAAGGTTGGAGGCTGCAGTACTGGAACAGAGCAAAGGTTGGAGGCTGCAGCACTGGAGAAGACCAAAGGTTGGAGGCTGCAGCACTAGAACAGAGTAAAGTTTAGAGGCTGCAGCACTGGAACAGAGCAAAGGTTGGAAGCTGCAGTAAGGAAACAGAGCAAAGGTTGGAGGCTGCAGCACTGGAGCAGAGCAAAGGTTGGAGGCTGCAGCACTGGCGCAGAGCAAAGGTTGGAGGCTGCAGCACTGGAACAGGTTGTAGATGCGGCCGCTGGAAAGGGGAGTATAAATATTTTCTTCTTTTTTAGAAAAATTGCCATTAGGATTTTTTAGAACCTGCCAGGGTCATTTTATTGTCTGAAAGGGAAGTGGGACGGTCCTAGTAAACAACTGGATACCCGGTAGTCCTTTTCCCTACAGCATTTAATACAATTAAAGGCAGATTAAAGTTCTAATTGCTACCCAGACACGTTTCTATCTTTATTGCAGCCCTGTGCTATGAAATAGGCGTCAGGTTCTACCTGTCACTTACCCATTATTCAAGGAGCTTTTTTGTTAGCTAAACCTATATTCAGTGCTCACCATGATTTAGTCAATATTATGAGGAGTGGGGATTTTTCAGCAATGTCACAATTTGTAGAACTGTAGATTTAGTATCGGCTCAGCCAAGCATCCATAGGAGACAGGCACACCATGTGCGGTAAACTGGTCAGGCTTTGAAGCAGTCGCAGGGCAGACGAAATGCATGCAGGACAGGGGGCATGGCGCGGCTCACATGTCGGTGCCAGTTTTGCTGTGGGGCTGGACAGGACACAGGCACGAGGATGACGGAATTTCCAGTCAAAGCCACAGTGGCAGACACTCACCAGGTTACATTGCGACTTGGCAGCTCTCCTGGCATCTGTTTGCACAAGGATGTTTTATTTTTTCAGCAGCCCTGAGCCCGAGAGAAGATTCTGTACATTAATTAAATTTTGTAATTTATTAGAACATTCCATGCGTTTGAGAGGAAGACGACAAAGCCGATTTATTTTTTACCATTTACTGTACATGTGTGCATCATAACAATCCGCCTAGTTATTCATTAATGGTAGCAGTCTAGCTGCTGCGTAGCTTCATTTCTAAGCTGTCTGCTCATGATAGAGTTTGCAGGCCCAAAATGAACATGTGGTTTAACAATGCAAGGCAAAAGCAACAGGTCCACTTTATAGAACATAATGATTAAAATAAGCAAAAATCAGGGCAACCAATCAATCACCCAGTGAGAAAATACAAATTGTGACCCCTACTGACGAAGTCAACGGATGACGTAACGCGTATAGGGGGGGGCGAAGCCTGCTATCGCATACCAGTTCGCTGTCTGCTTCCTAGTGTATGAATTGCCTGTCATATCCCGCACAGCTGAGTGTGTAGCGGCATTTGTAAGTGCACTTTTTTTTACTTATAATAAAATTGTCACACAGAGAGCATTAGATCTTGTCCGTTCTTTCTTGCATTTCTGTGGGATTCCTGTTGGATACATGTGAGCTGATCCTGATTGTATTTCTGTTGGAGGATTGTGTTATATCCCCTTCTACTGAGATTATCCCTTTAAGGGAACAGCATGTTCTGACCCATTTTACCATATACTGTACATGTGTGCATTTTTATGTTAAATAGGAGTCAGTACACACCTACCATCATTTAAAGCGTCTCTGATTAACCCCAAATAAATTTCAGCTGTTCTAGTAGGTCTTTCCTGACATTTTCTTAGTCGCATCCTACAGTAAAAGCCATGGTCTGCAGAGAGATTCCAAAGCATCAGGGGGATCTCATGGTTAAAAAGTATCAGTGAGGAGAAGGATACAAAGGATTTTCCAAGGCATTAGATATACCATGGAACACAGTGAAAATAGTCATCATCAAGTGGAGAAAATATGGCACAACGGTGACATCACCAAGAACTGGACGTCCCTCCAAAATTGATGAAAAGACAAGAAGGTAGGCTGCCAAGAGGCCTACAGCAACATTACAGGAGCTGCATGAACATCCAGCAAGTTCTGGCTGTGTGGCACATGTGACAACAATCTCCCATATTCGTCTGGGCTATGGGGTAGAGCAGTGTTTCTCAACCTTTTTTCAGTTGCGGCACCCTTTCAAATTCTGTACAATCTCGTGGCACCCCATTCTAAAATGTAAAAAAAACGATGAATAGTTTTACATATAGCAGCAACATTCATACACATGGGCCATCCAACGTTAGAACTGATTTATTCCTCCACTATTGCAAACTGGTACTGACTAGTATTCTAGCGTTTCTTTTCTCCCTTAGTTTCTCTTCTTCTACTTGCTAATGTGACCCCAGTGCTGATGGAGAGGGGAAGACGAGGGGCAAACAAGGATTCTATGCAAGCACCTGTCATTCTTCTTATCAACCTGTGATGTCATTGGTTGCTAGTGGCTTGACCTGCATGGTGCCTAGGATTGTAATGCTGCAATGTAAACTGAAACGAGAGCCTAAGTGTCCATTCACACTACCGCGACTTGTCAGCCTGACAAGTCGCGGGCCATGCAGTGCTACAGGACCCGTTCTAATAGGAGCGACACAAGTCGCTCCGACTTAGTAAAATGGTCCTGTACTACTTCGGGGCGACCTCGGAGCAACATTCATTATATGAAGTCCGTGAAAGTCGCGCCGCACGGGACTTCACAGGTCGCCCCCGAAGTCGGAGCGACCTAGTGTAAACCGGCACTATGTGCTACCACTCCGGTATATGACGTGGAAAAACGGTGGGTTTAAGGGTAATAGGTATAAGTCTGAAGAGACAAGTAATATTAGGACAAAGGTCCTGTACGAAACGGGCAGCCAATTCTGTACTATCACAAGGTACTAACAATAAGGAACGTAGAGGGGTTGAATCGGCGCTAGTTTCATTCAGTGTTCAAAAAGATATATAGAGTTAGAATAGTGGGATTTCAAAACAACGTAGAAGACTCCTAAGGCTGGATATAACATACAATCACAAATAGTAGCGTGCAAAATCACGTAAAATCACAGTGATGATGTGCAAAAACGCATAAAGTGGCAAGTAGTAAAGACTGCAAAAATGCATCAAATGGCAGATGAATGAAATGTGTGTCTAGATAAGACTAAGATGAAGTGTTTCCAGATATGCGACGTGCAAAGTCGCATAAAATGGAAAAAAAGTGCAAATTCACAAAAATAGAAGAGGTGTGTGTCTTGACACAAAGTAATAAATATATGTCCAAAATGTGACAATTCCCACAATCAAAAGATAAATAAACGATGTAAGACCCGGTTCACACTGGGGGGACTTGTCAGGCGACCTGGTCGCCTGACAAGTCGCCGTGGGTCGCCTGCCATAGATTAGCACAGGACCCGTTCTAATAGGAGCGACACAAGTCGCTCCGACTTAGAAAAAGGGTCCTGTACTACTTTGGGGCGACCTGGAGTGACCTGCATTGACTTCAATGATATGAAGTCTGTGCATGCCGCTCCGAGGTCACGGTGCGCGCTGTGCACCGCGACCTCACAGGTCGCCCCGGCAAGTCTGGTCGCTGCTATGTGAACCGGCTCTAAAGATTGTCTGTCTAAGATACAAAAAAATATATATGTGTTTTACTACTAATGGGATAATGTGCAAGACATGATGATAAGTAAAATAGGCAATAAGTAGCAATAACGCACAAATAATAAGTGCTCAAAAAAACATCATTGGCATAACATCGGAAATAACCATATATCCAGTAATAAAAGTGAGGTGACAGAAACAGAATATAAAGTTCATGTGCAAACATTGCTTCACAGTATGCGACTAGTAGTGATTGCTTAGAAGTGATGTGACTTATAGTGATTCTCCACAAACATTCAAGTGAGTTTTGTGAGATTCCAGATCGTGTCACCAGAAGTGAGCAAAATCCAAAAAATAGGTGCAATGGCCGGTCACCTCCAATTACACCAATAAAGGCATTTTAGTGGTAGTAACCACTCAGGCTGGCGATTAGTATATTACTCCCATTGCACCTATTTTAGGATTTTGCTCACTTCTGGTGACACGATCTGGAATCTCACAAAAGTCACTCCGGTCCATACTGCCGCGACTTGTCAGGCAACTTGTCAGCCTGGCAAGTCGCGCTCCCTCGCGGTCCATTGACCGCTACAGGACCCGTTCTAATAGGAGCGACACAAGTCGCTCCGACTTAGAAAAAGGGTCCTGTACTACTTCAGGGGGGGGGGCCTCGCAGCGACTTGCATAGACTTCCATTATATGAAGTCCCTGCAAGTCGCCCCCGAACTCGTGCAGAGTCGTGTCGCCTTAGTGTGAACCGACTCTAATGCCTCGTACACACTCATCGATAGTTGGCCGACCGATCGGCCGTCTTTTGTCCAGTGTTGTTGTGTTGGTTGGAATGTGCCTAGACTGCACTTTCTCAGCCAACAAAAACCAACTGCAGAAGTGATGTCATGTGCTGGTTTACTTTCCGTGTGTTTTTTCTTCTCTGAGCATGCCCAGTCTTGCTCATCAGATTTTTGTCTGCCGAAATCTGTACTGACTGAAGGAAAATCGGCCGTTCTGTTGATGGCCAACAAAAATTTTATAGCATGCACACCAGATTTTGTTTGGCCGAAAAGTCGGTTGTCGAAAGCATCATACTAACAAGTCGAAAATTGGCCGATCGGACGTTCGCCGAAAATTCACGGCCAACTATCGATGCGTGTGTACGAGGCTTTAGTCACATCACTTCTAAGCAATTGTTGCACATGGACTTTATATTCTGTTTCTGTCACCTCACTTTTATTACTGGATATATATAACATAAATCTTTCCCCTAGGTCAGTAATGGCGAACCTTGGCACCCCAGATGTTTTGGAAGTACATTTCCCATGATGCTCACCTTCACTGCAGAGTACACAAGCATTATGGGAAATGTAGTTTCAAAACATCTGGGGTGCCAAGGTTCGCCATCACTGCCCTAGGTTGTAGACGCCATAACTTTTGCGCCAACCAATTAAAATGCGCTTATTGCGATTTTTTTTTTTTTTTACCAAAAATATGTAGCAGAATACAAATTGGCCTAAAAGGATGAAATATTTAGATTTTTTTTTTTTTGGGAATGTTATATAGCAGAATGATAAAAATATTTTATTTTTATTTTTTTTAGAATTGTGGCTATTTTTTTGTCTATAGCACAAAAAAGAAAAAAATCACACAGGTGATCAAATACCACCAAAAGAAAGCTCAATTTGTGGGGAAAAAAAAAGACATCAATTTTATTTCAGGAGAGTGTCGCACGACCGCACAATTTTCTGTTAAAGTAATGCAGTGCCGAATCGCAAAAAATGGCCTGGTCATTAAGGGGGGAAAATCCTTCTGGTCCAGAACTGGTTAATATTCTTCTATGAAAGTGTATATATAGATACTCGAATGACTTCCTCCTAGTCACAGACTTGCCAATAATTTGATTGTGTTCCTGTCGCCCCATTTCTCTATTCTTATTGGTTCTGTTACTTTTGTTGTAATCTTGGCTACTGCTATGGCTTATTTTATTTTCTTATATATGTGATGCTATCTGTAGTCGTCCTTTTTTTTATTTAAAATGACGTATTATACACACATTTTACTTTTTCTTTGATATTTGCCTTTAAATATGTCATTAATAAGAATAAACATAAATGGGGGCACCGATTTGGTGCATGTTTTTGAATGCCAGTGTTCATTTTAAACTAAATTATTTGCCAGGTTCTTTTTATTCTGTATGCAATTGAATAAATCATTTCCCTTTTTAAAACCCACATTTCTGTTTTAGGTGGGAACAGAGAATGCTGAGCAATGGACGTGTTTATTACGTAGATCATAACACAAAGACCACCACGTGGGAACGACCTCTGCCACCTGGGTGAGACCTCACACTTTGTAGCATAACTTCTTTCCATGTCACTGCCATGTGGCCTCCGCTATGCAGGTGGTGGTGGTGGTGGGGGGGGATGCTGTAGAAAGCCTATTCAATGCCTGCAGCAACTAAACATTTGTGTTTTCTCCACACAGATGGGAAAAGCGGGTGGACAGTCGAGGGCGATACTACTACGTTGACCACAACACCCGGACCACCACTTGGCAAAGACCTACAGCGGAGTACGTCCGCAACTACGAGCAATGGCAGACGCAGAGGAACCAGTTACAGGGGGCAATGCAGCAGCTGAGTCAGCGCTACCTGTACCAGGTAAGACACGCCATACAAATAAAATGGTAAGGTGTCTTATGTTTATAGTAAATCCCTTTGTGCCTAAGGCTAAAACAAATCTAAATGTCTAAGCACAATTTTGCAACTTTGACATTGTGATGGACCCCGTACTCAAGAAGAGTATGACCGCTGTATAAGCTTCGCTTGCCTGGTACCAGCACGGTCCAAGATCCTTAGCCCACCCAGCCACTTGTCGAGACATCAGTGTAGGGTGGTAAGAAGCATAATTCAAACACAGGCACAAAGAGATATACCCTCTGGGACAATCCCCCCTCCCCTTTAGCAGCTAATCCACATACACATATACATCCCATAATAGGTCGATCCCAAGGCAGACAGAAACAATACAACAATGGAATAAAGGCACTTAACAATAACAAACCCCGCCCCTTCTCAAACTATCTAGCAATGGTCTATGAGATAAACTCCTACAAGCAGCCTGAAGAGGTCGAACCAATTTGTCATAATATATTTGAGTGATATTGTTCATAAATATGACTGTCCTAAGTGAAAGAGCCCCTTCATTCTTTCAACACAAACCACACATATAGAACCCAAGATAACAGGGGTAAAACTAAATGCTGAGTCTGATTGGTTGTACTGTGTGTCTGGTTAGTGCAGACCCGACTGGGGTTCTCAGTCACCCTCTGCCCCTAATAGATACAGGGTGACTTACACATAGGAGGGGCCGGGAAAGCTGGACAAGGAGTTTCATGACCTCTCTAAGGTAATCTGGGTTCCACAAGCCCCCCAACCAAAGTGACTACCGTCGCAGACATGTGTTAACTGCTTCTGGACCGCCCGCCGCGCATTTACTGCAGCAGGCTGGCCCTCCTGCACGAACAGACGTAGCCCTACGTCGGTCGTGCACATGGTGCTGGGGGGAGAGTGCGCGCGCTCCCGTCCCCACTAGGCAGCGGGGATGCCGTTGCACAGGGCCAGCGGCCGTGATTGCCGTCGGACCCCTGCGATCGCTCCTCACTGAGAGAGAAGCACGGTCAGCTGTTGTAAACATAGTTGACCGCTCTTCTCTCTGAAATGATCGCGGAGCGCCTGTGATCCTTCTATATACAGTCAGGTCCATAAATATTGGGACATGGACACAATTCTAATACTTTTGGCTCTATACACCACCACAATGGATTTGAAATGAAACAAACAAGATGTGCTTTAACTGCAGACTTTCAGCTGTAATTTGAGGGTATTTACATCCAAATCAGGTGAGCGGTGTAGGAATTACAACAGTTTGTATATGTGCCTCCCACTTTTTAAGGGACCAAAAGTAATGGGACAGATTAACAATCATAAATCAAACTTTCACTTTTTAATACTTGGTTGCAAATCCTTTGCAGTCAATTACAGCCTGAAGTCTGGAACGCATAGACATCACCAGACGCTGGGTTTCATCCCTGGTGATGCTCTGCCAGGCCTCCACTGCAACTGTCTTCAGTTCCTGCTTTTTCTTGGGGCATTTTCCCTTCAGTTTTGTCTTCAGCAAGTGAAATGCATGCTCAATCGGATTCAGGTCAGGTGATTGACTTGGCCATTGCATAACATTCCACTTCTTTCCCTTAAAAAACTCTGTGGTTGCTTTCGCAGTATGCTTCGGGTCATTGTCCATCTGCACTGTGAAGCGCCGTCCAATGAGTTCTGAAGCATTTGGCTGAATATGAGCAGATAATATTGCCGAAACACTTCAGAATTCATCCTGCTGCTTTTGTCAGCAGTCACATCATCAATTAATACAAGAGAACCAGTTCCATTGGCAGCCATACATGCCCACGCCATGACACTACCACCACCATGCTTCACTGATGAGGTGGTATGCTTTGGATCATGAACAGCTCCTTTCCTTCTCCATACTCTTCTCTTCCCATCACTCTGCTACAAGTTGATCTTGGTCTCATCTGTCCATAGGATGTTGTTCCAGAACTGTGAAGGCTTTTTTAGATGTTGTTTGGCAAACTCTAATCTGGCCTTCCTGTTTTTGAGGCTCACCAATGGTTTACATCTTGTGGTGAACCCTCTGTATTCACTCTGGTGAAGTCTTCTCTTGATTGTTGACTTTGACACACATACACCTACCTCCTGGAGAGTGATCTTGATCTGGCCAACTGTTGTGAAGGGTGTTTTCTTCACCACGGAAAGAATTCTTCGGTCATCCACCACAGTTGTTTTCCGTGGGTTTCCAGGTCTTTTGGTGTTGCTGAGCTCACCGGTGCGTTCTTTCTTTTTAAGGATGTTCTAAACAGTTGATTTGGCCACACCTAATGTTTTTGCTATCTTTCTGATGGGTTTGTTTGTTTCAGCCTAATGATGGCTTGCTTCACTGATAGTGACAGCTCTTTGGATCTCATATTGAGAGTTGACAGCAACAGATTCCAAATGCGAATAGCACACTTGAAATGAACTCTGGACCTTTTATCTGCTCCTTGTAAATGGGATAATGAGGGAATAACACACACCTGGCCATGGAACAGCTGAGTAGCCAATTGTCCCATTACTTTTGGTTCCTTAAAAGTGGGAGGCACATATACAAACTGTTGTAATTCCTACACCGTTCACCTGATTTGGATGTAAATACCCTCAAATTAAAGCTGAAAATCTGCAGTTAAAGCACATCTTGTATGTTACATTTCAAATCCATTGTGGTGGTGTATAGAGCCAAAAAGATTAGAATTGTGTTGATGTCCCAATATTTATGGACCTGACTGTAGGATCACAGGTCTCTATGGTCATTTCAAAAGCCCAATCCCCCCACAGTTAGTAAACACTCCCCTAGGCTCACATTTAACCCTTTGATCACCCACTAGGTTAACCCCTTCCCTGCCAGTGTCATTATTACAGTAACAGTGCATATTTTTAGTATTTGTAGTAATGTCACTGGTCCCCCCAAAAGTGTAAAAAATGTCAAGTGTCCGATCTGTTTGCCGCAATGTCGTAGTCCCCCTAAAAATCGCTGATCGCCGCCATTACTAGCAAAAAAATAAATAAAAATTACATAAATCTTTCCCCTAGTTTGTAGACACTTTTGCACAAACCAATCAAAATACGCTCATTGTGATTTTTTTTTTTTTTACCAAAAATATGTAGCAGAATACAAATTGGCCTAAAAGGATAAAACATTTTTATTTTTTTTTGGGAATGTTATATAGCAGAATGTGAAATATATATATATTTTTTTTTTCAGAATTGTCGCTCTTTTTTTGTTTAGAGCGCAAAAAATAAAAATCTCAGAGGTGATTAAATACCACCAAAAGAAAGCTCTATTTGCGGGGAGAAAAAAGAACATCAATTTTATTTGGGTACAGCATCGCACGACCGCGCAATTGTCAGTTAAAATAACGCAGTGCCGAATCGCAAAAAAAATGGCATGGTCATTAAGGGGGAAAATCTTCTAGTCCAGAGGTGGTTAACAATGGACAAGAATAAATTACAATTTCCCCCTGACCCTTCAACCTATCCCTTGATTTGACCTGTCCACCTAATCCTCAGTCTAACCATTCAGCTCTCTCAGAAATGAACTCTTAACCTTTGGACTTGCCCTCAAACACTAAAGATGAAGTTTAATATGCTTGTATTTTGCCCCCCCCCCCCTCATCAACATGCTGTTGGAATTAAAAAATAATCTTTTTGTTTTTATTGCATACCTTATAGTAGACCCAGTGATGGAATTACTGGGTCTCTATGATTCCCTGTGCAGCCCAGGCAGATCGCGGCTGGTGAGAGGGGGCCTGCAAGGTGCTCTACATAGCTTTCTGAAAACATTACCTCCGTACTCTTTTTATAAGTATTCAAGCAGTGGGCTTGCTCTTGGGAGGAGTTGTACAAATAGTAAAATGCCTTGAGGTCAGGGTCAGGTGTCAGTCAAGAGGAGCATTTGCAGTCTACCCTCACTAATGCACACATGATGATTCCCCTTTATGATTGAAAGGGCAGGTCAGGGACAGTAAGACTGGATAGGAAAGAGCGAGATGAAGCTGGAAATGAGACGGGCTCTATCTGACTTGCTGCAGCTTCTAACGCACACTGTGAGGAGCTGTAGACATAAGATGCCAGACTAATGCTAGGGGCTTTTTCTACCAAAGAAATGTATACGTTTACTATATACATACGATAATGCAGAATAATATAAAACAATGCTTCCAAGATCAGGGAATCCGCAGGTGTATTATGTGCCAAAAAACATATTCTTAAAGTGTTTATTACCCTACAAAAAAAAATATTGGATCCTGTTCTCTTAAATCATTTTTTTTTTTTACAGCACAGTGCTTGTGCTGTGTAATTTGGCCCCTTCTATCACCTAAAATGCCTGGCTGATCCTGCCTGGTTCTGCCCTCCCCCCTGTAAACTGACCACAGTTTATAATGGCTGCTGAGCCCTGACACAGTGGTCAGTTTTCATTCCTCCGTCATCCGCAGCTCTCCTCTGTCCTCTCTGCCCCCCTCCCCTCTTTGTCTGTCTGCTCTGTCCACTCCACGATCCTCCCCTCCTGCTTTCATAGTACAATAACCTTGCAACAATCCGCTCTGCTATGTTAAATATTGTCCCCAGTGCATTTGAATTTTTTTTTTTTCAAAAATGTCGCTGTGTACCTGATTTTAGCACGCAGATCGGTGCTCACGTGACTGGTCGCCTCTCTCCTCCTCTTCTTTCCTCCTCCTGGCTGACGTCAGCGGGGGCATTCTCAGCCCCACCTGCTTTGCTGTCAGACGGCCAGGTCATCTGAGATGACAATGGAAGGTGCAATGTCCCAATGTGTTTTCGCTGTTTGAGCTTCTTCAGGCGTTCAAGGGGTACAGAATGCAACTGTGAATCCACAGTATAATTACCCTTTTAAAGTGAGTAAAGACCCGCAAGGGAGCATGGGTTGGGGCATGGACATGATGCGGTTTTCTAGGAGGAAAGAAAATCTCTCAATTCCCCCATCAACGCAGTCAGTGTTGATGAGGGAATCCCTCCCGAGAAGCAGTTGTGTTTCCCGGGAAGGGGGAGTGTGGTCAGGGGTGTCCCTAGTAGTGTCCCTACTGGGGGAACACAGTGATTTTTGCTAGCGGCTATAGCTGGCAAAAATCGCATGAAAAATCTTACATGCTGGTTGTACCCAAGTTGTACAATCGCATTGGGTGCAATCAGCCTGCCCATAGATGGTTTGAATCTCGGCCGGTACCTGCTGAACTGGCCAAGATTCAAACCATTTATGGCCAGCTTAAAGTAATATTAAAGTCTCGTTTTTTTTTTTAAAATAACAAACATACTTACCTGCTCTGTGTAATGGTTTTGCACAGAGCAGCCCAGATTCTCCTCTTCTCCGGCCCCCCGCTGGCACTCCTGGCTCCTCCCTCCTGCCGAGTGCCCCCTCAGCAAGCAGCTTGCTATGGGGACATCCGACCTGAGCCGCTGCTCTGTGTTGATTCAGGCACAGAGCCATGGCTCGGTCTCACCTCATCTTTCTCCTCTGGCTCGCTGACTTTTGACAGCAGCGAGAACCAGTGGCGCTCACTGCTGTGTCTCAGCCAATCAGGAGGGAGAGTCCCAGACAACCAAGGCTCTTGTGCAACATCGCTGGATCGAGATGGGGCTCAGGTAAAGCCCCATACACACGATCAGAATATTGTACAAAAAATACCGCTTTCAAAGCGATCGTACGATAATTTGATTGTTAGTACACAGCTGTCGTCCAAAATTTTCCAAAGGGACAAACACGAAATTCTTCTCATATGATATCAGATTGTACGATTTTAGTTTAATTCAGTACGTTTTTTGTCTGAAAATACAATACAAATACATGACATAATTTCCCAATTTTTATTCTGTCGTACGAGAATTTTCGTACTTTAGTAACCTATTTGTTTTCGATATGGAGACTATCATCCAAAAAGAAACGGACAATCATTCGTCTGATAATCTCATCGTGTGTACTAGGATTAAGTATTCGGGGGGGAACTTAACCGCTTGCCGACCGCCGCACGACTATCTACTGCGGCGGTCAGCCCCTCACAGGCAGAGCGACGTAGTACTACGTCTCTAGCCTGTGAGGGTCCAGGGAGCGAGCGCGCTCCCGCGCGGTCACGGCCCCCCCGCACATGTGACTGGCGGACCCAATGTCCGCCGGTCACTCGGCGATCGTCGGTGCAGAGGGAGAAAGGCAGGCGGCTAATGTAAACAAGCCGCCTGTCATTCTCCCCTGTGTAGAAATACTGATCATACGGTTCTACTATGTAGGACCGTTGATCACTGTTCCTACACCTCAAGCCACAGCCAATCACAGTTAGAATCACGCCCCTAGGGACACACACCACCCCTCCCTCTCAAAAAAAGTTAACCCCTTCACTGCCAGTGTAATTTTACAGTAACAGTGCATATGTATAGCACTGATTACTGTAGAAATGTCACTGGTAACCCCAAAAGTGTCAAAAATGTCAGTCAAGGGTCCGATCTGTCCACCGCAATGTCGCAGTACCGCAAAAAAAATAGCAGATCGCCGCCATTACGCGGTAAAAAAAAAACAACAAAAATGACAAAAATCTTTCCCTTTGTTAGTAAACGCGATAACTTTTGCGCAAACCAATCAAAATACGCTTTTTGCAATTTTTTTTTTACCAAACATATGTAGCATAAAACAAATTGGGCGAAAATGTTAAAAAATTTTGATTTTTACATTTTTTTTGGGGAATTTCATATAAAAAAATTTGAAAAATATTGTTATTTTTGCAAAATTGACGCTCTTTTCTTGTTTATAGTGCATGATCAAAAAATCGCACAAGTGATCAAATACCACCAAAAGAAAGCTCTGTTTGTGGGAAAAAAAGGACGTCAAATTTGTTTAGGTACAGCGTCGCACGACCGCGCAATTGTCCGTTAAATTCACGCAGTGCTGAATCGCAAAATAGGCCCTGCTCAGGAAGGGGGTAAAATCTTCCGGGGCTTAAGTGGTTAAGCACACAGAATGCACCTTCTGCCTTTAGAACCACTTTAATGACACGCAGGGAGACAAACCCCTTCTGTACCATTGAAAAATAAATATTCTTGAACTTTTATTCCCGACTTTTGAATAATGCATAAAAAAATTAAAAAAATCGCAAACATAAAATTACAGCTAAAAACGACAAAACTGCACATGTATAAAAACTCGTGTTAAAAGCAGTAATGCCTTTGTGTAAGTTAAGTGATTACCAAACGCTTTGGAATGGGGGGGTTTTATGAATTGTCCACATGGTATGTATGGTTTATTCTCCTAATATCTCCTTCAAGCTGTGCCTATAATATTTTTTCTTAGTAGCACACAGATGAATGAGATGACTGGGCAGGCAATGGAAATACATGCCACACATTCCCCCCATAAAAGATTCCTTTTCTTAGACGATTGAATAGTGCAACGGGGCTCTGTTTCATCAGAATAAGAATGCACAAATGCCCATTACATGTGTTTTCACAACTGCTGCTGGTATTTTGTGGGGGATCTTTTCAGGAGGTCGACACAAACTGCCCACAGTGGAGACTGGTCCTGTATTCCCCCGGGGACTTCGGAGCTGGTCAAGTGAGGGAGAGTTATATAAACATTAGCAGTCCCGCACGCCCCCCCCTCTGCACCTCCCAGCAATTTCACACCCCCCTTACACACCTCCCTCCTTCTCTCTAAGCATCCCCTCACTGCAGGAGAAGAAAGGTGCATTGTAAGCCAGGATCCAGGGGAAGGGGGGTAGCAAGCGGTGCCTATAAGTTGCTGAATATTCCTTCAGTTTGGGCTACTCTTGCTCACGGCTCTGCCAAGGGACGGGCTTTTGGGTTTTTGGGAGGGGAGGAGGTGAGAGAGGGGGTCTGTGTTGGAAAGGGGGGCCAGGATCTGAGCCCAGAGCCGGGAAGAGCTGGGCGTTTACTGGTGGCTTGTGGGAATGATTTCATTTGAAAGGCCTGCAATATTTTCCCCTCTGGTTTTGGGAGCAAGTCGGACGTGTGAGAGCTGGGTCCAGCTGGGGACGTCTGCAAAGCACATGGCATCTCCTGCTGAAGGGCAGCCTCCAGTCCAGCACTGTCCTGTCACTAGAGGGGACCTGCCTAGTTACCTGCTTCCCTTTCCTCACTTTCTGCCTTGCTGTCTCTCTGTTCGCAGTCCCCGGCCGCCGCACCAGACAATGATCCTCTTGGACCTCTACCCAATGGATGGGGTAAGCAATAGCACTTTCTTTCTTAACAAACTGTTTCATTGAACTTTCTAGGTGCATGTTAAAATATCAGTAGTCTAGTATTTAGAAATGTTAAAATGAGGCTGATTTATAATTGGAAAAGAAGCGGAGATGGTTTATATATTAACCAATCAGTTTTCATCTTATAAATGAGACTAGGAATCTGATTAGCATTGACAACTGCTCCAGTTTTTCTACCTAAAGTCCACTGGTTTACCATGTGTGAAGTGATTGATGTACTGTGTAAGTCGAGCTTGTTAAAACCAATGGGATGTTAATTTTTTTTTGTTCTGTATGATTATATATTATATATATACTTTTATATATTATATATATATACTTTTTGTGCCATTTGGGTTCTGATTGTATTATACTTTAATAAGGCAGTGATAGTAAGGCTGAACCAATCTCCGTGGCCAGGTAGTCAGTGCCCCTAAAAACATTACAGGTGATTTGCTTACTATGCTGAAACTTTTTTAAATGTATCATCCATAGAAGTATATATATCTATCTATATATATATATATATATATATATATATATATATCTATATATAGATATATCTATATATAGATATATCCTGGTTCTAAAAATGATTCTGTTGGCTGCCCTAACAGAGACCTGCTGGCTCTTGAATACTGTTTTTTCACCTACTGGATTGTGAAATCTTTAGTTAGCCAATCATTAGTATCATATTGATTTTACTTTTTCAAACTTGATGCTCTTTTGTATCTCTAAACCAACAATAGGTTGCTTTTATGGGAAGGAACGAAAGAAGCTTTATGTTAGAAGTTTGCTGGTCCTGGACGATAGATGGCCAAGTTTTTAGTATATTTATGCCTCAAAGAATGGAAAGTTTTGAGCTATCCCTTGTGTGCCATAATCCTATTAATTGAAACAAGAGAAAGAACCCCTGATACAACATGAATTTGAAAATTTATGTTGTATCAGGGGTTCTTTCTCTTGTATATTTATGCCTCGTTTCCACTGAGCGGTATGGTTTGGTTCGGTACGCAATTTTTGCTGTTTCCATTGTCAAAAGTTGTGAATGGTACCCTAATTCTGAACCGTTTTTGGGACCTTTTTGTTGGGGTACCAAGCACATTAGTACCTTACTAACAGGATTGAGCTACACTGTTGAGGTACTGTTGAGCTGAGGTACTGTTGGCAGTGGAAACACAAGCCTGATCAAGGTGTACCATTCCAAACCGTACTGAACTGTACCGAACCGTACTGTACCGCTCAGTGGAAACGAGGCAATAGTTCCATAACCCGCATCCACATTCACATAAGTGTGAACTCAGTCTTAGGGCACATTGGCTTTAAGAGGTTTGGTAATATCTGCAGGGGAGGTAGTAGAACAATTTTGGATCCTTGCAGATCCAGGGAAGTTAGATATGTTGGATGATCACAAAAACAAGTTTTCTAGCAGTAAGTAGCTTAGTGCTGGGTATATTTACTTTTAGTTTGAGTTAAATTTAACCCCCTGGAGTAGTAAGAGACTTACTGTGGGGTGTGTACTGGTTGTTCCTTAGAATACTCAGCGACCTGTTGTGGGGTGTATACTAGTAATTCCCTTAAGAGTTGTAAGCGACTTGTTTTGGGGTGTATACTGGTTGTTTCCTAGTGTAGTAAGCTAATTGCTGTGGGGTGTATACAGGTCTATCCTAGTGTAGTAAGCAACTTGTTTTGGGGAGTGTACTGGTTGTTCCCTAGTGTAGTAAGTGACTTGTTGTGGGGTGTGTACTGGTTGTTCCCTAGAGTAGTAATCAACTTGTTGTGGGGTGTATCATGGTTCCCTAGTGTAGAAAGCAACTTGTGGGGTGTATACTGGTCGTTTCCTAGAGTAGTAATTGACTTGTTGTGGGGTGTATACTGGTTGTTCCCTGGAGTAGTAATTGACTTGTTGTGGGATGTATACTTGTCATTCCCTAGAGTAATAATTGACTTGTGGGGTGTATACAGTTTATTCCCTAGAGTATTAATTGACCTGTGGGTTGTGTACTAGTCATTCTCTAGAATATTAATTGACTTGTTGTGGGGTGTATTCCGGTCATTCCCTAAAGTAGTAATGGACTTGTTGTGGGGTGTATACTGGTTGTTCCCTAGAGTAGTAATTGACCTGTTGTGGGGTGTATACAGGTCATTCCCTAGAGTATTAATTGACCTGTGGGTTGTGTACTAGTCGTTCTCTAGAATAGTAATTGACTTGTTGTGGGGTGTATACCGGTCATTCCCCAGAGTAGTAATTGACTTGTTGTGGGGTGTATACTGGTCATTCCCCTGAGTAGTAATTGACTTGTTGTGGGATGTATACTGGTTGTTCCCCAGAGTAGTAATCGACTCTTTGTGGGGTGTATATAGGTCATTCCCTAGAGTAGTAATTGACCTGTTGTGGGGTGTATACAGGTCATTCCCTACAGTAGTAATTGACTTATTGTGGGGTGTGTACTGGTCTGCCTGTGTTTGTAGGTCTAGACATAGAAGAAGTGTGTGGAGCTCCAGAAGGATAGGAGGCTTTGTACGGGTTTCAGTAGATAAGTTTGCACCTTAATAATGAGCGTTTGTGTGCGTCTTGAAGATGAATTTGATTGATTCGGTCTTTATAGTAAATGGCGCAGTGTTCGTGTATGCTGATCCAGTAGTATAATTGCCTACATGGGTTGAATTGGTGCAGTGCATTATTCTGGGCGTGTGAGGGCCCAGATTGAGGACACTAATGCGACCAACATTGGCTGTGCTTCAGGTGAGAAGAGTAGGTGCAGATATAGTAAATAGAAAGTAATAACTTCAAGTGTGACCACACCCCAAGCAATATTTCTATAAAAAGTCGCGCTAACTTGAGTGATGGAAAATAAAGTCCATAAAGTCCATATAAATCAGGAACACGGTGTCCAAACAAGCTCCCTATGGGTATACGCTTACCAGAGTTGGTAAATCAAAAGGCAGGTTCTCAGAAGCAAATCTCGTCCCTTTGATAGTAGACTGGAACCGATATCTCGCGTAGACTCAATAAAATTGGAGGAAAGATAAAAACGCAATAGCGTAATACGCGTAGTTACGCTATTGCGTTTTTATCTTTCCTCCAATTTTATTGAGTCTACGCGAGATATCGGTTCCAGTCTACTATCAAAGGTGCAGATATAGTGGTTGGAGGGACAAGCGGCTTGGCTTTGACTATATGATTATACAGGGGTGGCTTTTTGGTAAGTGTATAAGATCCGGAAAACATTTGTCTTTTGTTTTTTTTATGTGCAATTTATAAGAGTGGACTGGTTTAGTTTTGGGTGTATGGAGGCTCATTGGCATAGTGTCGGGTGTACAAAATTCCAGATGAATGTGTAGTTCTGGTGGTATTTTCATAGCTCCAAGGAACTACCTTTTCTTGTATGTATTAGGTAGGTTGCTGGTTGCAGGCTCCCATTTTTTAAAAAAGTTAAATGGAATTGTGGCTTTAAGTATTTTTCTTAAGAAAAAAAATGAGTTGAACATTTTTGTATAGGCAGTGCTCCAAGACTAAAACCAAAATTATAGACCGAGTTCCTCCCCCGCTCTGTGTATATTCAGACATTCGACTTGTACGCTGCAAGTGGTCAGAGCTGTAGAACAGACAGGACATCAGCAAATGCTCTGTGTATTGCTCCATGTCTTCTGTAAAGTCACTAGAAACAAGGCATTGTGGGAAGTTCTCAAGTGCTGGGACTGACCAGAAGCTCTCTGCTCGAAGGAGAATGATCAGTTTCCAAATTGGTAGCTTGGCGGGTTTTTTGGGCTGCAGTTTAAATCTTTGGAAAGTTGATAAAAGGTAATTGCCGAGCACAGAGGGGCTGTGTCTTGCCAGCAGTTTTGTAGTTATGTAGATGTTTGAAGCATCCCGTTCCCGTCTGAGACCCCGAGGCACAGCTTCACTAGCAGTAATTGTTTATTCCTTGGCTGCCTTTCAACCTGCACCTGCTTTTATGTGAAAAAAAAATGGGATTGTCTACTTTTTCATGTGATTTCCAGATGGTTTTGCCATTGCAGCCATCTTAATTTGGTCAGAGAGAGAGATCTGATTTTTTGAAAACTCACAATAAGACCCTTGGTTGATTCCCCATTCAGAATTAGCCAGAGTCTTTATCTTTAGATCAGTGGTCTTCAAACTCTGGCCCTTTGCTTGGCTTTATCCTGCCCTTGGGACACTGTTTCTCACACTGTTTCTCCCACTGACACCAATGAAAGGGCACCATTCCTCCTACTGATACCAATGAAGAGGAACTATTCCTTCCACTGACACCAAAGATGGGACATAATTCTTCCCATTGACACCATTGATGGGGCACTATTCCTCCAACTGATACCAATAATGAGGAATTATTCCTCCCACTGACACCAATGAAATGGCACTATTCCTCCAACTGATACCAATAATGAGGAACTATTCCTCCCACTGACACCAATGAAATGGCACTATTCCTCCTACTGACACCAATGAAATGGCACTATTCCTCCTACTGACACCAATGAAATGGCACTATTCCTCCTACTGACACCATTGAAAGGGCACTATTCCTCCTACTGATACCAATGAAATGGCACTATTCCTCCTACTGACACCATTGAAAGGGCACTATTCCTCCTACTGATACCAATAATGAGGAATTATTCCTCCCACTGACACCAAAGATGGGACATAATTCTTCCCATTGACACCATCGATGGGGCACTATTCTTTTCACTTGTACCATTTTCCACTCCCATGGGCCACAGTCCAGCCTCCCTAAGATCTAAAAGGTAGTAAACTGGCCCTTTGTTTAGAAAGTATGGAGACCCCTGCACTAAATCAAAATTATGGTGCTACAACCCAATCATGAAGCGAAATCCCTCCGCGATGAGCGCACGATCCACAGTCGCTCAACAGCAAGCAAAATCATCCAAGAAAGCAATCCGCAACTCTGTCTAGCAGTAATTGTTTATTCCTTGGCTGCCTTTCAACCTGCACCTGCTTTTATGTGAAAAAAAAATGGGATTGTCTACTTTTTCATGTGATTTCCAGATGGTTTTGCCATTGCAGCCATCTTAATTTGGTCAGAGAGAGAGATCTGATTTTTTGAAAACTCACAATAAGACCCTTGGTTGATTCCCCATTCAGAATTAGCCAGAGTCTTTATCTTTAGATCAGTGGTCTTCAAACTCTGGCCCTTTGCTTGGCTTTATCCTGCCCTTGGGACACTGTTTCTCACACTGTTTCTCCCACTGACACCAATGAAAGGGCACCATTCCTCCTACTGATACCAATGAAGAGGAACTATTCCTTCCACTGACACCAAAGATGGGACATAATTCTTCCCATTGACACCATTGATGGGGCACTATTCCTCCAACTGATACCAATAATGAGGAATTATTCCTCCCACTGACACCAATGAAATGGCACTATTCCTCCAACTGATACCAATAATGAGGAACTATTCCTCCCACTGACACCAATGAAATGGCACTATTCCTCCTACTGACACCAATGAAATGGCACTATTCCTCCTACTGACACCAATGAAATGGCACTATTCCTCCTACTGACACCATTGAAAGGGCACTATTCCTCCTACTGATACCAATGAAATGGCACTATTCCTCCTACTGACACCATTGAAAGGGCACTATTCCTCCTACTGATACCAATAATGAGGAATTATTCCTCCCACTGACACCAAAGATGGGACATAATTCTTCCCATTGACACCATCGATGGGGCACTATTCTTTTCACTTGTACCATTTTCCACTCCCATGGGCCACAGTCCAGCCTCCCTAAGATCTAAAAGGTAGTAAACTGGCCCTTTGTTTAGAAAGTATGGAGACCCCTGCACTAAATCAAAATTATGGTGCTACAACCCAATCATGAAGCGAAATCCCTCCGCGATGAGCGCACGATCCACAGTCGCTCAACAGCAAGCAAAATCATCCAAGAAAGCAATCCGCAACTCTGTCTATTGCTCTTAAAAATCTTCAGTTTAATAATACTACACAAAATACATAAATTCAATACAGCAGTTGATGCATTTTAGCCTTATGGGCCGTATCACTACATCTTTATCACTACCTGCAAAGCAGAAACGCATGGCGCTATACTTTGCACTCCTGAAGCCTTCTGCTCTGCATGTGAGAAGGTAAAGAGAACGTATCAAATACATACCATAATTCTCCTTTCCTGGCGCCACTCCATGGCAGCATACCACATGCCTTCTGCCATGTTGGCGCCAGGAAAGAAGATTGTTGGTAAAAGGCGTTTCCTTTCTCGCATCTACTGTTGGTCACACTCTATCCAGTATGTGGCTGTTTGTCACCAATGATGCTTGAATTATTTCCATCGCTAGAGGAAAATAAACTACGGATCTGAATTTATTCTTTGTTCCCAGAATCATGAGAAGAATTTCTCTGCTTGCCTTTTTTTCTGGATACATTGGGAGAGATGTATAAAAACGAACTAACCTAAAGAATTTGGTCTATATTAGTCACTAAGGTGCTAGTATTAGTCTTTGCTAGAAATAAAATAACTGCTCTATTAACTCAGTCACATTCCAGCCTTCAAGGTCTTGTCCTAATTTCGGTAAAATAAGAATGTGCCAGTGACCAGTTTTTATGTAGGTGAAAGTTTTACACATCGTAAGAATTAGACAAGCCAGCCTGTAAAAGGTCATATGCCTTAAAATGTCAGGTATGGGGTATATTGTCTAGAATTTTCTGGGCTATTCTCTTCTTTCAGTGATCTGGAAAACTGTGCTTGAAACTTAATTAAACACAACCCTGCCATGCCTGGTGTACCGTAAACATAAAAGGGAGGTCATACAGAAACTTGTCTTGCATGCATAGGTCACTCAAGTGTTCATGGTTGAGGTTATGTAGAAGAGAGAGCATGAAAATATCTCCAGTGCTGGATTAATCCCAGTTGGCAGTTGAGCAGAAATATTTAGCAAAGATAGTTCCTTGCCTTATTTTTGACCAAAAAACATTTGTTTTAATTAGTGGTAAGTGTGGCTTTACAAAGCCACGTGATATAAAGTGATGGCAAAAGATTCAATCATCACTGGTGTCAGGCAGTTTAGGGGTAATAAATGAGGACTTTAAAGCTGTGGTCTCTAAACTGTGGCCGAGGTCCAGATGTGACTCGTTACTTGCTTTTATCTGGATGTTGGGGCACTATACCTTCCACTGATACAAGGCACTATATCTTCCACTGACACCAACTACGGGGCAAAATTCTTCTCACTGATACCAACATTGGGGCACTATTACTACCAATGACCCCAACAATGAAGCACTATTCCTTCCACTGACACCAATGATGGAGCATTGTTTACTCCCATTGCCACCAGGATATTTCTACTCTCACTGGCCAAAGTCCGGCCCCCTCAAAGTCTAAAGGACAGTAAACTGGCCTTTTGTTTAGAAAGTTTGGAGACCCCTGCTTCAGAGCATCCAAAGTGTTCCTTGTTACATGCCAACATTTCCTTGGACCTTAGAAATCGTAATTTTCACAGCCTTGCCACACAGAGGGGCCCAAAATCCAAGGAGAACCTTATGGCTTTCAAGGGGCATAAATGACACATCTTATTTTCTGACTACATATAGAAATTGTACCCCATTTTGTGGTGGGATCTGAGGTTTGCCATCATCCATTGTTATCAGATGGATATCTGCTAATCTCTGGCCACGCAAAGCCCGACCATAGACATTAGAGGGTGGTTATACAAGTAGCCATGATTTGATTGCCTTTCGAATGGCTAATCTTATAACTATGTAGAGCAGGGTTTCTCAACCAGGGTTCCTCCAGAGGTGTCTAGGGTTTCCTTGACAGTGACCGATTTCTGCTTCTCAGATAAGTTCCCACTGACACTATTGGTCTTTTTTAGCTATCTGTAAGGGGGCAATTCTTCCCAATGACCACAAGTGTAAGGAGCATTCTTCCCACTGACCATCGCACTAATGTAGCATGAGTTGTAGATATTGTTATTTTTAGAAGGGGCTCTCTTGAGACAAAAAACTATTTCAAAGGTTCCTCTGTGTTGAAAAGATTGATAAAGGCTGATGTAGAGCTTTGAATAAACTAGTAAGGTCAGTCATCCTCAATACAAGAGTTGGAGGGCTGAGTGGCACACGCAAAAATTGCCAGTAGTGCAGGAACAATATAGGTAACACCTTTTATCAGATGTCTATCTGCCAATCTCTAGCCACACAAAGCCCAACCATAGACATTGGAGGGTGGTCAGACATTTAGGCACGATTTGATCGCCTTTAGGACAGCCAATCTTAGGAACTATGTTGAGCTTTGAATAAAATTGCAAGGTCGGTTGTCCTTCATACAGGATTAAAGGGCTAAGGGGCACAAGCAAATATTGCCAGCTCCTCTCTTGTAGTGCATGAACGAATATAGGTAATACCTTTTCCTTATCTGCTGGTTTTGAGACTTTTAAAGCCATTAGCTGCTGAAGCCTTCCTGCTAGCAAATACCTTACCCCAGAATCCACAATTCGACTCCTTTTCCTCTATCTTGCATAGCATTTTAAGCCCTGACAAAGAAGGTATGCTTTTAATCCCCAAAACTTGTTGGCTTGTTACCTTGGATTCCTATGCTGGATTAAGAACTTTTGATCTCTAGAAATTTTGAATGTGGTGCTGTTGTTCTTTTATGTCTCCTGGACATTGTGCTAGAGGCCTCAAAAGGCCATCTCATGTCTGAGAGCAGCCTAACCAGAGACACTGTAGTCCTTCAACGAATGTTCTGACTCTATGTGCTTGTTTCAATACCTAAGAACAAAAAAACAGGATATGACGCCTACACAGACTACCACGAAATAATATATTTTTTTAAGTACTTTCATGGACATGTATTACAAATTTTCATGTGTTAGTCCAGCGTGAAATCCCTCCCTCCCCCCTGCTCCACACCCCCCTACCCTTCCTGGCCCTCCAATCCACCCACCCACAATCTCTCCTAAATAAAACCACTGTGCCGGATAGACGATGATCACTAAAAACTAGGGAGGCACTGATACCTCTCAAATACTTGCCGATACAAGTTACTAATACCTATTTTAAGTGTCATGTGACTTTTCTTTTTTAGATTAATAAAAAATTATTACTTAAGGCGGTGGTTAGCCCCAGTTCACATATAAGGTGCCTTTTGAACCTCATTCGATTCGCTGTCTTGGGAGCTGGTTCACATATGTGTGGGCACGCCACAGTGTTATTTTAAAGAACCAGGTATGATTTTCAGTCCGGTTCAGGTGCAATTTCCAGTGTCATAAACTTTAACAATTTCCACCTGAACAAAATTTCACCGGACTCTTTCCCAAATCGCACTGAAACTGGACCCTCACATATGTGGACCTGGGACTTAAAGGTATCGGTTTTAGTATCGGAGCATTTGTATATGTACAAGTACTCGTGCAATTGCTTACTATTGGCATTGATACCGGTTATGGGGTAACGCTGCTAAAAAACCCTTTATCCCCCACCATGTAGGTCTGCTTAATACGGACCTCCAATCACCAGGGCATGTGATCACTATGACCAACTGTATATACCCGTAGACTAGTTTGTCAACCTCTGAATCCATGTGATCTAATGCAACCTTCCTATAAAAAGTCCTAGAGTCCAGTGTATGACTGTGACATGAACTGGTGCGTGCAGGGTAGAATGATTGTTATCTCTCCTGTGAGACCCAAAACTCCTCCATATAGTATGCCCTCCAATACTCAACGCCTCCAAATGTATCCTATGGCGCTTTTCCACTTCATGGAACCGAAACGGTTCGGCTCACTTTTGCGCTTTTCCGCTGCATGGTACGGTGTTGGAACGGTTCGGTACGGTACAGTACTATACGGCGGCGCTTTTCCACTACATGGAACCGAACGGTACGGCTCGCTTAAACAGTACCACCTCGGTTGTGGTTCCAAGAGGGCCGTACAGATACCATATCCCACAATCCTTTGCATGCAGCCTTGACTGTTTGTCACTACTAGCCACTGATTGGTCGGAGAATCGTTGTTATCCCACCCACTTACTACTTTAGTGGAAAAGCAAACCGTACCGAACCGTTCCAACACCGTACCATGGGGTACCATGCAGTGGAAAACCAAACCAAGCCAAGCAGGACCAAGTGGAGCAGAGCCTGTACTTGCAGTGGAAAAGTGCCACTAGTCTAGCCTGCATGATTCTTGACTACTTTGTCCATAGGACCTTAATCTTTCTCATAAGGTCCTTCCAGCTAGTATGACCCTAGGTTAGTGCTTGTGGAGTCTGTCCATGTGGGACTAATTGCATAATTTGTGTCAAAGACTCCCACCAACTGGTTGTCGGATATGATTGCCAGTTTGCGTTAATTCTTTTTTTAGGACAGCTTAGAGAATAAATCTTAAAGCTGCTAGGTTGCTAGGAACAACATCCCTCCATTCTGCTTCTCTGAATTTTGTAAACAGGCTGAAGCCACCGCCTGCTCATAAGGTGCCTTTTGAACCTCATTCGATTCGCTGTCTTGGGAGCTGGTTCACATATGTGTGGGCACGCCACAGTTTCATTTTAAAGAACCAGGTATGATTTTTAGTCCGGTTCAGGTGCAATTTCCAGTGTCATAAACTTTAACAATTTCCACCTGAACGAAATTTCACCGGACTCTTTCCCAAATCGCACTGAAACTGGCCCCGCACATATGTGGACCTGGGACTTAAAGGTATCGGTTTTAGTATTGGAGCATTTGTACGCGTACAAGTACTCATGCAATTGCTTACTATTGGCATTGATACCGGTTATGGGGTAACGCTGCTAAAAAACCCTTTATCCCCCGCTATGTAGGTCTGCTTAGTATGGACCTCCAATCACCAGGGCATGTGATCACTATGACCACCTGTATATACACGTGGACTAGTTTGTCAACCTCTGAATCCATGTAATCTAATGCAACCTTCCTATAAAAAGTCCTAGAGTCCAGTGTATGACTGTGACATGAACTGGGATGTGCAGGGTAGAATGATTGTAATCTCTCCGGTGAGACCCAAAACTCCTCCATATAGTATGCCCTCCAATACTCAACGCCTCCAAATGTATCCTATGGCGCTTTTCCACTGCATGGAACCGAACGGTTCGGCTCACTTTTGCGCTTTTTCACTGCATGGTACCGCATGGTACGGTGTTGGAACGGTTCGGTATGGTACGGTACGGCGGCGCTTTTCCACTACATGGAACCGAACGGTACGGCTCGCTTAAACAGTACCACCTCGGTTGTGGTTCCAAGAGGGCCGTACCGATACCATATCCCACAATCCTTTGCATGCAGCCTTGACTGTTTGTCACTACTAGCCACTGATTGGTCGAAGAATCGATGTTATCCCACCCACTTACTACTTTAGTGGAAAAGCAAACCGTACCGAACCGTTCCAACACCGTACCATGGGGTACCATGCAGTGGAAAACCAAACCGAGCCAAGCAGGACCAAGTGGAGCCGAGCCGGTACTTGCAGTGGAAAAGTGCCACTAGTCTAGCCTGCATGATTCTTGACTACGTACTTTGTCCATAGGACCTTAATCTTTCTCATAAGGTCCTTGCAGCTAGTATGACCCTAGGTTAGTGCTTGTGGAGTCTGTCCATGTGGGACTAATTGCATAATTTGTGTCAAAGACTCCCAACTGGTTGTCGGATATGATTGTCAGTTTACGTTAATTCTTTTTTTAGGACAGCTTAGAGAATAAATCTTAAAGCTGCTAGGTTGCTAGGAACAACATCCCTCCATTCTGCTTCTCTCTGAATTTTGTAAACAGGCTGAAGCCACCGCCTGCTCAGGGTGTGGTTGGGTGTTTTTCCACACACATCACCGCTATTGAGAGTGTGAAATTGCTTGGAACCAGTAGACGAACAACGTTGCTCGGTCCAGTACAGACGTACCCATAAACTAAAATACTTCCAACGTATGAACAGGATTTTCATTGTGTAATATATCCCTGAGTTAGCTTAAGCTCCAAGCCAATATTCCAAGCTGGTTGTAGATGACGAGCAGACTGTGTGTCCTATTCTGCTTCTGGATGGTATAACAATCCACATTTAAAGCCAGAACTTCTTCTGATCCAAGGCTGGCGTGTGCTCCCGGTTGCTTTGCACGCTTGCCAACTTTTTTGGAAAGGTTTCCAGGGACACTTTGTCATTGATTCAGTGCGCTGGGGCTAACTGTCCCCAATTACCAAACCATTCCAGGTTTTGAGGTTTTGTCCGAGGAAAATTTATACTTCTGGAAATTTCCATGGTTTTTAGTTCTGAGGGACTGTACCACAAAACGGGCTTCTTTGTGCATTAAAGACTCAGTTCTTATCACCTAGCATAAGGCTGGAAAATCCCCAGGAGCCTTGTCGCTGATCAACCTTAAAATCTACAGCTGGTTCTAATGTTTCTATAGCTGGGATAGAATTACCACTGGTCCATAGTTGGGGCATTTTGACTTTTGAATGTTCTATTTATTCACCAGTCTTGGACCTAGCACCACTTTGGTTATTTAACGAAAAAAACAATGTTTAATAGTTAAAAGATCATTATGGTATATGTAGTATGATTATCCCATTATTCTACTGTCTTCCTAAAGTTTTCTTTAAGAATTGGGATGACCAGACTTCTAAATGAAATATTGGCAAAACAATTTAAAATGTCGCCAATAGCTTAACATTTTAAATGTAAAAATACCGAACACTATTAACAGATGGTACAACTGGTCAGGTTGGAAAAACAGCAAAACTTCCAGGGCACCTCTGCAGGAAAAACTTCATAAATCAAACTTATTATTTTTTAAATAACTCGCACCGAGTTGAATGGGTGCCATTGAAAAGAATTAGCTGCGACTTGTCATGCGACTTTGATGTCCAAGTCACACAAGTATGAATGGAGCCTATGTGTTAGGCTGAAATAGAAGTCATAAATTGTCCTCCTATGTATGCTGTCTGAAAAGTCTGATTGTAGCTGCAACAGTGCTGGGGGTTGGCATGCAAACAAAAAAAATACTAAGTACTCACGAATACCAACAATACGAGAGGTGCAGGTAGTCCCCAGTCATGTGACACATTTGACAACAGGAAAATATTTTCCTAATTGTTGGAACGATATCTACCCATTAATGGTCAACCAACGGGTCCATTCACACTCAAACTAGGCTTCTAGCACAGAAAACCAATTTAAATCCATAGTGGCAATCCAACTCCATTGTGCTGCACTAGAGTTACTTTTTTGTTTTTTAATTGTGCACACTGACTCTGATATAGATGTCATTTTAGTTAACTTACAGTAGTTTGAACATGTGTGAGTATAATCCACCGTCTTACAAACTTTAATTCTGCGTTTAGCTTCTACATATACACTATAAAAAGTATTGGGCCTGCCTTTTACACACACATGAACTTTAATGGCATCCCTGTCTTGGTCCGTAGGGTTCAATAATGTTATCCTCACAAATCTCAAGGGATCAGGACACAAAGCTTCCAAATGCACACAGTCAGACCAACAGACCAAGGAGACAGGATCGATCCAGGATGCAAAAGGATGGTCATAAAAGAGAAGAAACTCGATAGTGTAATACCATCAAGCTTTATTGATAAATAAAAAGAAACACACTTACAAACTCCAAGTGTAAGATCGCATGGAAACAAGCCGGCCGGCTCTCATGTAGCTCGTTCTGCAGGGCAGCGTAGTGACGTCAGCACGCCGTACCCTACGTGCTCGTCTTCACAGACTTCAATAGGGTGTCCTGATCCTTTGAGATTTGTGAGGATAAAATTATTCCATGCTTGTGTGGTACAGCTATCTGGTAAGGAGATATGCATGACCTCTGTGTGTGGCACTGTGGTGAATAGCCTGATTGGATCTTCTCCTCACTCCATTGACCCTGCAAGGCTCTGGGACTTTTGGATAATTTATGAACTGTCACGATTAGCACGCTTCTACTACATAGAACTTATTGCTACATCTATTTATGCTTAATATACACAGCTATGCCTATTATCAGCATATGTTATTGATGTATTGGTGTATAATCTCTTGCCTTGAGTTGATTTCCTATGAGTCAGTCTTAGGATATTTATCATAGAAGTTTTTATTATACTTATGTTGGATGAGAAGGCCTGGCTTGCAGTCTCCGCTCTTCTTCATCCCAAAGGTGTTTCTATCAGGTTGAGGTCAGGGCTCTGTGCAGGCCACTCAAGTTCCTCCACCCCAAACTCACTCATCCATGTCTTTATGGACCTTGCTTTATGCACTGGTCCAAATCATTTGGTGGGGGGGGGGGGGGGGCGGGATTATGGCACGGGGTTGTTTTTCAGGGGTTGGGCTTGGCCCCTTAGTTACAGTGAAGGAAGCTCTTAAAGCGCCAGACATTTTGGACAATTTCATGCTCCCAACTTTGTGGGAACAGTTTGGGAATGGCCCCTTCCTGTTCCAACATGACTGCGCACCAGTGCACAAAGCAAGGTCCATAAAGACATGGATGAGCGAGTTTGGGGTGGAGGAACTTGACTGGTCTGCACCTCAACCCAATAGAACACATTTAGGATGAATTAGAGCAGAGACTGTGAGCCAGGTCTTCTCGTTCAACATCAGTGTCTGATCTCACAAATGCGCTTCTGGAAGAATGGTCAAACATTCCCATAGACACTCCTAAACCTTGTGCACAGCCTTCCCAGAAGAGTTGAAGCTGTTATAGCTTCAAAGGGTGGGCCAACTCAATATTGAACCCTATGGTGTGTGTGTGTGTGTGTGTGTGTGTGTGTGTGTGTGTGTGTGTGTGTGTCCCCCAATACTTTTGACAGTGCATGGGCTCAGCCTTATTTGTTTTACTTAATCCTGGCATTTCTTTAACCCCCACTTAGTATGCAGTACACTGTACATAGAACTTTTCATTTGTTTATAGGTCTCGTTTACAGGGGCGTACCTGAAGTAGAACTATAGGGAAAACTTTTTTTTTTTCATTTTGGACAGAGTTATAACTGCTGTCAGATTTTTTTTCGCCATCTGTGTCCCACTGGGAATATTTCCCTTCACTTCCTGTCCCATAGCCAGACAGGAAGTGAGAGGAAATGCCTGAAAAATAAGGGAATTCATTGGGCACCCCGGTCACCAGAACTAGTGTCCCCATTTGAAAATTTCCTCCCTATTACTTTCTTGGGGTTGCTTTCACTTTTGGTAAGCAGGACAAAACAGGCACACAGACCACAATAAAAACTGACAGGGGGTCTAATCCCTCTTCACTCTATCCATAACTAAAAAAAAAATGTTGCCTTTAGTTATACTTTAAGTGTACACCCGTGTGCGAAGGGCTGTGTTTGCCCGGACACAGCCGCTGCTGCCAATTTGCTGGTGCATGTCCCCAAATGTTTAGGGACACGGACTCTAACTGTATGGGGGTTGGGCTTGTGAAATGACCATAGAGACCTGTGATCCTATATAGAAGGATCACAGGTGCTCTGTGATCCTTCCAGGGAGAAGAACGGTCAGCTGTGTTTACAACATCCGACCGTTCTTCTCTCTCAGCGGGGAGCGATCGCGGGTGTCAGGCAGCAATCGGTGCTGCCTGCCCCGTGCATCGGAGTTCCCGCTGCCGAGTGGGGGCGGGAGCACCCTGCGGCGCGCGCTCGCGCCCTAGCTGCATGCGCACGACGCAGTTTTTCTGCGGCGGGCGGTCCAAAAGCGGTTAAACCAGTCTTTATGGTATCACTATTAAAGTGATTGCGCATCCTTTTACATATATACCCAGTGAAGTGACTGGTCTCAGGGGATACACAGAGATTAAACAAATCCTCCTAAATAAGTTGTACTTGTTTATCTGCAGAAGTCTCTCTCCTACATCCGTTCAAAAATAATTGGAGGGGAGGGAAAACACCCCCTTCACACAGCACACAGGAATAGAGCTGAGGTTCTCAATCTGCTGGAGCTCCCTCCCCGTCACCATTTTTCTCTTGGTGTCTGGAAAATTGCTGATAGCAGAGGAAGGAGGCAGCAGACAGAAATGATACTTAGTGCTCGGGATTGAGACAAGTACACACTATAGAGGGATATGCCTTGTTCATATTTCATGTCTGAGGTTTACAACCACTTTAAGTCATATCTTGAAAATCTCTTTTAGAAAACTGCAGTTGATTTATTGTTCTATTCTTTTAAACTATGGCTAATGCTGGTCATATGTTGCCCTGTCAGCACCACCCAATCTGATAAAGGATCCGGCTGAGAATTCTCAGCCGAACAGTGACTGCTTCCATTTAGATGCACTCACTGTTTGGGTATTCTGACAGCTGCGGGAGCCAGCTATGTGAATAAAGTAGCTGTCACTCTTTGGAATGGAGGGCGGAATTAAGTGGGGCTGAACAAGAGAAATCCTAACATGAGATCTACAATCAACTGCAGGGTTGGGCGACGGGCTGGATAATCTAAATACAGTGGTCCCTCCAGCACAGCCAGCGAACACGGGCAGACCGCATCTAGGCGCTAGGTTCGGCCGCGACGTAGTCTCACAGACAAAGGCTGGCCCGTGAGTTAAACGTCTCGCAGGGTCGCATACAACGGGGCGTGGGTCTGAGTCGCAGCGGTCCCTTGGCCGACAGCTCCCCTACTTCGGTGGCGAGAATTCTGTCTGGAGCGTTACCCACACCATGGAAGGATAAGTACAGTCCCCCCTCTCCCCTTTTCTGGTGTTTTTTTGGGGTGGACTCGGGTAATTTTCAGGGACGGTCAGACCTGTCTGCAGGTTCCCTCCTCCCATCCTTAAATCCCTCAGTGAGCTGGGCTTCCCCCACTCCCTTTCTTTCACTCCCTGGAGTCTGGTGGGGGTCCCAGGGCAGAGGATGCTGCGGAAACCCCTGGGGTCTCCCCCACTCTGTAAGGGTCCTGGGATAGTGTATATCCTGCCCTAGTAGTCTGGAGGGGTCCCAGTGTAGGAGACCCCTAGGTGCATGCCCTACTGTTTGCAGTAAGTTATAGTGCAGGGGGGTCCCAGTGCAGAGTGCGCAGCGGAGTCTCCCCTAACGTGTGTCCTACCTTTGGGGGGGTCCCCTTGCAGAGGGCGCATGAAAAATACTGGCAGCATGCTTCAGCATCTGTAGCTGATGGCGGTCATTTTCCCTTAGTCTGGCTGGCCTCCAGCTGACGGTCATTTTTGTTTAGCCCGAGCCCGATGATGTCACGGGGCCATTTTCCCCCTAGTGTGGCTGGTTTTCAGATGGCAGCCATATTTGTGTAGCCCGATGATGTCACGGGGGCCATTTTCCCTTAGTATGGGAGATGCTGGAGATGGCCGAAGCCTCGTGGGAGTGCTGAAGCTCCTCCTCTTCCTCAGTTTCCTCTTCCTGGGCCTGGGACATATAAACAGGGATGTCATCCATGGTGATGTCGGGTCCGAATGCTCGGCACTCCTCTGACCGGTAGGGTGAGTCCTTGGGGGTCCCTGTTATCTCTCTCTCTCTCTGCTGATAGGTACTATGAGCCTTGGGGGGATCCTTTAGTGGTGCCAAAAGATCGTTTTTGTACTGCAAGGTCTTCCTTTCCTTATGGAACCTTTCCCTGTGACGGCGCATTCAACTCGGGCGCCGAGTGCTTCTTGGGCCTTCCGGCATCAATATTGCAAGTTTGCAAGGCGGCCACTTGGTCGTCGGGGCATACCTTCACAAAATTCTATAAGGTAGATACTTTGGCATCTGTGGATGCTTCTTTTGGCCGCAGGGAGAGAGGATTCCGGCTAACAGGCGCTGCCATGATGGCTTTGAAATGACAGGTGCTCTTTAAATGTAAGAAATCATTCTTGCTGGAATATTGAATATTTGCAAACAAAATGAAGGTTTCCTATTTAGAATAATAATCTGTCAGGTTAGTAAAACAGCGATATCAGAACCGATTCAATCATACAGTTTGTAGTGTACATAGATTTGCAAAACAATAGGATAAAAGAATATTCCTGAACTTTGTTTTATCTCATGGTTACCGTATCAATGTATCAATGCAGTGCATGTTATCTCAGCTTGCAGAGCTTTGGATTCATTGAATGAGTTTACAAAAAATGTAAATATTGTAGAATATAGATATATGCAGAATATATATATATATATATATATATATATATATATATATATATGCTACATAACTAAGCTCCATTTCATGCTGAATAAACTAAATGAATATTGTATCTTAAATTTTAAATTGAAAACTATCCTTGGATAGGTTTTTACTCCAAAAGCATTTTATTAAAATAAATTTGATTAAAAAAAAAAATAAAATAAAATCTGATTTATATAAAAAAAAAATATTCAGATTTTTATTTTTTTATTTTTTTTTTTAAATCATGTTTTTTTTTTTTTTTTACCACCCTGCCTGTAGGTAAAAATCGCAAAGCAAGCTTTACTACCACTTTAATTTTATCTCAATGTTGGTTCAAATGTAAGCTGATTGCTCTTTTCTGAGATACAGGTAGCCACTTGAGGGAGTATATATAAATCTAAATATGGAATTACATTCTCATGGCTCATATAAAACTTACAAAAAAAAAGTACTTTTATGAAGACGTTACGATATTAAGTAAAAATGTGTGTGCGCAGAGAAAGCAGCCCATTGGCTCGCTTTAAGCTCCGTAGGAGTTGAGTCTGTAACAAGCCCTCATTCTAAGCTGTAACATCATGGCCGTGCTTCTGTTTGGACGCGTGCCAGTTTTGTGCGCCGTCCTATGAGACTCGCCACTCAACGCCTGGCTTAGAGGCTGCTCTGACTGTGAGCGGTGTGGGCAGGAAGTTAAAGACTGTACTTTTTAAAACAGTAAGAGTTGTGTATGTGTAATAATTTATATAGACATTCATTGGCTGAAAAAAAATAAATAAATTTGGCCGCTACCCCCAGCTTAACGTTTATGTAGGTGTTATATGATAAGCCAGGCCTCCCCGCCCCTCCCCCCCCCCCCCCACAGGCACATCATTCACTTTAGTAAAATGTTTGCAACTGCTTTGACTCCACTAAAATCTCAGGTCCCAAATCTAAAGAAGCGGTGGGCATTCATTTATAATTCAGGAGCAAAAAGTGTAATATTTGCGCTAGTATTTAACCACTTCTGGACCAGAAGGATTTGCCCCCTTAATGACCAGGCCATATTTTGCGATTCGGCACTGCGTTACTTTAACGGACAATTGCGCGGTTGTGCGACGCTGTACCCAAATAAAATTGATGTCCTTTTTTTACCACAAACAGAGCTTTCTTTTGGTGGTATTTGATCACCTGTGCGATTTTTATTTTTTGCGCTATAAACAAAAAAAAGCGACAATTCTGAAAAAAAATTTTTTTTTTCACATTCTGCTATATAACATTCCCAAAAAAAAAAAATGTAAAAATCTAAATTTTTTAACATATGAGGCCAATTTGTGTTCTGTTACATATTTTTGGTAAAAAACAATCGCAATAAGCAAATTTTGATTGGTTTGTGCAAAAGTTATCGCGTTTACTAACTACGGGATTTATGTAATTTTTGTTTGTTTTTTTTTTGTTTTTTTCTAGTAATGGCGGCGATCTGCAATTGTTTGCGGGACTGCGACATTGCGGCGGACAGATCGGACCCCTGACTGACATTTTTGACACTTTTGGGGGGACCAGTGACATTACTACAGTAATCAGTGCTAAAAATATACACTTACTGTAATAATGACACCGGCAGGGAAGGGTTAACACTGTGGGTGATCAAGGGGTTAAATGTGTACCTAAGGGTGTGTTTCTAACTGTGGGGGGTTGTGGCTTGTGGAATGACCGAATAGACATGTGTTCCTATATAGAAGGATCACATGCGCTCTGTGATCATTCCAGGGAGAAGAACGGTCGGCTGTGTTTACCACAGCTGCCCGTCCTTCTCTCTCAGCGGGGAACGATCGCGGGTGTCAGGCGGCAATCAGAGCCGCCTGCCCCGTGCATCGGAGTCCCCGCTGACGATCGGGAGCCTGCCGCCAGTGGCGCACGCTCGCCCCCTAGCTGCAGGCACGCGACCAACATATACCTACAGCGGTTTGCGCAGGAGCGGCTACCTGCCGCAGTATAACTGCGGCGGGCGGTCATTAAGCTCTTAAATACTAAATGTCAATCATCAAAACAAATGTGTACATATAAGTGAATTCAAACAAATATGAGGATAGCAGCACCTAAATATATTGCACAAAACAAGTGAAAATGGCATGTATAGAAAATAAATGCACCAATTCCAAACAACAGCGCTAAAAAAAATCATTAAGGCTCCATTCACACATATAGGCGTCTCAGATCGCGGGCAGAATTGCTGCCATTCTGCACGCGATCCCGAACCATTGCAAGTCATGGGACGCCCGTGCGATTCCCGTGTCTTGCGATGGCACTCCAAATGCGGAGCACCTGAATTGCGGTAAAATCGCGCAAACAGACACGTAGGACGCCTGTCGCCCAAAAAAAAAGTACAAGAACTTCTTTTGGGCGACAGGGGTCCCGCAATTCTGTTTGCTCGATTTTACCGCGATTCGTCAGGCGATAATCGCAGGAAAATATCGCGCCGCATTTGGGGTGCCATTGCAAGTCACAGGAATCGCACAGGCATCCTGCGACTTGCAATGGTTTCGGGATCGCGGGCAGAATTGCCGCAATTCTGCCCGTGATCTGAGACGCCTATATGTGAATGGAGCCTAAGTGCCCGGCGACAATCGCGGCAAAACTGCGCCGCGTTTGGGGTGCCAGTGCAAGTCACGAGAATCACACGGGCAGAATCGCCCACAATCCGAGAAGCCTATATGTGAATGGAGCCAGTTCACATTGGTATGATGTGGGAACCTTTGCGAATCCACTGCAGGTTCCCGCTTCACACTTGACTCACAGGCAGTTCACACTGCCATATGCAAACTGCTGGGAGTGTCAATACAAAGTTTACGACACCCCCAGATTAGTTTGCATATCGCAGTGCGAACTGTCAGTTTGGACAGAAATCGGATCACATAGGTGTGAACACCCATGGGATCCGATTCTGGTGCGGACCCAAAAAAAAGGGCCTGCACGACTTTGGCCTGAATGCGATATGAATATGAACTCGCATTGCATAGACATCGCATGTGATTTGCAGAGCAGTGCGGTGCAAATCGCATGCAATGTCTGGCATCGCTATAGTGTGAACCAGGACTGATGGCATCAATTACAAAAAGGGTGTTTTTCACAAACAAAGTGAAATAATTAAAGCAAAAGTGAGTCCATGGTTAACTGCTTCCGGACCGCACATTTACTGCTGCAGGCTGGCCCTCCTGCGCAAACCGACGTAGACCTACGTCGGTCGTGCGCGTAGTGCTGGGGGCGTGCATGGGCCGCCGGCGGTGCGCTCCCACTCCCACTAGGCAGCAGGGATGCCGATGCCTGGGGCCAGTGGCCGTGATTGCCGCTGGGCACCCGCGATCGCTCCCCGCTGAGAGAGAAGGACGGATAGCTGTTGTAAACACAGCCAACCGTTCTTCACTCTGAAATAATCATAGAGCGCCTGTGATCCTTCTATATAGGATCATTTCGCAAGCCCATCCCCCCATAGTTAGTAAACACTCCCCTAGGCTCACATTTAACCCTTTGATCACCCACGGGGTTAACCCCTTCCCTGCCAATGTCATTATTACAGTAACAGTGCATATTTTTTAGCACTGATTACTGTAGTAATGCCACTGATCCCCCCAAAAGTTTCAAAAATGTCAGTTAGGTGGCCGATCTGTCCGCCCCAATGTCGCAGTCCTGCTAAAAACCGCAGATCACCGCCATTACTAGTAAAAAAAATAAATAAAAATGACATAAATCTTTCCCCTAGTTTGTAGACGTGATAACTTTTGCGCAAACCAATCAAAATACGCTTATTGCAGTTTTTTTTTCCAAAAAATCTGTAGCAGAATACAAATTGACCTAAAATGATGAAAAATTTAGATTTTTTGATTTTGGGGGGGGGGGGGGGGATGTCGTATAGCAGAATGTAAAAAATATTGTGTTTTTTTTTTTCAAAATTGTGGCTCTGTTTTTTGTTTATAGCGCAAAATCTAAAAACCGCAGAGGTAATCAAATACCACCAAAAGAAAGCTCTATTTGTGGGTAAAAAAGGATATCAATTTTATTTCGGTACAGTGTTGCACGATCGCGCAATTTTTTGTTAAAGTAACGCAGTGCCGAATTGCAAAAAATGGCCTGGTCATTAAGGGGGCAAATCCTTCCGGTCCAGATCTGGTTAAATAAATACCGGTAGATGAAAAAAGTCCCATGCACTAAATAGTGTGATCAGATGTAGATTCCCAACAACCAATCAGAGGTGATTCTTCCTGTATAAAATTGTGAACCTGTTTATATACACCGTGCTTCACTGCACACAAGAGAGGATCTGCCTCTTACCAGATGGATCGACCTTTGCAGGTCTAACAGCCTTTTTGGAGCTTTTTCAATGCAAGCAAAGAGCGCCTCATCTATGGGATGACACTTTCTTAGTAAATCCAGGCTCTCAGTATAGGTGGATAAACCACATCTCATTAATATCAAGCTGTGCTAGTAATCCACACTCCAGCTCATTGTGTCACACATGAAAAAGGAGAAAACAACTCATTGCGTAGACATCCATGAAAAACAATTTATTGGTATAGACATGGACTTACAAGAAAGAAGGATATTATAGGCAAATGGGTTACACGCAGCGTCTGGCGTCCTTACAGACGATAAGACGTCACCGCTACCAATTACCCGATGTGCGTTTTGTTCTACTGAACGTTGTCATTGGGGCAATCTTGGAGCTGGCGGGCAATTTTTAAATGTCAACAAATGTTCCCAGCACTAGTAATTCAGAAAAAGTTAGGTGCGCGGTGTCTTATTTTTGTTTAGGAACATTTGTGACCTGGCACCTCGGATATGTCTGACCTCAACTAATGTTTTATATAGCATAGGTCAATAGCATGCTATGAACATGGCCCACTCCTGAAACACAAAGGGTGCTTTTAACGTTCTGGTCTTGTAAAGTTGGCAGTATAAAACTTGTGTCGTAGGGTGGACTTGGCCACATAGTTGGTTGCCCTGGGCACAGAATTCTTAGGGGTGCAAAATCATGCCTTCCAACTGTCCAGGTTTCTGTGGGACTGTCCCAGAATTTCAACAAAATCTCAGCGTCCTGTGGATCCAGGCTGAGTCCCGGAGTGCAGTGTTGGTTCCACAAATTCACCTGGCAGGGGCAGATGAGGCTGCCCCTCATCTTTTGTGGTATTCCCCAGATCCCCAGCATTGCAATCTTCCCCCTTTTGCAGCAGCCAGCATTCCTCCCCGTGCTAGGCTTCTCCTCAGGTCTGACGTGTATCATGCACAAGAGGAGGAGCTGGGAGGAGGGTTGTCCCCTTGTATTGAGATGCGGTTGGTTTCAGGGTGGGAAAATTGGGCTGGGGGGCCATATAACTTGGAGGGGGTGGGGACGGCAGTTGCCAAAGACTTGTGCTGGGAGTGGAGCCAGAAGGAGGAAAGCCCCCCCTGTATTGAGCTGCGCTGATCTGAGGTCGATTTCAGGGAGGGAAAATTGGGCCTGGAGTGTGTTGGGGTGGCAGTTGCCTAAGACTTGTGCTGGGGGAGGAGCTAGGAGGAGGAATGCCCCCCTATATTGAGCTGCACTGATCTAAGGTCGATTTCAGGGAGGGAAAATTGGGCCTGGAGTGTGTTGGGGTGGCAGTTGCCTAAGACTTGTGCTGGGGGAGGAGCTAGGAGGAGGAATGCCCCCCTATATTGAGCTGCACTGATCTAAGGTCGATTTCAGGGAGGGAAAATTGAGCCTGGAGTGTGTTGGGGCAGCAGTTGCCTAAGACTTGTGCTGGGGGAGGAGCTAGGAGGAGGAATGCCCCCCTATATTGAGCTGCACTGATCTAAGGTCGATTTCAGGGAGGGAAAATTGGGCCTGGAGTGTGTTGGGGCGGCAGTTGCCTAAGATTTGTGCTGAGGGAGGAGCTAGGAGGAGGAATGCCCCCCTGTATTGAGCTGCGCTGATCTAAGGTCGATTCCAGGGAGGGAAAATTGGGCCTGGAGGGTGTAGGGGCGGCAGTTGCCTAAGACTTGTGCTGGGGGAGGAGCCAGGAGGAGGAATGCCCCCCTGTATGAGCTGCACTCATCTTAGGTTGGTTTCAGGGAGGAAAAGTTGTGCTGGGTGGGCTGTATGACCTGGAGGGGGTGGGGGCTGCACCTAACATAGATTTGTGCTGGGGGTGCACTTATGCTGGGAGAAGCGATGGGGGGGGGGGGGTGGTAAGATGATTTTTGCTAGAAGGGGGAGAGGATTTGTACTAGAAGGGTGGGTTGGAGGGGACAGGATTTGTATTAGGAGGGTGAGGATTTGTGCTAGAAGGTGGGATTTGGAGGGAGGATTTGTGTTGGGTGGGGGGGACAGAGATTTGTGCTTGAAGGGGAGGAGGATTGGGGGTAAAGTAAGGCACATCTTTTCTACAACATATTATATTCTGGTAAAAAAGGACCCAGGAATTGCTCATGATCCACGGTTAGAGGGTGCAATGCGCAGGTAACCCACTCTACCCCACTGGAAAAAACAATTCTTTTTTTTTTTTTTTAAAAGATCAGTTAGAATTTAGTTCCATTCCAGTCCAGTTCCATTGGTTCAGTTCATTTATGAATATTATCTTATAATGGAGCTGCAAATAAAATTACAATATTTCAAAAAGAAGTGAAAAACTTGCAAAACCCGGCCTATCTTTTTATCTTCAATTTACCCCTAAATGTACGTTCACCCCTAAGCCTTCATAGGTTGGAATATTGAACAATTAAATCAAAACAAATTAACGTCTGTTGGAACCTAAAGAGGTGTTGTTTCCTAGACAGCGTAGTATCGAGTGTGTGTGTGTGTGTGTGTGTGTGTGTGTGTGTGTGTGTGTGTGTGTGTGTGTGTGTGTGGTTGGGGGGCACAAAGTTTGGAATGTAAAAAAAAAAAAAAAAAATGGCCCTTTTATTCTACATGGTGCTGTCGGTCTAGCGCTGTAAACATACTTACAAGCACAGAGAGATGATGACCTCATCAGTGTGCTGCTGCTTCATTTTCTAAGAGTTGCTTAATTGCCCTGGGGGAATAGTGAAGTCACCAAACTGGCAGCTCTGTTTGGTATAATAACAAATCCTTGGCTGGTAAAACAGAGTGTGTGTGTATATATATATATATATATATATATATATATATATATATATATACAGTGGGTACGGAAAGTATTCAGACCCCCTTAAATTTTTCACTCTTTGTTATATTGCAGCCATTTGCTAAAATCATTTAAGTTCATTCTTCTTCCTCATGAATGTACACATAGCACCCCATACTGACAGAAAAACACAGAATTGTTGACATTGTTGCAGATTTATTAAAAAAGAAAAACTGAAATATCACATGGTCCTAAGTATTCAGACCCTTTGCTCAGTATTTAGTAGAAGCCCCCTTTTGATCTAATACAGCCAGGAGTCTTTTTGGGAAAGATGCAACAAGTCTTTCACACCTGGATTTGGGGATCCTCTGCCATTCCTCCTTGCAGATCCTCTCCAGTTCTGTCAGGTTGGATGGTAAACGTTGGTGGACAGCCATTTTTAGGTCTCTCCAGAGATGCTCAATTGGGTTTAAGTCAGGGCTCTGGCTGGGCCATTCAAGAACAGTCATGGAGTTGTTGTGAAGCCACTCCTTCGTTATTTTAGCTGTGTGCTTAGGGTCATTGTCTTGTTGGAAGGTAAACCTTCGGCCCAGAGCACTCTGGAGAAGGTTTTTGTCCAGGATATCCCTGTACTTGGCCGCATTCATCTTTCCCTCGATTGCAACCAGTCGTCCTGTCCCTGCAGCTGAAAAACACCCCCACAGCCTGATGCTGCCACCACCATGCTTCACTGTTGGGACTGTATTGGACAGGTGATGAGCAGTGCCTGGTTTTCTCCACACATACCGCTTAGAATTAAGGCCAAAAAGTTCTATTTTGGTCTCATCAGACCAGAGAATCTTATTTCTCACCATCTTGGAGTCCTTCAGGTGTTTTTTTAGCAAACTCCATGCGGGCTTTCATGTGTCTTACACTGAGGAGAGGCTTCCGTCGGGCCACTCTGCCATAAAGCCCCGACTGGTGGAGGGCTGCAGTGATGGTTGACTTTCTACAACTTTCTCCCATCTCCTGACTGCATCTCTGGAGCTCAGCCACAGTGATCTTTGGGTTCTTCTTTACCTCTCTCACCAAGGCTCTTCTCCCCCGATAGCTCAGTTTGGCCGGACGGCCAGCTCTAGGAAGGGTTCTGGTCGTCCCAAACGTCTTCCATTTGAGGATTATGGAGGCCACTGTGCTCTTAGGAACCTTAAGTGCAGCAGAAATCTTTTTGTAACCTTGGCCAGATCTGTGCCTTGCCACAATTCTGTCTCTGAGCTCTTCAGGCAGTTCCTTTGACCTCATGATTCTCATTTGCTCTGACATGCATTGTGATCTGGAAGGTCTTATATAGACAGGTGTGTGGCTTTCCTAATCAAGTCCAATCAGTATAATCAAACACAGCTGGACTCAAATGAATGTGTAGAACCATCTCAAGGATGATCAGAAGAAATGGAAAGCACCTGAGTTAAATATATGAGTGTCACAGCAAAGGGTCTGAATACTTAGGACCATGTGATATTTCAGTTTTTCTTTTTCAATAAATCTGCAACAATGTCAACAATTCTGTGTTTTTCTGTCAGTATGGGGTGTTATGTGTACATTCATGAGGAAGAAGAATGAACTTAAATGATTTTAGCAAATGGCTGCAATATAACAAAGAGTGAAAAATGTAAGGGGGTCTGAATACTTTCCGTACCCACTGTATATGTTTCTCAACTGTGTATTTAGTCGCTTGCCTGGAGTTGAGCTCTAATTGGCTCCAGTTAGCGATTTTAGCAGATTTTAAAACAATATCCTGCTTTTTTTTTATTATATTGGAATTTTTTATATCATATAATTAGAACACTGTATAGGTCTTCTGGGAGACTTGTGGGGTCGCTGCCATGTGTGGGTGGCAGGATGAGATTTATATATAGTCTGTCGGGGAGTGTGCGGTGAGGCTGAGGTTAGGAGAGCTGACTTGATAGTCTGCAATTAGCAGGGGCCGTGCCATCAGCCGTGGCCTGAGCAAATCTCCGGCTGCATCTTAAGTTCTGTTTTAAAATGCTGTAGATTAAATGTGGCAGACGTACATTTGCTGTATGTGACCTGTGCTGATGCATACAAGCAGCCCCTTACAGCTCCTCCAAAACTGCATGGTGACCCTGTGCGTAAATAGGCGCAAATGAAACGCAAAGGTCCAGTTTCTTTTTCCTAACCTAAATATTACTTATCGGTCCACACAGTACACAAGAATCAGGAATCTGGTGTCCTAAAAATTATTTTATGAAAGGTGAACTTCAGGCAAACTGTTAAATATTCAGTGTAAAAAAAAAAAAATATACATATATATATATATATATATATATATTAAATGTGGCAGACGTACATTTGCTATATGCGACCTGTGCTGATGCATACAAGCAACCCCTTACAGCTCCTCCAAGGCTGCATGGTGACCCTGTGCGTAAATAGACGCAAATGGTCCAGTTTATTTTTCCTAACTTAAATATTACTTATCGGTCCACACAGTACACAAGAATCAGGAATCTGGTGTCCTAAAATGATTTTATGAAAGGTGAACTTCAGGCCAACTGTGAAATGTAATGTGTAAATTCTGCTTCCTGCGTTGTCATTATTAATTACAAATTATGCTAGGAACATTGTTTTTGTTTTTTTTTCAAACATTACCACATTTTGATAAGAATTTGGAGCTGATATCCATGCATAGAATAATCCAGCTGAGGTGTGAGAGGAAGTAGATATGCGTGTGACTTTAATTGACCCAGCACTGTGGGTTTGACGAAATGCGTTGGGGGGATGGCCTGGATGGAGTCGAGCTGAAGCCATTTGCTATTTTGTACTTGGGTTAGGTTAGTGTGCGACGGTTAGATGTTTTTTGAAGCTGGGATGAGCTCTTTTCTTCCGCCTGCACCCAATAGTAGGAGCCACCGGACCTTTTGGACGCCTGTCTAGAGAGGCACCACAAGCTATGCATGGTTTAGGAGTTTGGGGGCTTCTCGACTACTCTGAATGCTATGTGAATATAAATCCAGAAACTTCTGTCTGCTGTTTTTTTTTTTTTTTTTGGTTAACATTTTTTTTTGGTTAACAGAAATGTATTTTAATGCAAGAACTGAGGATTTCTAACATGGCAGCGGAGGTGGCACATGCTGTCAGAAAGGGCCAGGGACTGGAATTTACCAGGAATATTATTTTGAAATTGTGCGGGCTTGGGAGCGTTTTTGAAAATATGGTGAAGAGATAAATTCATGTGTTCTAAAACCTTAGGTAGAGCTCTATTCCATTCAGATTGTCTGTGGATTTAAATGAACTGTACAGTATGGCATATCATTCTTTTTCGAGGCTTTTGGATTATTTTATCCTAAATTTAGTAACTTGATTGGCCAGATAGGTCATCACCCTTATTCTAAGTAATGTTTTTTTTTCTCTTGTTTTTTCTCCCTTTCAGAGAAGCGACAGGACAATGGGAGAGTCTATTACGTGAACCACAACACGAGGACCACGCAGTGGGAGGATCCACGCACTCAGGGGTGAGAACATGAAATGAAAAGTATCGATAATCAGAGGTTCGCGAGTAACGACTTGAAGAGAAAGCATTTTTGTTGTCCATAGTAGCCAAAACTGGTTGCTACTGTTATGAATCCTTTAGTAACAGTACGAGAGAGAAATTCTGATTCGTTTTTATTGACAACACATGACACAATATGTTCAGTTAGAAGAGTGGTCTTCAAACTGCGGCCTGGGGCCAGATACAGCCTTTTGCTTGCCTTTATCCAGCCCTTGGGGCACTATTCCTCACACAGATGCTAACAATGGGGAATCATTTCTGCTACTGACACCAACAGTAGGGCACTATTCCTCCCAATGACACCAACAACGGGGCATTATTCTTCCCACTGACACCAACAGTGGGGCATTTTTCCTCCCTCTGACACCAACAAGGGGGCACTATTCCTCCCACTGACACCAACAGTGGGGCATTATTGCTCCCTCTGACACCAACAAGGGGGCACTATTCCTCTTACTGACACCAACGATGGGGCACTATTCCTTCCACTGACACCAACAATGGGGTATTATTCCTCCCACTGACACCAATGATGGGGCACTATTCCTCCCACTGACACCAATGATGGAGCACTATTCCTCCCACTGACACCAATGATGGGGCACTATTCCTCCCACTGATACCAACAATGGGGCATTATTCCCCCCACTGACACCAATGATGGGACACTATCCCTCCCACTGACACCAATAATGTGGCATTATTACCGACACCAGGACATTTTCTACTCCCACTGGCACATTCACAAAATACAAAGGCTTCTGTAAATGGGCAGCAGAGGGGAGGGGCGGCTATGTGTGCTTCTCTCTCCTCTCAGATCCCGGAGTGGCTCTCCAGCAGAGCAGTAAACCTGTCTAATGTAAATAAGGGATAATCCCAGGAGATATCATGCAGCTCCCTTGACTTAACTCATAGTGTGCCTCCACTTTTTAAAAAGTGTCTGAATTCCTGGAATTCAGCTTAAACTATTTAGCTGCCAAAAGATTAGTAATTTTTTTCAGCCAGCCTTGTGGTCCAGTATCTAGACCAGCCTTTGTCAACCCTTTCACCCCAGAGGAGTCATTGAAATAATTTTGAGGTCTCGGGGAACCCCTGCTAAAATACGGTAAATTTTTCAGTGATCCCTTAAAGTGGATGTCAGAACTGCCATCCTTACAAACTGCTAAAAAGATGCTGCTGGCTGCTGCAAGTGGTCTTGGACCCAAAACTATGCAAGCACCATCCGTTGCGAGTTCAATCAATTACAGCTTAAGGAACTTCTTGCAATCTCTGGATGGAGCCCTAAGATTTCATGTAACCCTGTTCGAGGATGGCTGGTCTGTACAGCAGAACCCCTGTATAATCCCTATTTCTGTCCTTTTTTTAGTATGATCCAGGAGCCAGCACTGCCTCCAGGATGGGAAATGAAATATACTAGCGAGGGAGTTCGCTACTTCGTGGATCACAACTCTCGTACCACAACGTTTAAGGATCCCAGGCCTGGCTTTGACTCAGGGTAAGTATGATAACCAAAGTTTAAGGCTGCCTATAGATAAATCTTTTTTTTTTTCTCTATCGTCCATTGACAGACGCAGCCTCCATCTTCATTAGCCATTGGGTTATGCTGCCTCCTGCAGGAGTAGTTCTAGGCAGGAAAAATGTAAATCTCCACGCCCACGGGGCTGTTCCCACAGGCATAAACCATACACCCTCTGCTCAGCAAACCAGTTTATTTATAAGCAGTGAAGAATAGACAAAAAATCATCCCCATATCAGAGGGGCGGGTGCTGCGTCTGTCAATGGACTTCAGAGAAAAATATTTTACGGTAAGATCTTACAAAAATATTGTTTTTTCGAACAGCCAGTAGGCTGATCGAAAATAAAAAAACAAAACGCACTTTTACATCCACACCATCAAGGTAAAGGGAGGAATCCTCAGAATAGGGTTATCAGCGTTTTGCCGATAAAAAAAAAGGTGCCGGTAATGGCCGCTGAAAATGCACATGATTTTGCCACAATTTTACTGCACCTATGGTGTGTTTTTCATAGGTCATGCAACTCAAAACTGCAACATGGGTGCGTTTTTGAAGCCTTCCTCCTGCGTTTTCAATAGGGGAGGTGCATTTTTGGTGCTTTTCTTTTTTTTAACTAACCAAACACACAGAAAGCAGGGTTTTTAACACTGCAAAGGAAGCACAACGGACCAGTTTGAAAACATACATGGAATTTAAAGGAATGCATTTTTTTTTAGCTTTTCTTGCACTTTTTTTAATGCAAAAGCGCTTCAAAAACTGCTCAGTGTGAAAGCAGCTTATCGGCCAAAAAGGTGCCAATAATGTGTGAAAATAACTTCATATTTATGTAAATTCATGATATTAATTAAAAAGTATAATATAAAACAATTATATGAACATCAGAATATCCTGATGTTCATGTAAAAATCCTGATGTAGGATATACAATTATATATCATTTTTAAAAAACTTTGGTTTCGGCCCATTGTATCCTAAATTTTCCATTTCGGTGCACCACTATTTAGAATACAATAACCCAGCGGGGATTCCTCCACTGTCAGATTACACTGATCAGCACTGCAGCCGCTGATCGAAAAACATTTTTCCAATATCCTGTTAAAAAAAAGTATATCTTTAAATCAAATAAAGTATGAAAAACCAATGTGCAACCAGTGAAAAAAATGGAACCTAAAATAAAGTGTATGTGTATTATTATTATTATAATACAGGATTTATATATCGCCAACAGTGTGCGCAGCGCTTTACAGTGTGGGGGAAGACAATACAGTTGCAGTACAATTCAATACAGGAGGAATCAGAGGGCCCTGCTTTTTAGAGCTTACAATCTAAAAGTGTATGTGTAATAACAAATAAAGTAAAAGCTGCCAATCTGTGTAGTGCCACCATAATACCAATAGAAAATCTAATAATAATAAAAACCGGCACTAATTCCAATGTATAAATAAAATAAAGAAACAATCTTAGAGCATATAATTAAAATGTATAACAAATATATAATAATTAATTAATAGTGATAAATAGTAAAAGTCCATAAAAAAGTTCCTGTGGATGTGCAGTAGAGATATAGTAAATATAACAGTGATCCAAAACGTGGTCATAACATCACGTCCTTGGATCACTTCACATATCATCACGTTTTGGATCACTATTTTATTTACTATATCTCTACTGCACATCCACAGGAACTTTTTTTTGTACAATTTATCACTATTAATGAATAATGTGGTGTGTAGGAGCCGATCTCCTCTTCTGTTCCAGATTTAGATCTGTTCAGCCATGGTACTGAGCAGCAGGAGTGGCAACACACCATAGGTGGCATTCCAATTTATTTGCCGTTATAGGCAAGAACGGGGGCAGGAACGCCCACTATTCATCACAGAGGAGTATGTATTTCATGTGAAAAATATATTCTTTGTTTCCTAAAGGGCTAAACCTGGAGGTTCACCTGGAGCCTATGACCGAAGCAGAAGCTTTCGTTGGAAATACCATCAGTTTAGGTTTCTGTGCCATGTAAGTAATCACGATGGAGAACCTAAAGTTCACAAAACAGACCAATTCTTCAATATGTAATTCTTTAAGTGTCAAAAGACTTAATTTGAACAATTTGAATTTATTAAAAAAAAAAATGTATACAGAAGGGATATTCTGATGTTCATATTGACCATGAGATCCAGAGAGTACTGACCAGTCCGAGGAACCAGTGATTAGTAAATAAGGAAAAAAGGGATGGAGGAGATGATAAACAATGGAGTTTCATCTCTGAATTTAATTGCCAATCTAAAGAGATTGAAAACATATTTTAGAATTATTGGCATGTCCTTATTTTTTATTTTTTTTTCAAGCTTTATTTATTATATCCAAAAAAACAAACAAACATTCACAGTGAAAAAAAAAATGGTGCCACAAATATTCAAACAGCTTCACAGTTAAACTATTATCCAGTATGCTGAAAAAAGTAAAGCTCCAAGTTGCTATAATGAAAAGGTCAAGACCAGATGGAGACAGCACGACCCCGCCGCTTAACTGTAAATGTGGCAGCAGGGCCTGTGACTCCCGTCCACGGTGACTGGCCAATAGATGTGTCCACAAAGTTGCCATGAAGGGGCTGCCCCATTGAGGTGTGGGTCAAACCACGTCCGGTATTGGGAGCATACCTATTGATAAACCACCCTCCCTAGAAGGGAAGTTGGGTAAACATTCCCTGCACCCACAAAGAAAAGATGTGGAGAGCGGGGCGACTAATTTCAGCATAAACAACAATCGGTAGTTCATAGTTGATTCCCATCGTGTCTGTGTCAGGCGAGTCATAAGGCTCCCCCAGCAAGGAAACAAACAATGGCCAAAAATAAAGAAAAATATAATAAAGGGGGGTTAGGTTCCATGGTTCGTCTGGACAAGTTGTGTAAATAAGGGGTCTGTGAGCGCAAGCAGTGCAATATCTAAACTGGAGGTAAGTGAGTGCGTCCCTGCAACAAACTGCTTCTATGGTGCCCAAAAGAGACTTGATTTAAAGTGTATACAACAATCAACAGAAAAAAAACTAGAAGACCCTAGTGCCTCCTTTTTATTTTAGGATCCCAACTATTTTTTTCATATGCACTCACAAAAGTAAATCTTGTAAAGGCTCATTATCATCATACAATCAGATTCTATTATGCCTTCCTGGATATGCTGCTGGCTCTAAGGGAAAAGTTCATTTATGCAGTTCCCCTTGAAACACTCAGTAACACGCCGGGCCAATTGAGAAGCCGACAGGCTGGAGCATTGCTCTGCTATACTGACTGCTGGTTGAGACAGGGCCGTAGATCATTTTTTTTCCTGGGGGGGGGGTTCAGCCTTGAGTACCCAGTGAACAATAATTAGCATGCCTGCCACATTGTGACAAATTGTGGTGTGTGTGTATATATACAGTATATACAGCGCCCCCAGCAGGCACATCTGTTGGTGAAGCAAATAGTACACATGGCTTCAATGTCAGCCGGGCCCTGCCTGTCAGCCTCGTGGATGGGACAGGTGGTATTCCCAGTGGCAGTGCGGCTCCCGCAGATGATAGGCTACACTAGCTTTGCTGCTGTGAAATTGACCAATGCTCTGGGGGGGGGGGGGGGGGTTGGACCCCCCTGACCCCCCCCCCCCTTATCTGCACCCCTGGGTCAGGGACACAGAGTACTTCAGGACAACGAGTTTCGGGGGGCATGGCCTCCTTTTTAAAGTCACTTAATAAAGGAGTGAAGAAAATGTCATCAGCACTCCAAGAATTCCTCGAAAAGGGTCCAAAGCTTTATTTTCGTGGTCACATGATAACTATACAACAGGGTTTCGGAGCCACACAGGGCCCCTTCATCAAGCAAGCCAAGTATTATTGGACTTGATAAGGAAGGTCATGCCCCCGAAACTCATTGCCCCAGCAACCTAACACCACCTCCTACCTGTACATTGTCCACTGTGCTTTCTGGTGTATGAACAGAGCGACGCCGGCTGCTGCCGAAGCACTGCCAGGTGCCAGTATAGGAGAGTGAGAGTGGGTTACATAGTTACATAGTAGTTGAGGTTGAATAAAGACAATAGTCCGTCCAATTCAACCTGTGTAGGTGTGTATGGCCGTAATCATCTCTCATACCCCTGAATGTTCTGATTCTTGAGATGTACATCCAAGAGTCTTTTGAAAGTAGCCATACTTCCCACAGAAACCACCTCTTGTGGTAGAGAATTCCACAATCTTGTAGCCCTAACAGTAAAGAGCCCCCTGCGTTGGCTGAGTTTAAAATGCTTCTCCTCTAATCGCATTGTATGTCCTCGAGTCCTCATGCAATCCTTTTGACTGAATAGCTTTTTTTCTATGCTGAGATCACCATTGAGGTATTTATAAATTGCTATCATGTCCCCTCTCAGGCGTCTTTTCTCCAGGGAGAACAAATCAAGCGATTGCAGACGCTCTTCATAAATAAGGTCCTCCAATCCCCTAATTAGTTTAGTTGCCCTTCTCAGCTCCAACACATCCCTCCTGAGGACTGGCGACCAGAACTGGACAGAATACTCCAGATGCGGTCGGACCAGAGTTTTATAAAGGGGTCTTTTATGTTTCCAGAGAACAGTATTGACTAATCCTTGAGAAGCTTTATTTCTTTGTGGCCGAACTGTGGTTGAGAAAATAGTGAACTGAACTCCAGCAGGTCTTATATTGTACAATAAGTGCAGTCAGTATATATGTTTTGTTGTCTCATTTAAAGTGTATATAAGGGCAAAAGAAAAAAACGCATGCAGTACATCTCTCCAGTGCAAACTATAAAGCCAGCATTAGTGTCTCAGTAGCATACATGAGTTATTTATTTCCTCTATATTTTTCCTTTAGTCAAACACGCTCCCCAGTCATGTGAAGATCAGCGTGTCACGACAGACGTTGTTTGAAGACTCCTTCCAGCAGGTAACACAGGACATTTTTTTTTTTCTGATTATTACAAATTCTTCAGATTTTCTATGCAGGGAACCATATTTAGCACAGTGTCATGTATTTATAATTATTTTATTATTCAGTCTCCTTTTACATTTACATAGAAAGCGGAAGCCAGATGTGTATTTGTAGTTTACGTTCATTATAGGGCCAACAGTTATTGGACTTCTGGTCATCACACCTTGTTGGACTTCCCAACAAGGGTGCTCAGTAGAGATTTGGTCAGGGCTCTGTGCAGGCCTCTCCACTTCCTCAACACCAAACTCATCCAACAAGTCTTTTTTTGAGCTGGCTTTGTATACAGGGACACAGACCTGCTGGAACAGAAAAGAGCCCTTCCCCAGACTGTTGTCACAAGGTTTGAAGAGCACAGTTGTCCAATATATCTACCTATATGTTGTAGCATTGACAGTACCCTTCACTGGAAATACTTGAACGTAATAATTTGGAGGGGATTCCAGAAAAGTTAGGCTACATTGACGGTAGTTAGAGCCAGTGTAAATACTAGTGGCAGTAATCAGATATTCCTGCTGCGGCTCTCAGCGGTTAGGTGCAGCCGCCAGCCCCTTACACTATCATGACAGGTCACCAGTGGCCGAAGGTATTCGCTGCTGTCCGCACTTTGTGTGCATCCAGCAGCGATGACTGCAGGTTATCACTGGCTGTGCAGAGAGCTGCGAATAGCTGCGGCCGCCAGGGACCTGTCATTATAGTGACCGGTGCAGGTGGCTGCAATTAGCCGCTAAGAACCTCAGGAGAAATCTGATTCCTGCCGCTGCAAATCGCTGCGGCCCTAATCGCCGGTGTAAATGTAGCCTTGGTATTAGCAGGGGGGAGAGGTTTCTTACAAGAGAACAAAATTATCCTTTAAGTGGAACTCCAGAAAATAAAAATATTTTTAAATGTTAGATTGAGCCAGCTTAGTTACCTAGCTGTCTACTGTGAAGTCCCGTCTTGTACAATAATGATAGAGGGTCGCTTTCTCTGCACCTCATCTATTCAGAAACCATCTTGAATTATTTTTAAGGAATGCGAGGAGTTCTATAATTGGACGAGGGTAAATTGTGGATTTCCTCTGCCCCTCCTTCCCACCTTGTCTAATCGTAGAATGCCTTGTATTCATAAAAAATAACAAAATCATCGAAATCATCGAAATGGACGAGGTGCCAGACGAGCAACTCCTATCATTCCTGTATTGCAGGGGTCTTCAAACTACGGCCCTCCAGCTGTTGCAGAACTACACATCCCATGAGGCATTGTAAAACTCTGACATTCACAGACATGACAAGGCATAATGGGAATTGTAGTTCCTGAACAACTGGAGGGTCATAGTTTGAAGACTCCTGCTGTATTGGAATGGGTAGGTGCAGAAGCTGCAACCAGAATATCAAAATTCAGAGGGTATCTGGCCTAGAATACACATTAAGAATTTTAGTATCCCCAGCAGCCTTCTGGACGTTAGATGCCAGTTATTAGAGGTAAGCTGGCCAAGGCAAAAAAAGGCTCAAAGGCCTAGTGCATTACCAAACATACATTTATTGATATTAAAACCAACAAGTGCATAGTCACAATAGTCAAAGGCAAAAGTGGCAGTAAAAGCATAACCCAAGTGTTAGGGAAGTTCTGTTAAAGATGACAACCACACGTCCCTGACGTCTTTCAGATTTGCTGGCTGACGTGCTTTAAGGGGCATGAAAAAATAAGAGGGTATGTCCCTTGAAACACGTCAGCCGGCAAGTCTGAGTGAGGTCAGGGTTGTGTGGTTGTCATCTTTACCCACTTTGGATGGCCCACCGTACATATACTGTGGCAGGGCGACCCTTAAGTGCAAAATCATGTATATGTACGTGATTTCGCTTTGAGGCTCTAGGGGGCGTGCGCGCGCCGCCGGAGCCGCGCTCCTGCTGTGATTAGACACAGCGGGTGCCAGTCTGCAGGACCAGCGGCCGCGATTGCCGCCGGCCTCCCGCAATTGTCGAGGAGACTGACTGAACGGCCATCTGCCTATGTATACAAAGCAGACGGCTGGTCTGTCAGACAGGAAGGGAGAGATTGTGTGTTCCTAGTAATCAGCTCTATCAGCTACGCTTTATTCAGGACAACATTTACATGTGCAAAGTCTTTGGATAAATGCTTAACTTACATAAAGAGGAGACCAATTTTTTTTTGTAACCTTCCCAGATCATGAACATGAAGCCGTACGATCTCCGCCGTAGGCTTTACATCATTATGCGCGGTGAAGAGGGTTTGGACTATGGTGGCATTGCCAGGTAAGAAGGTGCTAACGCTACCAATTTTAATCTGCCATTGAAGGGAATCTATAGCAGGCAGACATATTTGTTTGCATATAGAGGTTGTCCTTTGCAGCGCAGCACTGTTATTTGCTCCTGTATCTTTACTGTAGAGAAGGGTCAGCTAGACCTAAAATTATTCAATTTACAAAATACATTATCAAGCTGATTTTACCTTGTAATTGACTTTTATTTTTGCGTCCATTTAGCAAGGGTGCTGATTGCACAATCTGTATACAGACAGCTAATAGATGGAGAATCTGCAAACCAAAAATGAAAATTGCATTGCTGAAATTTTTTTTAATAATATTGTACAAATCTGCTATAGTTTCCCTTTAGGGCTTCAACTGGCTCCTTTTTGTTGTCCTGTGTTTACCTTCATTAATCCTTTTTCCTTTGGCTTTTCTCTTGTTTGCAATATGGGTTCATTTGAGGCTCCTTTTCCTATTTGGTTTCTCTGTCAATGAATTTATACAGCTCATCATCTCCTGGATAGGGGTTCAGCTCCTCTGTGTCCATCTTGCTTCTTGGTTCTGGGTTCTGATATCTCTTCAATGGCTTTTCAGTTCTTCTAAAATCCCTTGGTACTTTCATCATGTGTGGTGTTGCATCTTCGGTGTCCTTTGGCTCTTGTGTGTGTCTCTCTCTCTCTCTGTGTCCTCCCAGTGGTTTTACCCTATGGTAGGTTACGTCAAGCTGTTCTACCACAGGGTAGAACCACGGACAGGATATGGGGAGCTCTCAGCATGGATCCGTTCAACCTTCAACCTGATAGCAGACAGATACTGGCTTCTCAGTTTGGGTAAATACTCCCTAATATAACCTCAGATAACCTGTGTGACGTGTTCTGTATGCCAAACTATATGAATCTTGCCTATCTCGGCATACATATATGCATTATAGCCCCCAGCATCAAACTTGTATGTTAGCAAGTATTCTATCACAAATTACAAGTGCAGTGCATTCAGTTCTTCTGATCAGTTACAACCTCCTAATAGAAAAATTATAGGGTTAAAGCTGAGCTCCAAGCAGATATGAAAGACACAGGTGAATGCAGCTCTGTATTCAATAATACAACATTAAAGTGATATTAAAGTCTATAGTTTTTTGGGTTTGTTTCTGTAATAAAAAAGATGGTATACTCACCTGCTCTGTGCACTGATATTGCACAGAAAGGTCCCTTGCACCCTCTTCTCAAAGTCCCCTACCGACGCAAGCAAGGTGCCTTGGAGGCACCCTTGAGTGCAATCTTCGGCTAAGGCTTTGTGCATCCATGGACACACATGGCACCAGTAAGCCAGTGACAGCATCTCCTCCCTCTAGATGCCAGCTAAGCAAGCCAGGTACTAAGGGGGCACCCTTAAGTGCAGTCTCCTGAGCTGGGCTTTGTGAATCCATAGACACACATGGCACCAGTAAGCCACGCCCCCACTCCTTCCTCACAGGAGTTCGACTGACAGCAGCAGGAGTTTATGGCTTCAGTGTCTCCTGTGAGACCAGGAAGTGAGGGGAGCAGAGATGCACCCGAGAAAGCGCTTGAGTGCCAGGAGCAAGGTAGGTTTTAAGGGATGGGGTGGGTATGTCAGGTAGTGGGGTTTTTTTTTTTACCCTATTTCAGAGAGTGCATTATGGCAGGGGTCTCCAATCTTTCTAAACAAATGGCAATTTTACTGCCCTTCAGACATTTAGGGGGGCCGGACTATGGCCAGTTGGAGTAGAAAATGCCCTGCTGTCAGTGGAAGCAGACAGTGTCCCATGAGTGGTATTAGTGGGATGAATAGTGCCCTGGTGATGATGGTGTCAGTGGTAGGAAGACTGCCCCATAATTGGTGTCAGTGGAAGGAATAGTGCCCCATCATTGGTATCAGTGGGAGGAATAGTGTCCCATCATTGGTGTCAGTGGGAGGAATAGTGCCCCGTCATTGGTGTCAGTGGGAGGAATAGTGCCCCGTCATTGGTGTCAGTGGGAGGAATAGTGCCCCGTCATTGGTGTCAGTGGAAGGAATAGTGCCCCATCATTGGTGTCAGTGGGAGGAATAGTGTCCCATCATTGGTGTCAGTGGGAGGAATAGTGCCCCATCATTGGTGTCAGTGGAAGGAATAGTGCCCCATCATTGGTGTCAGTGGCAGGAATAGTGCCCCATCATTGGTGTCAGTGGAAGGAATAGTGCCCCATCATTGGTGTCAGTGGGAGGAATAGTGCCCCATCATTGGTGTCAGTGGAAGGAATAGTGCCCCATCATTGGTGTCAGTGGAAGGAATAGTGCCCCATCATTGGTGTCAGTGGGGGGAATAGTGCCCCATCATTGGTGTCAGTGAGAGCAATAGTGCTCCATCATTGGTGTCAGTGGGAGAAATAGTCCCCATCCTCAGTGTCAGCAGGAGGAATAGTGCCCAATCATTGGTGTCAGCAGGAGGAATACTGCCCCATCATTGGTGTTAGTGGGAGGAATAGTGCCCCATCATTGACATCAGTGGGAGGAATAGTGCCCCATCATTGGTATCAGTGGGAGGAATAGTGCCCCATCATTGACATCAGTGGGAGGAATAGTGCCCCATCATTGGTATCAGTGGGAGGTATAGTGCCCCATCATTGGTGTCAGTGGGAGGAATAGTGTCCCATCATTGGTGTCATTGGGAGGAATAGTGCCCCATCATTGGTATCAGTGGGAGGAATAGTGCCCCATCATTGGTGTCAGTGGGAGGAATAGTGCCCCATCATTGACATCAGTGGGAGGAATAGTGCCCCATCATTGGTATCAGTGGGAGGAATAGTGCCCCATCATTGACATCAGTGGGAGGAATAGTGCCCCATCATTGGTATCAGTGGGAGGTATAGTGCCCCATCATTGGTGTCAGTGGGAGGAATAGTGTCCCATCATTGGTGTCATTGGGAGGAATAGTGCCCCATCATTGGTATCAGTGGGAGGAATAGTGCCCCATCATTGGTGTCAGTGGGAGGAATAGTGCCCCATCATTGACATCAGTGGGAGGAATAGTGCCCCATCATTGGTGTCAGGGGGGGGAATAGTGCCCCATCATTGGTGTCAGGGGGAGGAATAGTGCCCTATTGTTGGTGTCAGTGGGAGGAATAGTGCCCCATCATTGACATCAGTGGGAGGAATAGTGCCCCATCATTGGTGTCAGGGGGAGGAATAGTGCCCCATCATTGGTGTCAGGGGGAGGAATAGTGCCCTATTGTTGGTGTCAGTGGGAGGAATAGTGCCCTATCGCTGGTATCGGCAGCTAGAATAGTGCCCCATCTTTGGTGTCAGTGGGAGGAATAGTGCCCCATCAGTGAGCAAAATAATGCACCAAGAGCTGGATAAAGGCTGCATCCGGCCCATTTTCCACAGTATGGAGACCAATGCATTAAGACAAAAAAAAAAAAAACAACTTTAGAACTGCTTTAAATTAATTTCCTCTGCAAGTTCCTGAATCTTAGTTGATGTCAGCATCTTGCAGTCTCTATATAGCAAAGCTGAGACTTGGGGAGGGAGAAGCAGCACAATGAACCAATGAGCTGCAATGCACTGCAAGGAGCATGGTGATAGGAGGAGAGAGCAGACTGACTGAGATCATTCATCAGCTTCTCCATTTATTTCCCAGAGAAAAATCAGGCAGGGAGGGTTGTGCTGTGTGGTACAGCTGTGTAATCTTAGAACTGGATGGACAGAATTATAAATCTTTTGGCAGGTGAACCCCCCCATATTCTGTGTGTATTTAGCTGTTTGCCTGGAGCTCAGCTTTAATGTTAGGAGGTTAGGTTCACTGACATGGTTTAGTACACTGAATACAATGTATGTATGCTGGGAAATGATTTATTTTATATACCAAGCAGCATATAATGTGACCTGAGCCTTTGAGCACAATGGAAGAAATAAACCGCACGCTTGGCGACGAGCATTCTGAGAAATTCTACACATTGCCATTGTGGATAAAGAATTTGTCATTTTAATTTGAAAGGTCTAGAAAATAATGGATGATTGGGGGTCACAATGGATTGATGTGACGATTATTTATTTGATAGTATCTGTTACAGAACTGGAGGATTGCGAATTGAAGACAATTTTTTTGTACTTTTGTCTAAATTGTGTTTTTTTTTCTCTCTCTCTGTCTTTTCCACCTGTTACCCCTCACCCCATCCCCACCCCATCCCTCACCCCGTCCTCCATCCCTCACCCCACCCCTCACCCCATCCCCACCCCATCCCCACCCCATCCCTCACCCCATCCTTTCGTCATTTTTGTGTTTTCTTTTCTGACTCTCTTGCTTCCGATGGACCCCTTTCAACCCTCAACAGAGAGTGGTTCTTTTTACTGTCTCACGAGGTTCTGAATCCCATGTATTGCCTGTTTGAATACGCGGGAAAGAACAACTACTGCCTGCAGATCAACCCGGCCTCGTCCATCAACCCGGACCACCTCACCTACTTCCGCTTCATTGGCCGCTTCATCGCTATGGTAAGCAGGAGACTTCGGGTGGATTTAGGGGACAATTCATACTATATGCCAGGGGTACTGAAATAAAATCCGCTTAGTAAAATCTTCTTCCACCAGAGGTCCGAATCGCATGTTTGTGATATGACTTAGATACTTTACATCAAAGCACCTTCTCCTCCTAGGCGTTCCCATCTCTGCAGCTAGGGAACGCAGGCAGAATTGCACTTTAGCACAAGCGTGCGCCAAACCGCATGGTCCTGCAGCACCATGCAGCTTGGTGCTGCGCAATTTTAAAAAAGAGCCAGGGACTTTTTTCCCCGCATTTCTCATGGGTAGTGCAGCCCTTAAAAATGAATGGGCTGACCTACCTGTGAAATGTGCAAGCACTGATCTAAACTGAGCCCCATATCTCAATTCCATCCTTACATCAGTGTCCACTGCACATCACAGTTCCCTTCCCTCACATCAAGATTCCCCCCTTCACTGTAGTGTTCTCATACCGCCTTAACATCAACACCCTCCAACAGTACTGTCCTCAGCCCCCCCATTACAGTACTCATATCCCTCACATTGTCCTCAGCTCCCCCATATTATTGTATTCAGCTCCCCCACATTACTGTCCTCAGCCCCCCCCCCCATTACAGTACTCATATCCCCCACATTGTCTTCAGCTCCCCCACATTATTGTCTTCAGCCCCCAAATACAGTATTCAGCCCCCCACTAGTGTACTTAGCCCCCACATTGTCCTCAGCTCCCCCATATTATTGTTTTCAGGCCCCCAATACAGTATTCAGCTCCCCCACATTACTGTCCTCAGCCCCCCCCACTGTTGTACTGAGCCCCCACATTACTGTCCTCAGCCCCCCCCACCATTGTACTGAGCCCCCACATTACCGTCCTCAGCCCCCCCCCCCACTATTGTACTGAGCCCCCACATTACTGTCCTCAGCCCCCCCCCCCACTATTGTACTGAGCCCCCACATTACTGTCCTCAGCCCCCCCCCCCACTATTATACCGAGCCCACATTACTGTCCTCAGCCCCCCCCCCCACTGTTGTACTGAGCCCACATTACTGTTTTCTGCCCCCCACTGTTGTACTGAGCCCCAACATTACTGTCCTCAGCCCCCCCCCCACTATTTTACTGAGCCCCCACATTACTGTCCACAGCACCCCCATTACAGTACTCAGCCCTTCTATTACTGTCCTCTGCTCCCCCACATTACATTCCTCAGCCCCCCTCCTGACATTACAGTACTCGGCCTCTTTTTTTTGCAGTACTCAACACCTCGCTATCTTCCTACATGACATCTCCCCTACCAGACGGGAGGACGGGACGCATAGTAGCTCTGAATGGAGGACGGAAGCTGCAATCTGGTGATTGGTTGCTTGGACTGCCCTTTATCTTAGCAAACAATCACTGTCTTGTTTACCTCAGGCAGATTCCGCCCTCCCTCCAGAACTGTCCAACCTCCCACTGTCGGCTCTGCGAAAATGAAAGCGTGACGGCTGGGAGAAGAACAGGCTCTTTAATGGCGCGACCGCTGCGGTCCAGGTGGGAGAGTGATTGGGGCCAGACCTGGACCGCGGGTCACCATTTAGTGATGCCTGATATATGCAGTGACAGACGATTTACTGCATTGTAAAATGTCTGTCACCGCAGGGACACACAAGAAACAATTGTTTCCTATGTGTCCCATTTGCACTGCAACGCAGCCTAGCGCTGCACTAAAATGCAGACATGCTGCATTTTATTGCAGCGCAATTGGCCAAATCACACTGCAGTGTCAGGCTGCGCAATGCTGGACATTGCAGTGAATGAAGTGTACACTTTGTACACTTCAAATAAAGCACATACAAAACAAAAAAAAGGAGTAGTGCGATAAGATAAATCGTGCACCACACTGCCCCCTAGTGCAGTGGGCAATGCAGGGCAGCCAAAGCGGTAAATCTCTCCTGCCACTCTCTGTTGCAGTGTGAATTGGCCCTTACTAAAGGCAACTTTGCAAATGCAGTTGCACTCTGCAAGGGAAGATGCTCCAGAGCTTAGTAAATGAGGTGAAGCTTCACTTTGCAAAGAGTAGCCAATCACAAGCAAGGAAAATAAAAAAAAAAACAGCATTTTTGCTTGCACATGATTGGATGATGTAAGTCAGCAGCACTTCCCCTCATTTACTAAGCTCTGGAGCAACTGCTCTTGGAAAGTTCACAGTCTGTTTGCCTTTAGTAAATGAACCCCATTGTGTTGGGTGGGTGATGTATCATTTTTTAATTCTGTTCTTCCATGCTGTATAGGCTCTGTACCACGGCAAGTTCATAGACACTGGATTTACCCTGCCGTTCTACAAGAGGATGCTGAACAAGAAACCGACGCTGCAAGACCTTGAGTCCATTGACCCCGAATTCTACAATTCTGTTATATGGATCAAGTGAGTGCAGCGAATCTTCATTGTTCTTTGTTTTTTTTTGTGTGTGTTTGTGACTTGTTTGTATTCACACCCCTTGAAAGTTTCCACATTTTGTCATGTTACAACCAAAAACGTAAATGTATTTTATTGGGATTTTATGTGATAGACCAACACAAAGTGTTACATAATTGTGAAGTGGAAGGAAAATGATAAATGGCTTTCAAAATTTTTTACAAATAAATCTGTGAAAAGTGTGGCTGCATTTGTATTCACCCCCCTTTACTCTGATACCCCTAACATCTAGTGGAACCAATTGCCTTCAGAAGTCACCTAATTAGTAAATAGAGTCCACCTGTGTGTGATTTTATCTCAGTATAAATACAGCTGTTCTGGGAAGCCCTCAGAGGTTTGTTAGAGAACCCTAGTGAACAAACAGCATCATGAAGGCCAAGGAACACACCAGACAGGTCAGGGATAAAGTTGTGGAGAAGTTTTAAAGCAACGTTAGGTTATAAAAAAAAAATCTCCCCAAGCTTTGAACATCTCATGGAGCGCTGTTCAATCCATGGGAAAATGTAAAGAGTATGGCACAACTGCAACCCTACGATGACATGGCCGTCCACCTAAACTGACCGGCCGGGCAAGGAGAGCATTCATCAGAGAAGCAGCAAAGAGGCCCATGGGAACTCTGGAGGAGCTGCAGAGATCCACAGCTCAGGTGGGAGAATCTGTCCACAGCACAACTAATAGTCGTGCGCTCCACAAATCTGCCCTTTATTGAAGAGAGAGAAGAAGAAAATCATTGGTGGAAGAAAGCCATAAGAAGTCCTGATTGCATCAGGATCTGGCTGTGTGAGTCCAGATAATCGCCTTGTGCTGTTCGTGTGGAGAGATTGGTCTGTGTTGTCCGTGTTTGTCATATTTCATGGTGTTATCCCCTCTGTCCCCTGCAGGGAGAATAATCTGGAGGAGTGTGACCTGGAGCTGTACTTTGTGCAGGACATGGAGATCTTAGGAGAAGTGACCTCCCATAAGCTGAAAGAGGGAGGGGAAAACATCCGCGTGACGGAGGAGAATAAAGAAGAATTTATCACGTATGTAGCTTGAAATGACTTTGACAATTGCTGGTCTTTAATCACTTGCCACCCGCCCGCCGCAGATATACTGCGGCAGGCTTGAGTATGGGTACGTCGGTTCGCGGGAGCACTCCTGGGGTGTGAGTTTGCACTGCCGGCCCCCACTAGGCAACAGGGGATCCATGAAGCCTGCAGCCACGATTGCCGCCAGGCACCTGCGATCGTTCCCCGCTGAGAGAGAACGACGGTCTGCTGTTGTAAATGATCACAGAGTGCCTGTGATCCTTCTATATAGGATCACAGGTCTCTGTGTGCATTTCATAAGCCCCTCCCCCAAACAGTTAAAAAACACCCCCTAGGCTCACACTTAAAGAGGAAGTGAACTCAGCCAAAAAAAGAGAAAAAAAAACCTGTAAAGACAAGGGAATAATGAGCTAGTATGCACCGCATACTAGCTCATTATGAAGTACTTACCTTAAAACTAAGCCCCCGCAGTGCCGCCCGCTCAGCGACAGGACAGCCAACATGTTTCGGCTGTCCTGCTTCCTGGTTCGCTTCCTCCAGCCATCTGATTGGCCGGAGGCGCGATTACATCGCATGCGACCTCGATCTTGGTAAAGAGTCAATGAAATTACTCTCTACCCATGTGATCAGCTGTGTCTAATCACAGCCGGTCACATGTAAATGAGAAAGTGCTGTTATTCGGCTCTCCTCGCCTCACACTGTCAGAGTGTGAGGCAAGGAGAACCAATCAGCGGCTCCTCCTCATAGGGGACACAAGTACAAGTAATCAGGGCAATGATCATCAGTGCCCTGATTACACAAAATGTAAATAATATGCCAATTACTGCCCAGCATCAGTGCCCACAATCATTGCCCATAATCAGTGCCCATAGTGCTGCCAGTCAGTGCCCATCAGTGCCTGCTCATCTAGGCACTGATGGGCACTGACTGGCAGCACTATAGGCACTGATGATGCTGCCCATCAGTGCCCGTCAGTGCCACCTCTCAGTGCCCATCAGTGCGGCATATTAGTACCTCCTCATCAGTGCCCATAAGTGCACCTCATCAGTGTCCATCCGTGCAGCCTATCAGTGCCCATGAGTGCCGCCTCATCAGCGCACATCAGTGAAGAAGAAAAATTATTTATTTTCAAAATTTACTCACAGAAAATAAGAAAAACTTTTTTTTTTCAAAATTTTGTCTTTTTTTTTTTTAAAGAAATAAAAAAAAACAGCAGTGATTAAATACCACCAAAAGAAAGCTCTATTTGTGTGAAAAAAAATGAAAAAATGTAATATGGGTACAGTGTAGCATTACCGCGCAATTGTCATTCAAAGTGTGACAGCTCTGAAAGCTGAAAATTGGCCTGGGCAGGAAGGGGGTGAAAGTAGACTGTAGGCAAATGGTTAATAAATAAAAATGACCTAAATATTTCCCCTAGTTAGTAGACGCGATAACTTTTGTGCAAACCAATCAAAATACGCTTATTGGGATTTTTTTTACCAAAAATATGTAGCAGAATACAAATTGTCCTAAAAGGATGAAAAAATTTGATTTTTATTTTTTTTTTTTTTTGTGGGGGGGGGGGGGGGATGTTATATAGCAGAAAGGGAAAAATATTGTTTTTTTTTTTTTCAGAATTGTCTCCTTTTTTGTTTATAGCGAAAAAAAATAAAAATCACACAGGTGATCAAATACCACCAAAAGAAATCTCTATTTGTGGGAAAAAAAGGACGTCAATTTTATTTGGGTACAGCATAACACGACTGCGCAATTGTCCGTTAAAGTAACGCAGTGCCGAATCGCAAAAAATGGCCTGGTCATTAAGGGGGGGCAAATCCTTCCGGTCCAGAAGTGGTTAAAGCAAATATACGCTTTGCGCTTGCTCAGCAGTACATTTTCATGTATGCAAGCTCCAAGCTGCCCTACCCTCTCTCCACTCCCATGTGACCGCTCTGGACCAATCACCTAGCACCAGCACTGTCATTTGAATGGAAGGGGAAAGAGTCACATGCTTCTATATAAAATAGGGAGTGTAGTGCCCAAAATATCAATATAAATGATAAACCGGTGAAATCTAGATCACATAAAGCAAAAAAAAAAAAAGCAAAAACAAAACATGAATGTATTATCCAATGACTGTGACAATCATGAAAAAAAAATGTCCAATGATAAGGACATCTCTCACAAAAACGCGTTTCGTCATCACAGACTTCAACTGAGGGCGTCTTAGACAATTAAATAATACAATTTTTTTTTTTTTTTGCTTTATGTGATCTAGATTTCACCTGTTTCTATTCGATTATTTATCATTTAAGTTGCTATTTTGGACGCTACACTCCTTATTTTATATTGTTACTTAGGCTGGTTTACTACTTACAGTATGTGCTAGCTGCCGTCTGCTATTCTTACTTTTTATGATTTGATACACAGCGCAGATTTTTTTTACACTTTATCGCATGCTTCTATATACTCTGCAGTCTTTTCTTAATGGATCGGGGGGAGCGCAGGAAAAGCTGAGAATATTCCTAGGTAAGGAGGGAATAAAAGCGAACCTGTTGTTTCAACCTGCATGGACATAGCACAGGTTTGCTTCAAAGAAACACTTGTCACCCACCCATTCAGGATAGAGTAATACTGTCTGCTGAAAATCACCTCCTCCAGCAATATATAGTCATTTTATACTCTTGCAACATCTTTTTGCTGCAGTCATCTCTGGGTAAAGCAGCCCAAAGATTATGCAATTTTCTTTCTTTTCACCAAGGGTGGAGGGAAAGAAATTTGCTCAATTCCCCCATCAACAGAATAGCGCTGCAGGAGGGATTCCCCCATTAACACTGACTGTGTTGATGGAGGAATCTCTCCCGCAGTGCTTTTGTATTTTGACGGGGGCAGAACACAATGATCGCTGCTGGTGGATATAGCTGCTGGCTGAGATCACATGAAAAAAATCTAGCAGGTTGGTTCAGTACAACTAGCCTGCCCATTGATGGATCGAATCTTAGCCAGTCCCTGCTGAACCGGCCAAGATTTGATCCATCTATGGCTGGCTTAAAGCGATTGTAAAGTCTCTTTTCATTTTATTTTTTTTAAATAACAAACATGTTACACGTACCTCCTCTATGCAGTCAGTTTTGCACAGAGCAGCCCGGATCCTCCTCTTCTCGGGTCCCTCGTTCTTGCTCCTTGCCCCTTTCTCCTATTGAGTGCCCCCACAGCAAGCAGCTTGCTATGGGGGCATCCGAGCCGAGGCGGGTGCCTGGGCACCCTGGATGAAAAGGGCTGTGCTAGCGGGATGTTTGGTAGCTATTTAATAATAGTGACATCAGCCAGTGAGACCATCAGCCAGTGACACTGTCACCCAGTCCAGCTAAACCTCGCCTGATTGGGCTGTTGTCATTTTGTATGACGGTACCTCATGTTATATGCTGGATTCTGGAATATACAAGTGTTGTCCTTAGCAGAGATGTAACTTTCAGTTCCTTATCACAGACTCCTAACAGACTGGAGATTCACACGTGGGGTGGAGGAGCAGACTAACGCGTTTCTGGATGGTTTCAATGAAGTCGTCCCCCTGGAGTGGCTGCGGTACTTTGATGAGAAGGAACTGGAGGTAGGTTCACTGAATGAGAGTTGTCTT